>NC_141549.1:5286250-5587500 GCF_021556685.1 Rattus norvegicus | reverse complement strand
TACAGGGCATGTCATTCGGGGTTCATCCATGTGACAGCAAGTCCCAGCACTTCATCTCCATGCCTGCATTACCTCCCGGGATGGGTATAGCACATTTTACTCACGTTGCATTAAGTTGTTAGCGTTCCATTTTTGAGAAGGGGGTCTCGGGATGTGACTGCGGCTGGCCTCGAACTCTCGGGATTCAGTGATTCTCCTGCCTCAGCCTCTCGAATAGTTGGACGAATTGGCTGTGTCGCCGTGCCCAGCTGTTCCTGCTTTCGGCTGCTCTTGACAGTTCCGCCAGGAAAAGCCATGTATCGGTTTTTGGGGAGCGCACACCTTCAGATGTTCGTGGTGTTTACCTCGTAGTGGAATCGCTGGGTCTTTAATACGTGAGGTGATGATGGATTGTTTTGCTAACTGGCTGTGCTGGTTCACTTTCCTGTCGGTAATGAATGACGGTTCCAGCTTCCCCAGGTCTGTGCTAGCGCTTGCTATTGTCTGTTCTAGGTGATAGTCGTCCCGGTGGGTGTGCTAACGGTCTCTAATGTGGAGCCTCGAGTGAGTTCCATCCCCTGATGCCTAGTGAGAGTAAGCACCGGTTCACGTGCTTGCCAGCCATTTGTGTGTTTGGAGACCGGTGCTCAGACACCGTTCTTCCTCGCCTTTTCTTTATTTTAGGTCCTTTATTTAATTGAATGCAGGCTCTCATGTGTACTAGGCAAAGTCCTCAATCATTGAACCACACTCCATAGCCCTTGGCTCATTTTTTTTTAAATTGTAGGGCTACCTATATGTTATCAAAAATATAATTTACAAATGCTTTTCACTTCCTTGTTGTTTTCTTATTTCCTGGAGGCTGTGCTTATAGCATAAAAGTGTTAGAATTTGATTAAGAGGTGTGTGTGTGTGTGTGTGTGTGTGTGTGTGTGTGTGTACACGTACTATAGGCTCATGGGTCTGTGGAGACCAGAGGACGACATTGGATATCCTGTTCTGTTGTGGTAAAACTAAAAAAAGGGCGCTTGTCCTGGTTCCCAAGTTCCCATGCTTGGGCCATCACCTGACTCAACAGATTGTAACCCAACAACCAGATTTATATGTTAATACTCAATGTATAATACATCCACACAATTAACTTACAACCAATTGATAAGAATATAAATCACCCACCTAGATAAGATATGATTTATCTAGACACACAAAGCTCTGTACACATCCATCCCTTAAGAATACTCATAACAACCTGTAGATGTGCAGAGAGGAATCTTAACATCTGCCTCCATGTTCTCTGGGCTGCTCTTCCCTCGCTCTGGTCTCCTCCTCTCTAAAACTTTTCTCCTGCCCATCCTTCCTTCTCGTCCAATGACAGGCCTCGTTCTATCCTGTACCTGCCTTCACCTGCATAATGACATCAACCTACACTGTTCCATCACCCTCTGCTGTATTCTCTGGAGACAGGGCCTCTCCATGAACTCAGAGCTAGGCCGGCTGTTAGCGAGTCCCAGAGATCCTCCTGTTTCTGCTGTGCATAAGCAGGGCCCAGCGGCTTTTAGTGTAGGATCCAAGGATTTGAACTCAGGTCCTCATGCTTGGGCAGCAAGTTCTCTTCCCTTCCAGGGTGTCTCCCCAGATCCTCATGGCTATTTTAAAAAATATATAAGTTCTAATCTTAGAATCTCACAATTACAAAAGGCTTATAAGCTGCCCTGGTTCAATTCCCTTGTCTAAGTGATGTCAGGAACACTTGGTTTAGAGAAGAGGGGGCTTGCTTCAGGTCATAGAGCAGAAATGGGCCTGGAGTTCAAGCCTCGGAATGTCCACCTTGGTGTCTCTCTGTCTCTGTCTCTCTCTGTCTCTGTCTCTCTGTCTCTCTCTGTCTCTCTGTCTCTCTCTGTCTCTGTCTCTGTCTCTCTCTCTCTCTCTCTCTCTCTCTCTCACACACACACACACACACACACACACACACACACACACACACGCTCACACATGCTCACACACACCAGTTTGTGAGGGCGGGAAGGGGAGATGATGTATTTAGGGAAGGAGAGTTAGTAGGCTCTGCACAGCCACCCTAGAGGCACATAGATTTCACACTGCACGTTTTTGGTTTTTTTGGTTTTGTTTTTTTAACAAATGATTCTGACTCCAAGCACTTCCCTGTTCTGCTGTGTTCTGGATTACAGGCAACAAACTGTCATTTTTTTTTTTTTTTTTAGTTCATACACGGCAGGAAAGGATAGGTTTGGACCATACTGTTCGTTATTCTAAAATGCTAGTCACTGGAGATGAGTGATCCAAAGAACTTCAAACGATTAACGTTAAGTGTAAAAAGCTGCGATTCCCTGGTCTGCATATGGCTCCCAGACAGCAGACCTGGGGAATATTTTTTTTATCATTACAGCAAGCTCTCTTGGACCCAGTCACTCCTAACATTCCATTCACGTCAGCCCAGGCTGTTACCCTCACAGCTGTCCTTCGTCTCTGTCTTATCCCCGTGGGCGTGCTTCTCGGGATTTCTTTTCACGCAGGTGCCTCTGCTCCTTGGCAACCTCCTCGCTCTGGGTGCATGGTTGGTGGGTCCTATGGCGGAGATCCTTCCTATGTGTGGTTTCTAGACTTGGTCAGTCGTACTGAGAAGAGTGTCCCTCCTCCTTCCAGCCAACAGATGTATGCCCCTGGCTAGTTTTATGGCCACCTGACTTAGAGTCATTCTGGAAGAGGGAACCCTAGTTGAGAAGTTATCTTACCAGACCAGCCCGTGGTTTCCTGATTGATGTGGGAGGGTTCAGCTCACCGTGGGCCGTGCCTAGGTTAACCAAGATCACAAAAATTCACTAGTGGTGAGACCCAGATTAGAGTCGGCCCGTGCTACCTTGTTAGAGCCACATCCCAGATACCACAGGCTGTGCTTTAGCTGCCACTTTAGATGTAGCACAAAAGCAGAGCCGCTTCCGGCAGAAACTTCCTGGGCTCATGTAGTAGTTTGTTTAGCCCACATCAGGCACTGCCTCCTACCTCCAAGCCCTGCCTGGCCACTCATAATTAGAAAGTATTAAGAAATCTTTCAGTTATGTCAAGATCACCAGGGTTCTTGTTTTGCTGGCCCCAGGCTTATCTCCAGGATCTATTTTCTCAAGGGAGGTGTGCCCTTGATTTCAAAGCAAGCTGGGAACAAAGAGCCTTGTAGTTTTTGGGAAGGTTAGCGATCCCCACTGCCCTTGAGGGCCAGGGCAGCATGGCCTGCGTGGCCTCTGTCTCCACTCAGGGACTGGCACAGAGCGTTCTGCTGGTGAACGCCTGTGGAAATCTTTTCTCTGGGGAGAAGCCCCATTTGATGGGTTTCTGAGGTATGAAGTCCCTTCCCTCTATGTTTGAAAGACATCAGTTCCAGTTGGGAGGATGTGATCCTAACAATGGAGTTGCTCATTTTGCCTTCGGACTTGATAGGAGTTGGTGGAGTCTTTGTGCTGGGAGTGTAAGGCTAACTTGTTTTCCTTTGGTTGCTGGATTGCTCTGTAAGTGGACAGAGCCCGGTGAGATACTCGGTGAGGGTTCCAGGGCTAAGAACATAGAATTATCTTGTTTAGTAGCGAAACCTGTCCGCAGTCTCCTATGAAGTGGGGAGGCATTCTTTTCGAGGACAAACTTAGTGACAGCGGCTCCAGCACCACGAGAGAAAACGCATGTACGAGTTTGGCCCTTGAAGCGCAGTTTACGAAAGGTCTGTGTGAAAAGTCTTAAAGACAGGTTGAAAGTGTCCGGGTGCAGCTGGCGTTCTTCTAGCGATTAAGGACAAGGCTCTGGGGACCAGGTCGTGAGCAGAGATGAGACCTGGGTCAGAGTACCTGTGTACCTCACTTCTGAAACCTCATTGGGGGTTCATCTTAATTAATTCCTTGCTCGGCACTGACCAGGCAGGGCCTGAGTTCCTCTGTGTGGTGCAGAGGAAGTTTTTAGGCTGAATTACTTGGCTGGCTGCCTCTGTCTTCCCTTCACATAGCCTGTGGATATCTGGCCTTTTCAGCCAAGGAAAATGGAAATGGTTTGAAACACTCACTTGAGCCGTGACTTTCAGCTGTGTATTAATTTGCTGTTCATTCTTTGATTTTCATATCCTCTGAGAAGTAACAAGATAACAAGAGGAGGCCTCCCGGGTCCTGTGGGCATACTGAGTAGCCTGGAGCTGTGGAAGAGGCTGGGGGTTCGGGCTCATGCCCTTCGGCTGGCTTGGTCCACAGAGCCCCCCTCTGCTCACTTGTGTTCTCTCTCCCTCCCTTCTTCCCCCCGTCCCTCTCTCTGCGCCTCTCTCTTTCCCTTCATCCTTTGTATGTTTGAGATTGTACTTGAGACTTAGTTTGGGCAAACATTTCCGACAGCTTCTTTGTAAGGCAGCAGAGGAAGTATCCGTCCTATTCCTGCTTGGTCAGGAAGGAAGGTCCAGCGGAGCGTTGAGGCACAGCTCTCATTCTGGCCGTCTGGGAGCAAGCCTCAGGGTAGGATGTGTACTAAGACCTTACCGCTTGCCTCCAGCTCACAGCTAATGCTTAGCTCTTTGGGACGTGGAGGTAAGGGTCTTACCACCTTGAATGAGCACAGTCCCTTTAAGTCCATATACATAAGTGCTTTCCTCTTGTGACTGATTCTGTGACAAATAGTGTTATCTCCATTTTGAAATGAAGCACAGGGCTAGATGGAGGCGGAGGCTCATTCCTGTTCGCTTCATAAACCGTCTCCTGAGGGAAAGGGAATACGGGGATGCAGAGGAACTAGGAGGCCACTGGGTTTTGGGATTTTGTAGGGATTTTGGGAGTCCATGTGAGTGAGCTTGGCGAAATGGTCAGTATATCGTTCTGCCGAGTTTTGTTATTTTCTGTTTTAGGTATATGGTTTTCTTGGCAAAGCCTGAAGGTGACCTATTTAATTCCTGTATATCTGGAGCTCTCAGAATGTGTCAAGCATCAGGCTGGTTCACTAGATCCTAAGTGAAGAGTCAGAAGTCAGCCTCTGGCTTCAGGAACTTAGAGTTCAATGAGGTCGGGTGGGGATGGGAAGACAACCCTTCAAATGTATGTAAGGATTCCACAAGTAGTGGGCACAGCAGCATCGGGTTAAGTAAAGGAAGAGTTTATTGGTTCACGTAACTGGCCAGTCCAGAGATAAATCTTGGGGTAAGTGCAGTGCTCAAATGATGTCATCGGGACCTGGTTTCTTTCTCCCCCATTCTGTCTCTACTTCCTGTGTGTCCTCTCCGTTCTCAGACTTCTCCTCCCTCAGAATTGCAGGAGGTGGCCAACAATGTTTAAGCTTCCATCCTTTTACTTCCTTCTCAGAGATCTCACCTCTCTTCAGTCCAAGAAAGTGCGAGCTTTGGTTTAACCTATCAGATCTGTTTTATCCTATTGGTTCAGATCCGGTCATGTGCACATTCTGAACCTGTCATGAATAGAAGTCTGCGAGGAGCATTGACTGACATCCCCAGGTCTTGTGCTTCACCTGGAGATCCAGGGAGGAGCAGTTGGTCCCCAGGTAGGGTAGAAGTGGAGAGAGAGCTAAGCTCTGATTCCTAGGCAGCAACAACAGAGTCAGGCTTGACCTCTGGCCTGACTCACTGTATTTCTACCTGACAGATCCTTGACCAGAGGTTATTCTGATGTGAGTATATCCTGCAGTTTCACCTGCACTTGGATTTGGATCCAGAGTTTTCTCTCTGTTGAGAAGGTTGCTCTTGTGGGTGAGCATTAGTGATTTAGTATTAGGAATCCTCACAGTGACAGCTGTCTGAATTCTGAGACAGGTAAAGGTAAGTGAGGACAGCTGGCCGAGTGACTCATGCGAACATGAATGAATCTTTTATCTATCCGCAGTTCCGCATAGCACTGCCGTGGTAGAGACGTTGGGGATGTGTCAGAGTAACCTGTGAACATTTTGACCTCAGCACTGAGTGTTGGGTACGTTGGTCTTTGAGACAGTAACCACCTCGTGGGGCCATTGTGAGAAATGAAGGAGTGATGTGGGTAAGGCAAACCCCTGGAATGTAGGAAGCAGCCGGAGAGGTAGACGTCGTGTGTCCTAACGTGTCCAACAAGCAGGGGATTCCCACTGGGGGGATCTCTTGAAAGCTTGTGTTAGGGTTAACAGTCTATAAACCGCCTCGGCTGAGCCCCCACTAAGAGTCTGAGAGCTTCTAGAAGATGTTAGAAAGCTTCCCTGCATCTTAGTCCTCACGGAGTGCAGGCAGAGGACTTCACGTTCATTTCCTCATTCAATCCTTACTGTTGTGAAGTGCAGCAGGAATCTGAAGGGCTGCCCTACAGACAGGGACACTCAACACTCAGAAAGATGGAACGAACTACCAAGGACAGAGTGACTAGAGAGTCACGGGGCCAGGCCCCCACTCTTAGGAGTCTCCTTGGGCATCCCAGCGCCCCTGACTGGAACATTCTGCCCCTCCAGCCTGGGTTTCATCTTGTGACTTGGTTTGTTGAGTTTCTCAGATATCCACCATAGCTCTGACGGATTGATTTAGAGAGCCATTCGGGGCAGCTGAGCTCTTCCTGATAAGCTCTGAGTTCCTGTGGTAGACACGATTGTTCTTTCACGGTCTTTGTTCATTGGCTTGATTGATCAGTTGCCTATTTGCAAACCTCTTCTGTCATTAAAACAAATTACCACAATTTGTACTACATGAAATAACATCAGTCAAGTTTACCCATTTTGGTTATAGTCAAGCAGTTTCCCAATTACAGTGTGGACAGCCTGTCTAGCGGTTTCAACTCATTCGTCTTGGGGTGCTTTATGCAGGTAAAGATTTGTCTTGGGGTGCTTTATGCAGGTAAAGATTTCTCAGGGAGACTTGGATGGCCGTGACGATAGCTAGGACTCTCAGCTCTTGGTTGGCTAACAATGCCTTGTTTGCTCCTGTCTACAACCTTCTTTAAAGCACTGTATTGTGTCTGTACTACAGCATAGGACCATAGTTATCAAATTCATTACTTGAGAAAAAAAGGAGTGTGTGTAGCACCTAGTTGACTGTCCTTAGAGCAGTGTTCACACTGTTCTGGTTTTTTTTTTTTGGGGGGGGGGTTAGGGCTGTGTTTCAAGACTTTGAAAAACGTGTCGACTAAATTAGTCAAAGACTAGCTGATCAATTATTAGGCAGTTTTAGGGCAGGTGGTGTCTGGTTTATAGACAATTGATAGTAAAACCAGGTTGCCTAGGTCATGACACATCAGGAATGGGGATTCTATGAGATACTTAAAGCCTCAACTTATGCCTCTGATTTAAAGGTTCACAGATATTTCTGTGAGGACATATCCTGTCTGAATCAAAATACAGAGTAACAACAGGTGTTTTTGAGGTCTGCCATATATACTGTGAGGTACATAAAGAACATGCTTCTGTTGTATACTGCTTAGCGGACACACACACACACACACAGAGAAAGAGAAAGAGAAAGAGAGAGAGAGAGAGAGAGAGAGAGAGAGAGAGAGAGAGAGAGAGAGAGAGAGAAAGACACAGAAAAGTCTAACAGCTCCAGGGTTCCTTCTTGGCTTACCCCTACTCATCCAGACTCACTCAGAAACTTACTGCTTTTATTTCTGTGGAAATTACAGTTTCCTGTCCCCCATTATAAGTGGAATCCTACAGTTTTTGTTGATGTATGTCTTTTGCCAACTATCATGTTACCAGCACAGGTTTTCAGAAGCTATGGTTGGCTTGTGAACCCAACAAGGGCTGGAAGGGCTTTGAGAAACTCGATTGGTTCTGGTGGTGTCTAAGAGCCACGATGGAATGAGACAATTAAAGGGAGCGATCAGGCCCTAGGAAGAGCTTCCCCAGAACCAGAAAGGTCTGGACTGACGGCCCATTCTTTTTCTGACCTATGCTGTTCAATGCTGGGCCCACTGTATGTGAGGTGTAAGGTGCGGTGGGCCCACTGTGTGTGTGGTATACAGTGCGGTAGGCAGCATTAGAATGGTTGAGGAGTTTGGTAGTCGCTTCAGTTTCTGCTTTACGTGAAATATTTCTGTCTGATAGGGGAAAAGTCACGTATGTGGTGTGAGTGGAACGTGTTTACAGGAAAAGATAACTACTTTTTTGTTTTTATCCCTTATTTTTCTTTTTTTTTTGTTTCATACCTTGTCTTTTGTCATTTCCTAACACTTTGCTTTAATTAAACCCCGAAGAAAATGACTCAACTGTAGTCCTTTTATTTGGAACTTTATTTAGACCTTTACCCATATTTGGATATATTATTCAATAACATTAAGCAAATATGCTCCATGCAACACTATTTTTTTTTTTAAGCTTTAGAACCTTCTGGAATTGTTCTGGTACGTATCTCGCTGACCCATAAGAAAGTATCAGATTCGGTCCCCAGCTCCGAAAAAAAGAACCAAAAAAAAAAAAAAAAAAAAAAAAGAAAGAAAGTATCAGATTTTGAACTAATCAGCTGTTCGGAGAGAATTTAATTTTATTGCTTTTAATATTTTCCAGTGCTAGGAATGAAAGCCAGAGTCCTGGTCCTTGTGTTGTTGAGGTATATCCCTAACTTGTACATCCTTGGTAAATTACCATGCGCTGTTCTAGCTCACGGAGAAGCTAACTCTGGAAGTGAGATTGCCCTCCTCCATTTCAAAATGTCCTCCAAGATGCCTAGTCACGGGATGGGCTGGTCCCTTCCTGCCTAGGCAGTGGCAGAGAGGCAGCCGACAGCAAAGCATTCCCAAAGTAAAAACACCACCACGTCCTTGAGGACCATCAGAAGGTGAACCATTAGCAGCAGGGGTTCGGAGGTCACCATTGTTTACAGCATGATGTAAGAATGCTATTGTGGGAGTGGGAAGACAGACATCCAGTCCAGGGTAGCTCATCCACCATCCAGGGAGAGAGCGCTCCTGTGCTGCATTGTTCTCAGAGGCGTCATTAGACTTCACTTGACGTTACATTTGCTGTCCAGCAGCTACCCAGTTATTCCAGTTACATGTTAAAAGCACTTTCCTGCTTTTATTGAATTGCTTTGGTACCTTTGGAAAAACAATCAATGGGCCATATAAATATAGTACTATTTCTAGAGTGTTCTGTTCCATTGATTCATTATTTTTAATGATGCTGTCTTTATACTGTTTTGATTACTATGGTAAATCTTAAAATCAGTAGCATTAAAGTTCAATTTTTGTTCTATTTTCTCCCCAATCTGGTTGTTATATGTCCTTGTAACAAGACACATCTTAGAGCCACAGTGTAAACATAGTCTACAAAGGAGGTTCCTGCTTGACCGACGTGACCTTGGATCCGTAGGTCAGTTTGGGGAGAGCATATCAAGAACACTGATCAAAATGATTTCCTTCTCCACTTGGATTTTTCTTTAAATTTCTCATCGCTGTTATATGATAATCTCATACACATTTTGCTGGATATATTCTTACAGTTTATGTTTTTGGTGCTATAAATAGGATTTATGAACAATCTTCTTGCTTCTATAGAAACGCACTATATTTTTTTAAAGATATAGTGATCTATATCCATCAACCTTGTCCAAGTGACTCATGATTTCCAGTTTTTGTTTGAAGAGTTTTTAAAGATTTCTTTTAAACACCATTATGGTGTGAATAGTAAAATAGTTCTACTTCATCTTTTTTCATGGCCGTGTGTGTGTGTGTGTGTGTGTGTGTGTGTTGCAAGTGTATGTGTGTATGTATATGTGTATGTATGTGTGTGTATGTGTCTATGTGTATGGGTATATGAATGTGTGTGTACATGCGTATACACGTGTGTGTGTGTGTACATGTGTATAGGTGTGTGTGTGTGTGTGTGTGTGAGTGTGTGTGTGTGTATTTTCTCATTTTACAATATTGACCTCCACCATCGTGTTGAGATGGAATGATAGAAGTGTGGCTCTCTTGCCTTCTTGAACTGAGAGGGAAAGTATAATTTGCTCACTGAGGACAGGCGGTGGTGGATTTTGTGTAGGTGTCTAGGACTGGTTGGGAAAGGGTTCTGTTTTACTTAGATGAAGGTTTTGTTATCAAAGGATGTTGAATTTTGTTAGATATCCTTTCCTGCATATATTAAGATAATTGTAAAGTTTTTCCTTTGAATTCATTGAATTCTAGATGTTAAGTCAATTTTGTGTTCCCAGGGTAATACCCCTTCTATATGTTGATCAGTTTGGCTTTTGTAAAACTGATTTGTTATGGTTTTGGGATGGTCGTTCTTACCAAACTTAAGTCTTTGATTTGAGTCAAAATGAAGAGTAGTTTGATTCTGCTCACTCTGCCAGGACCTGCGGTAGAGTCCAGATTTTCTTATATCTGCGTGCTGCTACCGTAAAAGAAGTAGGGTCATCTTGCTGGTTACGTAAGAATCCCTGCGTATCCACTTATAAGATATCTATAGAACAGCGTATTTATTGTGTATGAAGTAATATATCAAATATACCGGAAAATAGTCTCAGTGGGTTGAGCAACTCATACCATCACTTATGCTAAAACCGTGTTTATGTATTTTTTTTCAGTTTCTTGTAACACTGACAATGAATTCTTCAGTTGTCACCCATTTGTAATTTGTGGCCTATTCAATTCGCATGCTTTTGTTATACTCCAGCATTCGGTTCTTACCCGTTCCCTCTCCATCCCCCTTTTGGTTTTATTTCTCTTGAATAAAAGCTTAGTTATAAGCTAGCTAGAATTATTTTACATCAGGTTGGCAATTGCTCCCGAGAAAATAAAATACTTTTTATTTACGTCGGTGGCATAGTAAGTAGGTTGCCATGATGACTGTGATTTCTGGTTGAAATTATGATTGTAAATTCGGTCTAACTCAGGAGAGGTTCCATAGAGACTGGACGTAGGAGAACCGAGACGGCCAAGTTCAGTTGCGATTGTCAAGTTTGAGACAGTCAGTCTGATTGGCGTAGTAGCTATGCTTTGATAATGGGCAGTGTGGGAATCCAGAGAAGCAGCCTGGTACCTCCAGTGCTGCTCCAGAAACATTCAGGGACCACAGGATGCTCACAGAAGGGTTTGGTGCCCGTCTTCAGAATGACACATTTGGACGCACATCCTACCTCTGTACCCCAGTGCCGATTTCGTGCAGTATCTTGAGGGTAGCACTGTGTGAGTCAGAAGGATCGTTTCCCTAATTTTCCTTCCAAGAATCCAAGCAGGTTGGGTGCATTGTGGGTGAAGCCTGGCACCTGTAAGCCAAGACCTGCAACACCGTGTGGAACATCTGGAGGCCTCTGATTGGCCGGTTGTGCCTTTCTCCTTCCTGCTATCTGGGGATGGTAGGTAGGGAAGGTGCTGTGTGGTGGTGAGCGATTCACAGATGCTGCAGGCCTTAGTGTTCCCCCTTTTTGGGGGACATTACATTAACAGGGTCATCGGATTGGGGCCATTAAGAGAAAGCGTTCCTTCAACGTGAGGGGCACCTGCTGTGTTATTCTCTGCCATGCCTGTCCTCCCCGTTCTTGAAGGTTCTGTGAGCTGTGGTTTTGTGTGTGGCGTGCTTTGAAATTACTTGGGCGAGGTGTAGTAAACGCCGTTAGATCATTCCCGTGCACAGGGACTACACTGCGGGTTGAGCACTTTTGCTTACGTACCTTTTCTCCTCTAGGACCCACGTGTGTTTAACAGACACAACCCAAAGAGTACTATGTTCTCGGAGTGGCTGTGAGGATAAGGCGGAGATCACAGAGACTGACACAGGGAGATCACAGGTCTGACTTTTAAAAAGTGACATCAATGGGGCTGGGGATTTAGCTCAGCGGTAGAGCGCTTGCCTAGCAAGCGCAAGGCCCTGGGTTCGGTCCCCAGCTCCGAAAAAAAAGAAAAAAGAAAAAGAAAAAAAAATGACACCAACTGATGCCTGAGAGAACCTTGACGTTTTCAGGGATGCGTTTGTTAATCAGATCCCGCTCCCCCAAGTTTTCAAAACACACAGAGGACAATGTAGAGTCTACAGAACCCAGGTTAATTAGCACACAAGGGGGTGCTGGAACAAATGACTTGGCCCGAGAGAAACATTAGGCTGTCTGAGTTGATCTCTCGATAATTCTTTCCTTTGGATGATTTCTCTACAGAGGCACCTTCCTGTCAAGTCTTCCCGCCTTACCTAGTCTGCTGGCTTTGGAGCTATTCTCCTTTGTGGTTTCCAAGCCTCCTCTTCCTTTGAGGCCTAAACAAATGGCAGTGGCATCAGATCAGGTACTCCTGGGCTGAGTCCCAGATGGTAATCCTGAGTAGGCCATAGGCAGGGCAATTAAAACAGGAATTACGGCTGGTAAAATAGTTCAGATTGATTCAACGTCTTGGGCTTCTGCTCTTGGTTTTCCTTTCGCTCCTCTCCAAACACACAAACGGACGGACGAAGCTTGTCTTGGGGCGCTTAGAATCTAAGCAACAATGGGTCTCGTTCCACAGCAGAAGCTAATGGTAGCTGAGAACAGGCGTCTGCTTGCTTTTTGGTAAGGGCTAGTGTGGTCTTTGATCAGCGCGTGCTCTCAGAGGTCATTGTCCTGCAGACCAGGATCACCTGGATTGTCTACAGCCCGGGGCGATGAGTGTTGTGTTTGTCCAGCTGCATGTGCTGGAGTTCTGGAATGACATGCAAGGAAGTGTTTGCTCCATTGCATTTACACAAGGAGAGTGCCTTTGGAGCAAAGCCTCCAGCAGGTGCTTCGCGTGTGTGTGTGTGTGTGTGTGTGTGTGTGTGTGTGTGTGTGTGTGTGTGTGTGTGTGTGTGTGCGCGCGCACACACACACTATAGCAGTGCTTCAGGCTCTCCTGTACCCAAGATTATAGGCATGCATCAGTAGACCTAGCTTGATGGTTCATGAGAATCGTGCTGGTCTGGGCACCTTTGTCAGAACTCACAACCACGTGCTCTACTCAGGCATCAGCCGAGCCTCCACCAGGCTCTGTTGAGGTGGCTATGAAAATTTGGGAGAGTATGAATCAGGCATTTCAAAATGGGGGAAGAGATGAGAGACAGGTAGTAGGGAACTTTAAGTACTTTTCAAAGCACTAGAATTCTATCCCTTTTATGTCTTGTGGTTTTCCAATAAGTGGCTTGTTGACTAGAATTTGACTTTTTTGTTGCCATGTTGCCTAGTCAGATTTTAGGCCTGACTGTTATTGCCACTTTTAGGTACTCTGTAAATTTGTTGAGTTTTCTACTCTTCTTTAGTCCGAGCCGATGCTGTGATGGAGGACTAGCAATAAGCTGGTAGACGTCTGCGCTACATGGGTGCTTGCGTACACCTGCCCAAGAGCTCTGGATTCACGGATGAAAGACGTGCGCGCGCAACCTTCAGATTTAATTTGCCTTAATTAGCTCAACGTCTGGGTACTTCTAAACCTCCCCAGGGCTGGCATTACCCTCCCTCTCCTAACCCCTGTATTCTTGAGTTAACACTTTTCCCCCCATATTTTTATTGGTTATTTTATTTATTTACATTTCAAATGTTATCTCCCTCCCCATTTTCCCCTCCACAAACCCCCTATCCCCTCCTCCAACCCCTTGCCTCATTGAGGGTGCTCCCCAACCTGCCCACCCACTCCCCTATGCTGGGTCATGGAGACTCCATAGCACCAAGGGGCTCCCCTCCCAATGATGCCAGATAAGGCCGTCCTCTGCTACATATGCAGCTGGAGCCATGGGTCTGTCCATGTGGTTGGCAGTTTAGTCCCTGGAGACTTTGGGTAGTCTGGTTGGTTGGTACTGCTCTTCGTTTGGGGTTGCAAACCACTTCAGACCTTCCCCTAACTCCTTTCTAAATCTATATTTTATCTCTGCTGCCCTGTTTCCTTCTGGGCAGCCTTCCCACGGGGCCTCTTTCCCTTTGCACCTCCTACATTTCGTTACCCTCCTGCTCCTTCATGGAATGGTCCTTTCTCTTCTGTGTATCTTGCCTGGAAATCCTAAAAGTCCTGCCTCTGTCCTCCTGCGCAGCCATTGGCCACTGGCTCTTTATTGACTAGTAAAAACCCCAACCGTTGGCAGGGACCCGTAGCAGATGTGTGAATCCCCATGTAAGCACAGATCAAACCCCCCAACGGAAGGCGAAGTAGAAGGCAGTGTTTGGAAGAGAGTGCAGCAGCCTGCAATGTGGCTGCTTCCTACATCTGTCTGTGGGCCCAGCAGCTCCAGGACAGTGCAGCCCCAGGCTCATGGCCTTTCTGGGAACCTTGAGTGAGCCTGCATGAGGTCACGAGGAGGTTTTGTTCTGGGGCTGTGGGCAGCACCCACGTAGTAGTAGCCAGTTTTCCAGCATGACTGAGGTTTTAAATGAGAACTTTGCAACACAAGCCCGCTGCTGGATCAGGTTTCTTTTGATGTCTAATCCTTGCCTCTCTGAGGTATCTTGGTATGAGTTGTTAACATATCAGAGTTTCCAATCATGTTTTCCTTTTTGTATTGGCTTCAAAGAAGCTGAGTGGAATTTATTGTTTGATTGTAGTTGTTGGATGGGCCAAGGTTTTAAATATGTATTTTTACTTTAATTTTTTTTTTAAAAGCAACTCAGGGAGGTTTATTTGGCTTATGTGTCCCAGGTCACAGTCCATCGAGGGAGGGGAGCTAATGCAGGAAGCCGGAGGCAAAAACAAAAGCAGAGGAGCACTGCTTGCTGGCTCTCTCGCTCTCTCGTTCTCTCGCTCTTTACTCTCTCGTTCTCTCGCTCTCTTGCTTTCTCGTTCCCTCGTTCCCTCATTCTCTCGCTCTCTCACTCTCTTACTCTCTCGTTCTCTCACTCTCATTCTCTTGCCCTCTCGCCCTCTTGAGCTCGCCCTCTCATTCTCTCATTCTCGAGCCCCTTTGCGCCCTCTCGCTGTCAGATTTACTTACTATTTTGTCTACCCTTTAGTTTTACGTATGTGGATATTTTACGTATGTGGATGTTTTGCACGTGTGCCTGGTACGTGTGGAGGCTAGAAAAGGGCATCAGATCCCTTGGAGTTGGAGTTGTGGACAGCTGTGGGACACCATGCGGGGGCTGGGCATCAAACCAGGTCCTCTGGAAGAGCGGCCAGCGCTCTTAACTGCTCAGCCATCTCTCTGGTCTCTCTCTCTCTCTCTCTCTCTCTCTCTCTCTCTCTCTCTCTCTTTTTAATTTTAAAAAATCTGATGTATTTTCCTATTTTTATTTTGATGATCTTGGTGTTTCTTAGCATATGTAACTTTATGACATTTTAAAAGTAGGTCAGGTCCACATTTTCAAATTGTTTTTTGAGGGAGGTGTGACACCAAATAGGACGAGATTTGAGTGTCGGTGGCATAGAAAACCGTTTGGAACAAACTTTTGTATTTAAACTAAACTTTTTTTTGTTGTTATTCTCCCCACATGGGGTCTACAGCTCATCTTTCTGGCTTATCCATGTTTTGTTTTGGACTCTGGACAAGGGACTAAAGTGCAGACCTGTTTTCCAGATTCTTCCAGCTTCCCTCAGTCCCTACCTGGCGTACCCTGCCTCCAACCCTGAACTTTGCAGCCCAGGGGCTGGGTTGCCCTCCCCTCCCCCCAGAGGCTCCCCCCTAAATGATCCAGACATTTTGCAAGTTCCCTCCCCTCCCCTCCCCTCCTCTCCCCTCCCCTCCCCTCCCCTCCTCTCCTCCTCCTCTCTCTCTCTCTCTCTCTCTCTGCACCCCCCCTCTCTCCCTCCCCTACCTCACCCCCTCTTTCCCCATGACAACATCCCTGGCCTTAGGCCTTGGGGACAGTGAACCCTACCACCTGAGAGCAGCTTCCCCATAAACCTGTCTTTAATAGAATCTAATCTGACTCATTTTGCCGACGGTAGAGAAATGACCTAACACTCATGTGCATGACGCATCTGAGGAGATTTTTCTCTCTAAAAATCGTTTTCCTGAGAGGACATTTCTGGCGGGGTGACCTTCAGTTCTCACCTGGGATTCCTGAGAGGGCTCTGCAACCAGAGACCTCAGTCTTCCTAGGACAGGTGTGAAGCAACTTCCCTGGAGTCCCCACATGCCCTTTTCAGGGTCATGGGAACTGGGGCCATGGCACATGCAGCCTTAGCTCGTCTTATTAGAGTGCCAGAG
Source organism: Rattus norvegicus (assembly GCF_021556685.1). NCBI lineage: Eukaryota > Metazoa > Chordata > Mammalia > Rodentia > Muridae > Rattus > Rattus norvegicus. The sequence goes on along the minus strand of NC_141549.1, from coordinate 5,571,453 downwards.
AGTAAGATTTGGGTTGTGTTTAGTAGGCATCACTGCCCCCTTCCAGACAGACTTTTTTTTGTGTGTGTGTGTGTCTATTCTGGCTGGGCCCTGAGGCGGGTATTGTATTCTAGGTACTTAATGATGGTCGCAGTAACACCGATATTTGTGGATACTAGATCCATTGTAGGCACAGTGCATTTTGGGGCACTAATATTGAGAATTCAGAGTGGACGATGCATGCAGGAGAGGAACTTATGCCTTTCTCTGTAATGCGTCCAACGTGAAGCCATTGGCCACCTGATGCCCACAAGAGCTATCAATGAGGCCTGATGTATTTTTTTTTAATAATCTTATTTTTCTTGGATATTTTATGTATTTACATTTCAAATGTTATCCCCTTTTTCCCCTCTTCCCATACTCCCTTCCCCCCCCCTCCCCGTGCTTTTCTGAGGAGGCTTCCACTCCCACCCACCCACTCCAACCTCAACAACCCTGGCATCACCCTACATAGGTGAAACGAGCCTTCCCAGGACCAAGGGCTTTTCCTCCCGTTGATGCTGGACAATGCCATCCTCTGCTACATGTGTGGCTGGAGTCATGGGTCCCTCCGTGTGTAATTATGAGATTTAAACAACTGTTATTGCTTTTATTGGTGCGTGTGCACACGTCTATTCTTGGAGGGAAGAGGACAACTTTGAGTTAGTTCCTCCTTTGACTTTTGATTCTGAAGATTGACCTCAGGTCACCAGGCTTACATGGTAAATGCCTTCTTCCCTGAGCCATTTAATAGTCCACACTATGAGATTGCTTTGCAATTTTCTTTTGTACCTCAATTGTGTTGTTCTCACGTGTGACTTTTGTAGATGACAGCGTCAGTTTATAACATCAAAAGGTTACATGCTTATGCCTAATTGGTACTCACCGTGGGTACTGTGGGCTGCGAATGGGAGCAGGGTTCCCTTTTTTAGGATGGACTCTTTGTATAAGGCATTAGAGAACCTCTTCCCAGTGACGTCACAGACATAGAGTAACAAGGAAAGTACCTCAGATCCCTCTGGTCTTTGGAGTGGCCCCTAGAACTTGCTCAAGTTATTTCCAGAAGTTTCGGGGGAGGAGGTAGAGTATGTGAGCTAGCCTTGCTCACCCCTCCTCCCCTCGCCTCCCCTCCCGTCCCCTCCCCTCCCGTGGCTATTGCTTTCTGTAATTCAACTGATTGCTTTTCTTTCCAAATTGCTGGCTTAAGCTTTATCTTATCTAATTTTATCTCTCCCAGCCTTGTATATCTGGAGCATCATTAGGCCCTGTTCTCATTCTGTCCCTTCCACTTCTCCTGTGTCCCTCCGAGTCCCCGGGGGGTAACAGGGACATGATTTGCACACCCTGTCTCCTGTGGGGTGGTGGGTGTTGCTCTCACCTCTGGAGCCCACTTTTCCTAGCCCCACCCACCCTCCTTGACACAGCTCAGCTTTTTAAAGACCTGCTCCTCTGCTTCCTTCCCATCATGCTCAGCTCGCCTGCGCTGCTGCTGCGTCCTTCTCACCTCCGTTCTATACCCTGGCGCCTGCCCATCCCTCTCGGCTTCGTGTTCATTATCCTTCCCCTCCAAGCATCTGTTCCTTCAAACCACGAACTCCAGTTGGCATAATTAAATACATGATACGTTTATTTTGATATCAGCGTGTCTCTTCATACACATATTAGTAAGAGACTTGGCTGTCAGCACAGGGCCCGACCAACTATTTGCAAATACCTAGTTGTGCCAACTCCCTTCAGGACGTTTGTTTTTCTATTCATTAGTGTTTCCTCTGTCTCTTTGCCTTTGGGCCTCGGCTCAGCCCGTCTCTCTCCCTGTTCCGCATGTGTCTCTCAGTGTCCTTGGCTTTTTCTCTGACACAGATCACTCAAATACATTGGCGCTTTTCCCTCTGCGTGCCCCGTTTCTGGGCATGCTTGTTTGAGTCGGGGAGGAACTGAGGAAGTGTTCTGTCAAGCTCTCTTAGACAAGAGCCTTGGTGACCTCTAGGGTCATGCACCGTGGCTGCTGCCCTTTCAACTCGCTCCTCTGACAAAGCAGCACTCGTAGCCCGGGGCTCTCTCTCGAGAGGACCTTGCTGATGCAAGCAGAGCCTCTCCTGGCCCATGGGTCGATTGCCTTCTTGAAATGCATGGTAAGGAAACCTTCCCATCTGCTGGGCCTCTGGAGCGGAGCCACAGGATGCAGAGGATCCAACACCAGGACAGATTATGTGGTATTTGCCTGTCACTTCCGCTTAAAGGCAAATCAAATCTATTTTTGGGTTAGGATTCTTGCCTCTTGACCTGTGGGTGAAAACTGACTGACAAGCTTTACCTCCGACTCGGAAAGGCTTGCACGCGGGGCTGTTAGCCACAGCTCCACATTGATGAGTCGTCTTAATGCCTTCTTCTTCGTGGAATGAGAACATGGCATTTCTTTTGAGGTTGCAGAGAGCAAACAAGGATTCTCTTCTCCCCAGACTAGTGGGGTGTGAAGGAATTACTTGAGATCCTCTTTTATTGGCCATCGAAGTCAGATGGTAGCTGGGTAGTTGCCTCGGAAGAGCTTGGTCTACTCAGGACCACATATAATCTGTTCCTTCCCTGGAAGAGAAAAACTGTATTTGGTTACTTTGTTTTTTTAGTGTACTTTACCTTTTGAGACACGATCTCACTCCGTAGGCCAGAGTCTCATTCTGTAGCTCAGCCTTGAACTCGTGGCAACCCTCTTCCCCCAGCCTCTCAAGTGCTGGGATTACAGACGGGACTCATCTTGCCCTGCAAAACGACATTTTAGAAGCAGGTTTTTCACCCCCTTTCTTAAAAGATCATCAAGTGGCCAGGCTAGAGAGATGGCCAGTGGTTAGAACACATCCTGCCGTTACAGGGGACCCAAGTTAGGTTCCCACCACCCACGTTTGGCAACTCACGACTGCCTATAATTCTAGTTCAGGGGGACCTATACCCTCTTCTAGACTTTGTGGGCAGCTATGTTCATATGCACAAACCCAGCCCCCAGCATATACACATATAATTAAAAATGAATAAAAACAAACTTTTAAAAAGATCAAATAGGAAGCTTGTTTCCAGAGTCTTGAGTCTTAGCACACAGACAGGCTGGCTGGTCTGCAGTCCTGAGGCTGCCTCATTGGAACACTGAGGGGAGTGAGCAGTCTGCCTAGGTAGGTGGCAGTGAGGATCAGGTGGGGAGCCTGCAGTCTGTGCTCCTCAAGCATTTGCAGCAGACGAGCCCTTTGGTAAGGCTGCCATGAAGGCCTCCATGGTCCCTTTGCTCTTATTTGTTGGTGTTGCTTTTTGCTTTTGTTGGACCTAAAACAACACGTGCATGGCCTGCTTCTTGTAACTTGTTTGTTTATCGGAAACTTCATGACTCAGAAAAGTTTTGAATTTCCCTTTTCCTTTATTTGCAAGAGATTTGAAGGCTTAAGTTCTATACTTAATAATAGAGGGGGTTAAGAGTCAAAGATTTTTCTCTTGCTCTGGTCATTTTTTTTTTTTAAGCTGAACTTGGCATGGCTTGAAGCAAATTTGTGTCTTCCTGGCCATTTTTTTTTTTAAATCGAGAAAGTAGATTCTATCTCTAATGAAATAATTGCAAACAGCCTTGTTAACATATGGTAGTGATTTCTCACAGAGGCTTGTTGAAATGCATGAGAACTACCAGGTTAAACACATAAGCATGGGGCCATGCATGCATTCTAGATGTTTATCTCCAGACCAGAAGGTCCAAATGACAGGGGACACGGGACACTTGGGAGACTTTAGCCCTTAGGCCAGCCCCAGCCTTATTTTGATACAGCCAGGCAGCTAAGGACAATGTTAGCATATTTTTAAACCTTTGAGCAAAAATCCAGAGAAGAATAATAGGGTGACTTGTAAAAATGTCACATTTCCATGTCTCTCAAGTAGTTTTACTGGGACATAACCCCACTTCCTCATTTATAGTGTGTGTGGTGTGTGTGCGTGTGAGTGTGTGTGTGTATGTGTAGGGAGTGTCTTCCTTCAAAAGTGGAGGAACCAAGTAGCTATGTAAAATATGTACTGTCTGGTCCTTTAAGATAGAGTTTGCAATCAGAGACTAGATGGTAAGGAATTTTTGCCTAAATATGTATTTATACACGATTACTTTTTAAACATCAGCTTTCGACTTTGTGTCTTTCAAAATTCCTATGGTTAATACATAAAGGAGAAATTCAAATGTTATGTTAATCTCGCTACTCAGACCACATCCCCTCTAACATGTTTATAATAAAAATAAAAATGCCCACGGTTAGTTTTCAAATAGCATAATAAAGGCATGGAGTGAAACTGTTCCTGGACCTTTCCATGGCTTTGGTCTCTCACGACAAGCCTGCTATACTCATAAAGTACTGCCAGTTAACTAGCATTCCATGATGGAAAAGGCATGGCGTAAGACAGGTAAGACACAAGCGCATAAAACGGCCGTGTGTCCATCCTCCAGCCTCCAAATTGTTGAGCACCCCTGCCCTCTACCACACATGCTGTAGCAGATCTTAATCAGACTGTTTAATCTCTGCTTACCCCAGCATGGCCGAGCACACAGAGGACAGCAGAGAGCCCTGGATGCAAACTTGAACGCTAAGTGTTATTTATAGCGTCTTTTAAAGGTTGGTTCCTTACACTGTTTGTTTAAATTGGGATCCAGATAAGGTCTCCACAGTGATGTTGGGCCTGCGTTTAAGTCTGTCTTAATCTACTCTTTCTCTCTAAGCCTCTTTGACTGTCCCTGCCTGTTCTTCAGAGAAACAAGGCTATTTGCTAGGTGGACGTTTCACACCCAGGAGATCATTCAGTTTCTTTCTCTGGCTCCTCTGAGTTATACTTCGAGTCTGAGACTCCATCTATCACATTAAGTTTCCCTTTCTTCTTAGCTAGGCTGTCTTTGTTTTATTTTTAATTGTGTGTGTGTGTGTGTGTGTGTGTGTGTGTGTGTGTGTGTACATGAGCACTCCCATGAGTACAGGTGTCTATGGAAGTCAGAGATGTCAGATCCCCTGGAGACAGAGTTAACGAGATTATGAGCCTGCTTGATGTGGGTGCTGGGAACCAAACTCAGCAAGAACAGCACAGCCCATAGCTGCTGAGCCATCTCTCTAGCTCCTAGGTTATTTCATGGGTGGTCTTTATTCTTCCAGTGGGAGGTCATTTAATATGGTTTTTGCCTATTTGTGATGTTAGCACTCAATGCTTACTATGTAAATTGAGCTACTTCCTACGGGGTGCCTCGTGGAGACCCCGATTCTATCACCGACTTTCTATTTGTTGTTGGGAAATGTGCTTCTTCCCACGTACTTTCCAGTTTTGGACGTTTGGACGTTTGGACGTTTGGACTGCTCGACAGCATCTTTATTTTACACCCGACTGAAGGGGGAGGTTCACTGGGGTCACGGGTCCAGACGACCCTGTCTGTCGTCGATGGCCTGGAAGATAGGGTAGAGTGTCTCAGAGTGTGCAAGGCAATGGCCCTAGGAGTTCTGAGGAAGACGGGAGAAGGGACTAGAACCAGGGGCTGGGGTATAATCTTAGAGGTCCATTGCTGGTGACCCACTTTGAGCAGCCAGGCTCCACCTCCTAAAGGTTCTTTAGCCTCCTAAAATAGTGCCATTAGTTGGGTCCAAAACACACCTTTGGTGTGTGCATGTATGTATGCATGCATGTGTATGTATATATGTGTGTGTGTGTGTGCGCGTGTGTGTGCACGTGTGTGTGCATGCATGTGCATGGGCACATGTACATGTGTGTGTTGGGGTGTGCATATCAGAAGTGACCACATCAAATAGGTCCATTTTGCTTTCTTAAATTGTTCAGTCTTATGGATCTAACTCTATTTAATGTGTTCCCCTGAGCCTTTTCAAGCTGATTCCCAATTCTTTTGACACGAGTTGAGCCAGTCTAGTTTGTCCATTTCTTTGAGTTTATAATTAGCAACAATTTACATGGTACTTTTCGTCTTCAGTCCCCATCAGTTCCCACCTCTATCGAGGATGGGAAAGAAGAGGATGATAGAGAGACTTGGTATTGACCACTGAGTTCGTATTTGTTACTTCTCAGCCATGTATCAGTGGAGATGTAGATTATCAAGAACCTGTGTATATCTGGGGAGTACCCAGGCACATGGCACTCAACAGTGGACGTGAATAATGATGATTAGTATCTTAATGATGGTTCACTCTTACGGAGTGCTTTGTTATAAGAACAACAAAACGCTGAGGACAGAGGTACCCTTGTTGCTTAGTTCTTGCACCTGCTGTGGTAGAAGCAGTCTTCCCTTGCAGATAAGGTACTGACTTTCAGAGAGGTTGCCGCCTTGCTCAAGGTTACATTGATTCTAAACAGATTCAAACTCAGATCTAACACCAGATCTGAATTTATTCTTGTCAAGGGAGAGGCGCCGTGAAAGTTCAGTTTTCTACAAATAGTGTAAATTAAAAGACAGGAAAGACAAAGAAGAAAATAAAAACCATCCACCATTCCCCCACATGTGTGCACAATCTTCAGTGTTCCTGTGTGTTCCTTCGTAGCCCGTGTTTTATGCCTTTGATTTCAGTTTGTATGCAGCCAACCTCTGCCAGGCCACCCGTGAAGGCTGTTGCAAATTAATTAAAGGGGCTTGGAACTGAAGACGTCACAATGGGGACATTTTATGAACGGGCAGATGGGGCAGCACACAAGCCTGACAGGTTGATACTGTGTCTATCTCAGGGAAGCTCATCTGGTCACAGTGTCCTCTAGTTCTTTCTCTGTTGCTGTTAAAAGGCCGCTCCTGTTGAACAACCTAAGTCACCAAGGGAAGAGCCAATTTTGCTGCACGTCCAATTTTAGAATTTACATTGTACAGTATAAAAATTGCAAGGTCTGAAACAAATGGGCCTTGGGCTGTCTCTCATCTGACTGAAAACCTGTAAATGTGGCAGAGAAGGTTCCACGGGATGTAACAGGTCGTGAGAGGCCCAGTTCTGAGAGTTTCTACACAAGGAAAAAATCCAGGTAGGATACAGCAAGCCATTAGGCATTTGCTACTAGACAATGGGTGTCATTTGCATGTCGGGTTTGCTTGTAGGGAGCAAGGCTAACGCTCCCTCTCTAAGTTACTATGAGGAGATGAGCTGTGCTTACAGTCTACATGTATCTCCCCTGTGATTGACACAGGGAGGTACAGACCCTGTAGAGTTGGCAGGGACATCTGGCTTAAAAGCGCAGGCCTTGATTTTTAGGCTTGCGTTCTGCTCTCAGCCGTGTTACTCACTCACACTGTGCCCTGACAAATTATGTGGTCCCTCCTCTGTGGAGTGTGAGGCCACAGCAACACCTCCCTCGTAGGCTCACAGAGGGTCAGAGGCTGAAAAGAGACAGTATGTATGAAGTATTTAGCACTGTATTTGGTATAGAGCAGTTGGTTCTTAATCTGTGGGTCCTGACCCCTTTTGGGGGTGGGGGTAGTGTCCAATGACCCTTTGACAGGTGTCACATATCAGATATCCTTCATATCAGATATTCACATTATGATTTATAACCATGGCAAACTTACAGTTATGAAGTATCAATGAAATAATCTTATGGTTGGGGAGGGGTCAATCCAACATGAGGGACTGTTTTAAAGAGTCTCAGCGTTAGGAAGGTTGGGAATCGCTGGCACAGAGAAAGGACTCTGGGGGATAGCTAATGGTTTATAGTTCTGAAGGGAAGTGGGGAGAGGGGATATTAAGGCTGGAGTTCTGTGGGTTCTTTGTTTTAGTAACAAAGAAACTAAGCTATGAGGCCTTAGGCAAGTGGCTTTAATAGGGGGGAGGGGGCCTCGATTTCTCCAGCTGACAGGAGAGGGTAGTTCTGAATGATCATTTAGACTGCGTCTGTGACTACAGTCTATGATATGTGCCGATGTGAAGATGTCTTATTGAGCACAGACTACGCAGAGTCTCCCTTTTGATCTCCTATTGGCTGTTCTTTATGCTGTTTTCCCAGAAGCCCCCAGGACACGCGAAGGCCAGAGCCTCTGTAAAACAAACACGTATGATCCACAGTCACCTTGGTCACCCTCTTGAGAAACTGACCCCAAAGGAGGTTCTCGAAGGAGCTAGTGAGGGCTTCAAGAGTGGTGGCTCCCAGGGGAGGGTTTTGGTTACGATGTCTCATCAGGATAATAATTGAGGGTTTTCTGATGGCTGAATAGGCTGTAATACCCTTTTTAAGTTACACACGAAAACTTAAGTAACTTGGCATTCAAGAAAAACACAAAGATTCATGAAGACACCTCACATTTTTCTTTTAAACTTAAAAATTCTATTTGATACAGTTGGCGAGGCCTGGAGGACTGTCTTCATCCGAAAGCGTCTGGATTCACAGCAGACGATGTATGGAAGGGGTTGGGGAGGAAGCGCTCAGCCTTCACTGAGGTCTCTGATGGGATCCTTTGGGTACCCACATTAAACAACTGCAGAAGCGGCTTATGGGCCTGGGAGAGCAGGGCAAGGTGTGGGTCAGAGCTGACGGCATTGAGGCTTCTGCATGTGGGGTGGTGCAAAGTGCATCTCATGGTGCGCATGATGGCCAAGAGACCCTTCCCGAAAGGATGATGAGGCGCCGAGGTCACAGATGTGTTGCTGGATGTCTTTGGCCAGGCTCTCGAGCTCTGGGTTCCTCTGAAGCTGCTTCCTGGCCATGCAAGGGATGCTGTTTAGATGCTAGCACTGCTCAACCAGAAAGGAGGTCTGTGCTGCTTATCGAGGAATGGGCCAGGAGGGCCTGGGAGCTGGAGTCTGGCTGATTCCAAGAGCCCAACACAGCAGATCTTTTACCTCACTGGGGCCACATTTGGGATTGGGCTCTCTGAATCCCACGGTGGCCCTGCTTTTATGGGTTAGCACCAAGTATGTAGTATGTAGATAGCTAATGGCCAGGGTTCTGATTCGTCTCTGCCCTTGGTTTGTTATTACAGGATAGCTTTTGGCTTAGGCTTCTAGCGATCAAATGGTCACAGCCAAAATTTAACCTTCAAAAGGCGTTAAAGGTAGGATCTGTCCGGCAGGAAAGAGACCCGCTATGATCGTGATTGGGTATTTCTTTGACATTCACTATGGCCCAAGTGACAATCCCATGCCGAAAATTTTGGGTTGTTGGGCTCAACTCTCCAGGTACCACTAGCATGATTATTGCTAAATACACAGTCTCATATCAAGGCATTGCAGAGTAGATGGGTAGGGAATGGCTTTAGTCTCTTAGTAGACAGATTAATCTTCAGTACCTCAAGGAAGTCTCATTGTTCTGCTTTTATGAAGGGGTGTGTGTGTGTGTGTGTGTGTGTGTGTGTGTGTGTGTGTGTGTTTAAAGCATGGTTATAAACAGGCATAACTGCTATTCAAATTGAAATCTTTTACAAATAAGTGATGGCTTTTTTCATATGTGAAAGGCTTAGGAAAGTGAGCCTTAGAAAGTTGTGGCTCATAAATTACATTATTACATAGCTAATATACATTTATATACATACTTCATAGTAACCAGAAGAGCTTTTGTTTCTTGGGTGTATTTGTGTGTGTGCATGTGCACATGTATGCAGCTGCACTCTCCCATGCATGTGTGCGTGAAGGCCAGAGGTGGCATCTGGATGTTTTCCTCGAATACGTCTCCACTTTATTACTTTTAGGCAGAGTCTCTCACTGAACCTGGAGCTGTTTTGGATCGACTGACTGCTTAGTTCACCCCTGGGATTCCCAGTGCCCCAGACCTGTCATTCCTTTGATCCTATGTATAATTAATTATGAGAAAAAAAAAACCAAGAGTCTTATGCCTTTCATCTTTACTAATCAGGGGAAGTAAAACATTGCACACGCTGAGCGACTTATCAAGGACTCCTCCCTGAATTAATGGCAGACGAGCAGTGCAACTAGGCAGTTACCCCATACTCTCCCCTCCCTCCTATGCTGTAGGTTGAAGTCTCTTGGGCCTCATGCATGCAAAGGCAAGTATTCTACCACTGAGCTACATCTCCAATCTCTTAGTTGTCATACAGGGTGTCCCTGTGTCACCCAGGGTGGCCTTGAACCCGCTCTGTAGTTTATAGCAGACTCGAACTCATCATCTTCCTGCCTCAGCCTCTTAAGAAGCTTGGGTCACGGGGCTGGGGATTTAGCTCAGTGGTAGAGCACTTACCTAGGAAGTGCAAGGCCCTGGGTTCGGTCCCCAGCTCCGAAAAAAAGAACCAAAAAAAAAAAAAAAAGAAGCTTGGGTCACAGGCCTGCCTCATCAGACCCGGGTCCTGTCATTATTGTGTGCTGAGTGCAACTAGTAGTGCAACTAGGCAGTTACCCTTGGTGTGGTCTTTGGTGCTCACTTAACTTGTCTACCCGGTCATTTGCCTGTGACAGTTATCAAAGGTGGCTGTAAGCCAGGGCCTCTGCCAGGAATCGGAACATCACTAACAAGCTGTTACCTTCTTAGAACCTTAATCTAGTAGTAAAGGTAGTCTTTGAGGCTGGAGAGACGGCTCAGCGGGTAAGCGTATATACCTCTCTCGCAGAGGACCTGTGTTTGATTCTTAGGACCCATATGGCTTCACAATGGCCTCTAACTCCAGTTCCAGAGAAATCCAATGCCTCTGGTCTTCGTGGGCCCCGCACTAATATGCTTGTATACCCATGCATGTATGCATACCCACTCACGTATACACAATTATAAATGAGAAAAAAAAACAAACCTCAGTGTCGGTTATTTCCTTTCTGTGTTCTGTGCTCCCCTCGCTCCTTGGCTTTGTCTTTGTTCTTTCTACTTGTGGGGATCACGAGGCTGCTCTTCGGATGAACACCCTGGTTAGGATTCTGCTCACCTGTACTTGAGAGCTTGTGCTTGGCGGTTGGAAGCCATGACGGCTGCATTCCTATGAGCTGAAAGGACTCTGAGAAGAGACAGCCTTCTCCAGGGAAGCATATTTTGAGTGAGCTCTTAGAGGTGCTGACAGTCGTACCCTAAGCAGCTGCCCTCCTTGCTGGCTGTCATGATCTGGTGATGGAACATTGGCCGCTCTCTCTGGGGCCTCCTGTCCTTCTCTGTGAATTTTTCACACTGCTGTGTATTCATTGGAGGAGGGGACAGCAAGGCAGAGTCTTGCCCGTGCTCCCTTATTATCCTCTTCCCATCAGAAATTTTCCCCTGCAGATGATTGAAATGCCACCCGTCCTTGGCATTGCCAGGTAGCCCTTCTAGCATGAGCCACAAGGATAAGTTCCAGAAGACAGGAGCACAGGCCAAGGAAGATTATTCTAGATACCACAGCCAGGTGCAGACTCAAGGGAGGTCTGGGCTCAGTAAATATGGAAAGTGTTCTTTCCCTTCCATCGAGCTAGAGAAGCGATTTGCAGACTCTTCTGTACTTTGGTTTTCCTTGGCCGCCTGTGCCTTGTCTTCGCTCCTGCTTTCTGTGCCTTGGTGTCCCAAGTGCCCATTTGGCAGAATGGCTAGGAAGACTCACATTAAGCCCACCAGTGTTGTGGCTTTGCTGATGGTGCATGAAGTAATGGAGCCAGGAGGCACACCTTGGTGCTGTGTTTTCATGGACTGATCCTTTCGGAAGCTGAATTTTCTGCAGCAGAAACTGAATTTTATGCATTGTAACCACACACACACACACACACACACACACAGACATACCACACACACACACACACAGACATACCACACACCACACATACACAAACACACCACACACACACAGATACACACACATAAACACAGACACACACAGACACACACAGACACACACACACACAGACATACCACACACACACACACCACACACACACCACACATACACAAACACACCACACACACAGATACACACACATAAACACAGACACACACAGACACACACACAAACACACACACACACAGACATACCACACACACACAGACACAGACACACATAGATACACACAGACACACAGACACAGACACACATAGATACACACAGACACACAGACACAGACACAGACACAGACACAGACACACACACACATAGATACACACACACAAACACTGACACACACACAGACACAGACACACATAGATACACACAGACACACAGACACAGACACACACACACACACACACACACACAGACATACCACACACACACCACACATACACAAACACACCACACACACACAGATACACACACATAAACACAGACACACACACACACACCACACACACACAGACATACCACACACACACACACCACACACACACCACACATACACAAACACACCACACACACACACACACACCACACACACACACCACACACACACCACACATACACAAACACACCACACACACCACACACACACACAGATACACACACACAAACACTGACACACACACAGACACAGACACACATAGATACACACAGACACACAGACACAGACACAGACACAGACACAGACACAGACACACACACACACACACACACACACACACACACACATTTTAAAGCCATTTTGGGAGAGAACTCTGAAGTAAGTCACACAGTTAACTGCCCTGAGAGGCAGCCAGGATGGCACTTGGCCTTTCACTGTCCCCAGCTTAGTGGGTCACTGTTGGAACACCAGGGATCCATAGGTACTGCCCATCACTGGGCCCTATAATGGGTGGCTCCAGGGTCTTGGATCCAGCTGATTCTTGTCTCTGGTTCTATGTCATCAGGCCTCTCTTTTCACCTCCCTAGTCTCCAACTCGTAAGTCTTTCTTTTGCTTGTAATTTCTCTCCCTTCTTATTTGTGGGCTCAGAAATAAGAATGCAATTTATTTAGAATAAATTCTGCCGTAGAGTAGACAAGACCTTCAGTGTAGATGCTGCCTGAGGGTCCCCATTTGAGGTCCATGACAAGGGTTACATAATTTTCACTTTACAGAGGAAGCCAACAGACAATGGCCCATATCTCCTCTCCTTCTGGAATACAAGAACTTAATTCACTTGGTACTCTTGGGGGCTTCTGTTGGACTTGCTAAGTATCACTCAGTAAAAAGAACCAGTGTGGGAGTGTCGAGCCTTTAACAGTAGAGGAACAAATGCTAGAAGATTCTTTAAAGTCTGGTGTTCATGGGGTTTCACAAATCTTTGTGCTGTTTTAGAACACAGTAGAGTCTGGCTTTAAGAATGAAAAAAAGAGTATAAATTACATTAAAATGCAAATGTCGTCTCTCACTGCTGCTGTGAGATCTAACCCTACAGCTTGGTACAGCAGACTCGTTTCTCTCATGAATTGATTCTTGTGTTCATCTCTGTAGTCTAATGGCTGTAACTACAGTGTGCGCTCATTGAGATCCACTTCCATGACCTTCTGAGGTGGGAAAGGCACAGCATTGGAGCGAATGTATATCTACGCCCCCGAGACCATAGGGGAGGGTTGAGTTAAGCCATCCTCAGGTTTCTAGGTTTGTCTCTTCTGCTGGTAGTCTCGGTGTATAGATCCCTGGGTAGCAATTCCTGCTTTTCTGGGCATCATACTCCTCAACCATAAAGTGAGAAGATAGGGGATCTTTTGGGGTTTCTCGGGTGGGTGATTCTGTGAAGAGTCTGTATTCTATCCCAAAGGCATTGCTACTCTGGACACAGGCTTTCGGTGGTTACTCTAAAGAGGACTATCATAAGTAATGCTATTTAAAGTAGAAACTTCAAAACTGGGTGCATCTTTAAAGTCGATGCCCTCAATATTACACTTACTGTTTTTTTTTATTTTGAGAATATAACCCTCACCCCTCCCTCAACTCTTCCCAGATGAAACCCCACCTCCCTACCCACCTAACTTTTCATCTTCCTCCTCCCCCTCCTCCTCCTCCTCCCCTAACTCATCATGTACCGTGTGTGTTGGCCAAGTACTTTTGTATATACGACTTACTGCTGGAGCAAAGTTGATCACTAGGGGCCACAGAATTAATGAAACCTTACCCTCTAAACATCCGTTAGTTGCCACTAATTCCTTTTTAAACAAATTGACACTTGGAAATATTCTCCATTGGCTTTTCAGGCACTCTCCTTAGACACAGCTCAAAAGCGGTATGCAGGGATCATGATGAATATATCATGAGGTCCAAGTAGGTAGGTAATCTCCCAGTGGTATTCTCGCACTGTCTGTTTGCCTTAGTGCTTCAAACTGCTATGGTGCAAAAGTCCTCCTGAGCACTCCTGCATGTCTACCAACGGTATAAAACAGTGAAGAAGAAGACTTGAAATGGGAGAGACTGGCTGCCCTGGGCCTGAGCACTCTGCCATGTGCTGGCCTGGTCAGGTACGAGCAGAACTGGATGGCCTAGCTTCATGTCCACACGTGGGCCCGTGGGCCTGAGGAAAGTGTGGTAACAGCCCTGCAGAGGCCTGGATCCTGCTACCTCCAGGGCTTTGTTATTCCCTGAAGCTCAGAGGCAGCGAGTGAGGCATGGTGTTACGGGACCCTGGGCTGTGGAGCAGGCTTGAAGACCATGATTTCCCCTTTACCACCAGGCACCCCTTGGAAGTGCGTGGGCCTCCTCCAGTGCATGCTTGACTTTTCATAGCTCGTCGGCTTTCCTCTGGGTTTGGCTCAGGCCACTTACGGGACTGCCAGTTTCTTTGAAGATGTTTGTTTCGTGGCTCATTTGGAAGCTTCTCCGTGGGTATGTAACATGGTCTCAGAAGGTTGCGTCATTCTACACTTGTTCTTTGAGGCTGGATGTTTCCCCCTCTTTGCTGAGGGTCACTTTAGACTTCTTAGGAGTATCTCTAGGTATCTGTATGTTCCTTTTCTTTGTCTTGAGGACAGCCGTTCCTAGGCCCATGGGAGCCTGGCGTGCCTGAGGTTGTGAGGGGAGATTTGGGAGGAAAATACAGATTTTTGAATTATGGATATTTAAATGAGGAAGAGGTCCCAAAGCATTTCTTACTTAGATGAGCAGTTACTTCCTTAACTCGTAGATGGAAATACGTTCTGAAAGTTGTTTAGTCAGCCCCCTCTGAAGGAAATAGAATTACAGCAATGATCTCATTGCTGTTTCAAATGTTTGAAAAGGTATCAAGACAACCTGATTAAGGCCTAACTGTTTGCCAAATTTTCTTTAAAGATACATTTTTTTGGGGCGGGGGATTCTGTGCCAAAAAACATCTTAAACTGATGAACATATACTTCTCCTCACTGACTTTGGCTGGGTTTTAATTAGATGACTGCTTTCATAGTTGGAGAAATACATTTAGGTTGGTCCTACGCCCCATGGTGCCAGATTTCAATCCAAGAAAAAAAATATTCTCCCTCCTCAGCTTAGTGCTGATACACACTTAAGTAGCACGGGTGTAAGGCCTTTTGCTTGGCCAAGGGCACGCAGTGACTTTCCAGAGGGTTGGTTCCTCATGGAGTAGGCAAGTTTGACGTGACCTGGAGTGCCTTCCACCTGCAGGCAGTGTGTCTCTCTCAGCTCTGTAGCCACAGCCTTCAGAGGACATCACATTGGGTCCTGATCCTTGGTTACCCGGGTCAGACCGATGCAGGCAGACCCAGTCAGGCACGGGAACTTGTGTTGGCCAATGTGCCTGGCTTTCATCTTGTAGCTATCTGTGAGTCAGAAGTTCATACATTTATGTGCCTGCTTGTACGAGGTTTTAGTGAGTAAACTGAGATACCCATCCTTCGCCTCCTACTTGTGGTATGTGCTAAGAAGAAAAAGCCATACTTTACCCCAAAATAGACCTTAAGCCTACACTAATGCAGAACCGAAGAGGTGATTCTTGGCTAGCCTCGAGATCACTTCCAGCAAGGCTAAAAATTAATGTGTTGACATTTCACGTGTCAGTTTTTGCAATAACCAGACTATCCATCCATCACCAATCCATTCATCCACCCTTATCTCCATCACCACCCCCAGTTCAGGACTTCATGAATTCTCCTTTCACCCAGAATATGAAGACGGGGCTCCAATCTGATGCCCCTGTCTATTCCCAAGGAGGCCTCCCCTCTTTGTGAACACTGATGCCTGCTGGGCAGCCTTTATACTGTGAAGTAGCTCACAATGAGGAGCCTTTCTGTAGGCTTCAGTGGTGAGGGGATGGATCCCCTCGGACCCCCTCTCTGCTGGGTAAGTGTCCTCTGGGCCTCCCATGTATGTATGAGTGATGTTCTCACTTCTCTTTTTGTAGATTTAAATATTTAGTTTTTATTCATTTTTGCTGTTTTAATTTTCACCCTTTTTCTTTATTTTTGACAACTCAGTACATGTGCACCATGAAACCTGACCACACTTAACTCCCATTTTCCTTTTCCAGTTCCCCCACAGACTCTAGACTATGCCTCCCTCCCAACTTAGTGTCTTCTCACTTTCCCCCCAATAACATAGTAAACTCAATTAGTGCTGTATTTATGCGTGTGGGTGTGGGGCCATCCACCAGAGCGTGGGAAATCTACGAGTGCCTTGTCTTCAGTAAAGAATGGTGTCTAGGGCTGGGTGTGGTAGCACATCCTTTAATCCCATCACACAAGGGAAGCCCGTGGATCTCTATGAGTTTGAGGCCAGTCTGGTCTACATAGTAGGACAGCCAAGGCTACATAGAGAGATCCTGTCTCAAAAAACCAAACCACGAGAAAACACAGAGTCTCTCCCTTCTCTAGCAGCTACCCACTGCCAGCAACTCCAGAAAGGGCTGCAGCCTGGAGATCACCTACCCCATCTCTGCTAGGGTTTTGGCTAAATTGATTTTGCACAGGTCTTGTGCAAGTACCAACAGCTGCAGTGGGTTCATGATTGCGACAGCCAGGTCATGCCCAGAAAACAGCATTTCGTAGACTCCTCTGCATCGTCTGTCTCTTACAGTCTTTCTGCCCCCACTTCTGCAGTGTGCTCTGCCCTTGATAATGGCGAGGTTAATACAGAGGTCCTGCTTTGGGGCTGAGCACTCAGTCTTTTATTCTCAGCACCATGACCAGTTATGCACCTCTCCCTTGACCTCTGCCCACTGCAAAAAGAAGCTTCTCTCACCGTGGCTGAGCTGCAGCCTGGGTCTCTGGATAGAAACTTAAATATTTAGAGTGCAGTTTGACAGCACGTCCATTTAGCAAAGGAATAATACCAGGTTCTTTCTAAAGGCTGCAGACGACTTATTCCCACAGTCGCCTTCTCTCCGGCTTGGATCTTATGAGAACACGTGGGGTTTGCCTCCAAGTTTATTTTGCAGCTGGTTCAGGAGCAGTGCACGATGCCCTTTTCCACTGACTTGGGTTCTTCTGCTCCTGTTCCTTTTGCAGATAATTTCCTTTTGTTTGTTCTTGGTGTTAGGGAGGGGAGCCTTCCTTTCCTTAAGTATCTTCCACTCTGAATTTAGAATTGCCATGATAAAATGTAAAACAATCTCCCCTCCCCACTCCCTTCTCCACCTCCTCCTCAAACTCCTCCCTTTGATTTCCCAGTTCTCTTGGCCCTCATACCATCTCCCTTTCTGTTCCTTTCTCCCTTAATGAGAGTGGCCTGGAGTTTGTGATCTTCCTCTCTCAGCCTTCAGAGAGCTGGGGTTACAGCCATACGCTACCCCCATGTTTCTTGTGAAATTTCTGCTTTCATAAACCCAAACTCCCTCAGATGGGTAGCTGTGTCTCATACCTGCGTAAGAGCAGCTGCTCTGGGCTCTGTGAAAACTTCTGGCCGTGTAAGCAGCCGCTTGTGGCATCAGTCAGGCTGTCTGCCTGTGCTTCAGAGACACTAAGAGCCGCTGTGGAGCAGTGATCTCAGCTGTAGAAAAAAGGTAAAATAATGCTGTTTCAGACACTTCGGCTGACACACGGATGCAGAATGGCCTCACTACCAGTTAGCGGAGCAATTTTGGTGAAGGTTTTAATAAAATCCTAACTTCTCTGACTAACTAGGTGAGGCTCTTGTTCACATAGACCCAGCCCTTGGTACGTTGTACAAAAAAAGCATGATTTACACAGAGGCTACAAATGGCTAATGTGCTCACCACATGCTCCTGCCTGTGAAGAGTGAGCTCCTGCAGGACGCACTGGTGATGGGGGACGTCTTAGCAGTGCTGCCACTGGAGCTGGGCCTGTCACTGTCCTGAGAGACAAGGGCTGCTCCGATACACGCTCCAGTGCCTTTAGGATGGTTGTAGCAGAGACCGCAATATAAGGTACGTGTTTCCACTTTGATTTTATACATACATACATACATATATATTATATACATACATGCATACATATACACACACTATATATGTATGTATATATTTACAGTGTATATGTATATACATAACCGTGAATACATGTATG
The DNA here is from genome assembly GCF_021556685.1 of Rattus norvegicus. Taxonomy (NCBI): domain Eukaryota; kingdom Metazoa; phylum Chordata; class Mammalia; order Rodentia; family Muridae; genus Rattus; species Rattus norvegicus. The sequence continues at coordinate 5,553,142 of NC_141549.1, read as the reverse complement.
TAACATAACACATGTATAGTAAATTATAAGAATATGTATAATATGCACACATAGGTGTATATATTATACATATACACACATGTACTTACAAACAGGAATAGTTGTATTAAAAATTTGTTATGAGAACCACTTTCGTCCCAAGTTGACTGACACAGTGTAACTCGTAATACTTTTTGTTTTTAATCTTTTCTATTTGAAAGGCAGGGTCTCTCTCTATACAGTCAGGCGGGACTGAAACTTCCTGTGCCACCAAGTATAGTCAACCTATCTTCCTTCGCTTCCTAAGCACTGCAATTATGGGCATTTGTACCATGTCCATTTGACACATCTTGTACATGTGTACGTAGGCTTCCAAATGCTGTAATATTTAACCTTATATATGTAGCAGGCTCATGACCAGGGAGCCAAGTATGTTGACTCAATCTTAAGATATGTGTATTTCAAAACTGAAATTTGCATTATTTTATCACACATAAAAAGATATGTAAGCTAAACATAACTATTCCTTTTAAAGTTGTACATGTGTATATGTATATAAATATGATATAATGTATTATATACACATATTATATGCACGTGTTATATATATATATGTATTTATAAAATATTTTTAAAAAAATGGCCGGAGATTGGAAGTCAGCAGACTGCTTCTGCAATAGCTGGATTTATTGTGACTGATACAAGTAGGTAGTTTCTTTTTTTCCCTTCCCCCTTACATTTGGGAGAATTCTTTCTGTTCGTCAGGCCTTGCCAGCCAGCAGCTCCTGTGTGAATATGCCTTGATGAACTCAGGACTCTTCTTCCCACCGCCATTTTTGAATGCACAAGATGGCCACTGGGTTGTCTGTGCGTGAACATTTCCTGACCACCTCCTAGTACTTTTCCAAAGTGCATCATTGTTCATCTTCCTCGCCTTCTCTGTTCAGGGTCAGGTATCAGGTTGTTCTTTCTTCTTTCTCCCACAGCACAATGTGTGGTCATTTGCTGTAGGACATACAAACAGCTGGGAGAGTTTAGCCACTCAGGATCCAGAGGGTGTCCTTGTTCCGAGTAAGGCATCGCCAACGCTGGTTAAGCTTCTGGGAGCCTGCAGTGGTTAGGACTAGGAAAGGGTTCTGCAGTGTCGGGAGATAGTCACACCATGCTGCTCTCACGCATCTGTGTAATCTCACGTGGAAACGGCCCTTTAAAAATTCCATTCTGAATGCTAACACCATGGCACAGCACTTAGCGTATGAGGATTTAAAGAGAATATTCTGCAAAGCAGTAAGCGTGAGAATCAGACCGACTTTGGACCTTTGTTTTCCCGTGTGCAGCCTGCATGGCACTTTTTCTACGAAGTGTAGTGCAGTCTGAGGACGCTCTACTCAGATGACTGAGCTGGAAACCAAAAGACTTTGCAGGCGGTCACCACCGCAGATCCCTAGATGAATCAACACCGGATTTCCAACTATGCCTTTTATAACCTGTCTTGCCAAACCATGGATGACACTGGACATTAGCAAGGATTCAGCCTTCTCCACAACCATATCATAAGGATAAGACAGGGCTTTGCTGATGGAGTTCAGGTGAGAGGTGGCCTTCTGCTCCATTCTCAGTCACCTCTGGCTGTCTTTACTGTTTTCCCATTAGTTACTCTCCAGACACTAGAGAGGCACAGAAAGTGCTGTACACAGGAGGGATTTAAACCTTTAACCCCGAGGGTCCAGCCCTGTCACCCAGTGCCACATGTCCACTTCAAATCCTTCCCTGTGATGCTCAGTTCCCTCCTCTTCTCCATCCTCCTCCTCCTCTTCCTCCTCCTCCTCTCCCTCCTCCTCCTCTTCTTCCTTCTCCTCTCCCTCCTCTTCCTCTCCCTCTCCCTCCTCCTCCTCTCCCTCTCCCTCCTCTTCCTCTCCCTCTTCCTCCTCTCCCTCTCCCTCCTCTTCCTCTCCCTCTCCCTCCTCTTCCTCTCCCTCTTCCTCCTCTCCCTCCTCCTCCTCTCCCTCTCACTCCTCCTCTCCCTCTCACTCCTCCTCCTCCTCCTCTGTCCTCCTCCTCCTCTCCCTCCTCTTCCTCTCCCTCTTCCTCCTCTCCCTCCTCTTCCTCTCCCTCTTCCTCCTCTCCCTCCTCATCCTCTCCCTCCTCCTCTCCCCCTCCTCCTCTCCCTCTCACTCCTCCTCCTCCTCCTCCTCCTCCTCCTCTTCTGTGACTGGTTGCATGGAGAAGGAAGACTCAAGCTATGCTCACCTCACAGGAGAGAGCTTTCCTGCTTCTCACCTTGGGCCCTCTCCCTGCCTTTAGGCATTCATTCGTGCCCGATCGGCCTTCTAGGATTTTTTCTCATTTACTTTTAAGAATTAACATAAAGGATGTGTGTGTGCGTGTGTGTCTGTGTATATGTCCAGTGATCTTCGGATTATGTTATCTACCACCACAATCAGGATACCTAACAGTTCTATCATACTCCCCCATATTTATTTATCCTGCCCCTTTGTGGTTATACTTCTCTTTTATCAGAATCCTTGTGTGGTGATTTGAACAGGAATGGCCTCGCCACTAGATCCACGTGTTAGAATGCTTGACTACAAAGAATGGTACTATTAGGTGGTGTGGCCTTATTGGAGGAGGTGTGTTCTTGTTAGAGGAATTGTGTCACTGTAGGGGCGGGGCTTTGAGGTCTTAAATTCTAAAGCTCTGCCCACTATGGAGCACTTCCAGTCTTCTCCTGGCTGCCCGTAGATTAAGATGTGGGACTCTCAGCTCCTTCTTCAGCATCCTGCCTACCTGGGTGCTGCCATGCTTCCCCCATGATGGCAATGGAAGCTTGCCCCAAATAAAATGTTTTCTTTTTTTAAGAGTTGCCTTGACCATGGTGTCTTTTTACAGCAATTAAAATCCTAATGAAGATACCTTGGCAACTAGTGATACATGCTCTCATAGAGTTTTGCTGTTTCTAGAATGTTCTACAAATAGAATCACTCGGCATAATGCCCCCGAGACTCACCCATGCTCAATAGTGTGTCTCACTTGTTAGCTCCTTTTACTGGATCGTTATTATTGTGTTTATAGATGTGCTACCTTTTAACCACTCACCTGCTGAAGGAAATTTGTGTTCTGTACAAATGGTGGTCATGAACAGAGCTTTTGTCAGTGTGCAGGTTTCTGTGGAAATGCTAAGTTTTCATTTCTCTTGGGTCTATCCTTAAGGACTGGAGTCCCCTACATCATATACCCAGTGTGTTTAAACACCCCAAGAAACTGTTTCTTGGCACGCTGAAACCATTTGGTACTTCTGTTGGAATTGTGTAAGAGTTTCGGTGGCTTAGAACTCTTTCCAGCACTTAAGAGTATTCACATTTTTAATTGTAACCTTTTCTAATAAGTATATGGTAACTTTTGCTTCCCATGGACGATGGTGACCATCATTCCCAGTGGACTCCCGTTGGCTCCCCCTCCTCCATGCAGGCCTCCTTCTATCCTTTGCCCATTTCTAATGCTGGTCACTTTTCTTTCTTGCTGCAGGACGGGGCAAGTACCTTGTGCGCCCTGCATCCAGTGTTTTCATCAGATACACGATTGGCAAGTGATGTCTGAAACTCGTCTTTTTATTCAGTGCTCTTGCAGGGCGAATGGATTTTTTTTGTTTCGCATTCGATATTTGTCTAGTTGTAGACTATACAGATTCTTTGTAGTGTGTGCGCTCATCTTGGAAACTTTACAGTTCTATCATAAAGGTTTCAGACCGGTATTGAGTGAATTTCTGTGAGGCTGCATGCGGCTCATGCAGGTTTCCTGTTATTATAGGTTTCTGATGGTTTCATGGCTGTCTTCCCCAGGGTGACATATCTTCGAGCATTTGTTAAAAAATCATTTGGCCGTAGTGACTCATTTCTGTCCTCTGTCCAGCCATCAGAAAATGTTGCTTTCTGCAAGTCTTACAGTTGGGCGGCATGAGTTTCAGGATTATTCAAAGTTGTTTTTACCTCCTGTAGGAGGGGATTCCTCTTTCTTTCCACATAAATTTTAAATCACTGCTTTATAAACTAAACCTAAGTGAGTGAGTGAATGAATGAATGAATGAATGAACGATGTGATTTTGGCTGCCTTTAGTCTATAGGCCAATTTGGGTAGAATTAGTACCTCCAGTGTTGCTTTTCCAGTCCATGAGTATAGCATTCTTATATGGCTCTTCTTCGAGTTATTTGGCTGTATTATTATTACCTCATTTAAAGCAGGCTTATTGTTCTGGATCACTGGAGACGCAGCCAGCCTTTCCCCATTACACGTGATGTGGCTAGAAGCATTGCGTGGCCTTCTTCAGACCGAGGTCCCCCAGCTCCCCTTGTTGCTAAGGTTACTGAATGGTTTTGCTGTGAGAATTACTGGATTTGCCCAAGTGACTTTTCTCCCTCCGCGGAGGGAGCCATGCGCTTCCCGTGCTTTGCGCTATCTGTGTGGTATTCTGCATCGTGTCTTTCTTTGAATATAATCTCACCTTTTGGATACGCGTCTTGCTTCATCATGGACAAAAAAAATTTTATGTTTATGCGAAGGATTCGGTTTGCTAGTATTAGCTGATGATCACTTTTTTTATTTTTCGTCTAATGTGTATGGGTGTTTTCCCTGCATGTGCACCACACATGTGCCTAGTGCCTGTGGAGGTCAGAGAGCATGTCAGGTCCCCTGGGCTGGATGGTTGTGAGCTGTCGCGTGGGTGCTGGGAACCGACCTGCGTCTTGGAGAAGGTTAGCAAGTGGTCTTACCTGCTGAGCCGTCTCTCCAGCAGTTTGATGATGGTTTTAATGTCTGCATTCATAAAATGATGCTAGTTTTCTGAGATGTCTTTGAGGGTTTTATATATTCCCTCTACTTCTGTCTTGTGCTTATGAGGATTGGTATGAATTCTTTATACAGTTGGAAGAACTTGCCAGGTGAGCAGTATGGGCTTAGACTTTTCCCTGTAGGAAGTTTTTAAATTAATAATCAGTCTTTCTATTCATTGCAGGCCTGTTCTGACTTTCTATGTCTTGCACCTTCTTTTGGCCAGTATTTTCTTCTAAGAACTTATCCATTCTATCTTGTGGATTTCTACGTTTTTGTTCCACTTCTGCCTCAGTTTAAAAGGCTGTTTATTGCTGACCCTGACTTCTGGATTGACAGTTACCTTCTTTTAGCTCTGCATTCCGCCTTGTGATCGCCATGGCTCCTTCTGGGAAATCGATAATTATCAAAACCATTATTCCTAATATATTGCTCTCTTCTAGACTTTTCAATTGTCTCTAGTTTTTAGCAGCTTGATTATGATCTCTCTGGCGGTGGACTCTGCATTTCTTGGAACCATAAATTTACCTTTCTCGCCAAATATGAGACCTTACAGTCTTCATTTTTTTAAAAGTATTTTTCCTTCTTCTGAGACTCTGGAGCTATGTATGTTAGACACGCTAGTGTTCCCACAGGTCGCTGAGGTTCTCCCTGCTTGGACACCGCTTTCCTCAGGTCTCTTTGGATAATCTACTCACCTACACCAGGTTCACCCACTATTTCTTCTGTCACCTCCATTGTGACATGGCATCCATCTGGTGACATTTGAAAAGTTTTGTCTTTGGGTTTTTTTTTCCCCCTCAGGTCTAGGATTTCTTTTTGTGTGAGGGGAGGATAAGTTGACTGCCCTTCAATATAAGAGTGTACAAGAGTGTTCTACCTTCCTAGAGATGCTTCTAGTTGCTCCTCTATTTCTTTGATTATTCTGATACTCATGTCATGAGGGTTGATTGCCCTTCCATCGCAAGGTATCTTGCCAAAGTAAATTTGGGCTACATTATGGTTGAACATATCTAATCTGAAAATCTGAAATCCAAAAATGCACCAAAAATGCAAAAATCTGAAAAATGACATGGTATCATGATAGAAGACCCCACATTTGGAGAGATATGCAGAACATACGTATGATCCCACACATGATCCCTTTCCATGCAAGGTCCAAAGGACACGGGAATGAATGTTGTACCTTGACTTGGATGTCATTCTAAAAACACCTTGACAATTAAGGACATGCAGATAGTCACCCTCTGGATCATCCTGGCCATTTCCGGTTTTAAGCCCAGCAATAAGGGAATTCTGATGCTGTCCATGTTTGTCCATGTCGTATCCTGGCAGGTAATTGAGCTGTTCCACTTTCCTTCTGTGGGCCGTCTCCAGTATCAGCTCGGCTCAGTCTTCATATGATATCCAGGCTGAAAGCTGTCCCAGAGTGGGAAATCTCAAGGCCATGGACGCTGCTGCTTAGGGTCAGATCCAGTGCGAACAGTTCAGTGGGAACTAACTGAGAAGACGGTGCTTCATTGTATAACCCTCCTGAGCTCCTCTGTGCCAGCACTCTGATAATTTCCGATTTCCTGAAGCCCTTTCCTACCATCCTTTAGATATAAAGTTAGCATTTAGTTCTCCACTCAGATGTATTATTTTCTTTGTCTGTGTCCAGGATCAGGCAGTAAATAGCTAGGGAAAAGAAAATCAGCAATGGGACTTCACCCCGTGCTCTGGAGACTAGAGCTCTTCTTGGGAGAAGCATTCTCTTGGAGTTTGGTGTCCACCCCGCTGATAGGTCCTGCAGGGTGTCCTGACTGGGTCTGGGGTGGGAATGATAGGGAAATTAAAGCTCTTGTGAGACTCTCTCTGACTGTGGAGGCTTTGCTCCTTGGTTTAGAAAGCAAGGATTTTTTTTTCTTTCTGTTTTTGTCTATATACACTGAGCGTTTTCGGGTGCCAGGCTGCCTTTGGATCTGCATTTGGGTGAACAGGATGAAAGAAAAAAAATTGAGTACCATTCTGATGGTATTCTGTGTGCGTTCCATTTCCCCAGTCTCCGGGTTCCCGTTTCCATCCCACAGTCCTTAGATGCCCTGTGTTTTCTGCCCTGCTTCTCCTTGGCATGGGATGGGCCGAGGGTGGGGGTTCTGATCCGCTCTTGCCTGCAGCTGCAGCCCTCACATTAGAGTTAACACTGTTGTTTGTAACACAAACCCTGTGTGGGTGGGGATGGGCTCACCAAGCTCGTTTCTGTAGATTTCTAGGATGCGTTTCTGATGTGCGCCGTGACATTGCCAGATGCCGCCCGAGATGAGATAAGCTCACCTCTGATTTTAACTTGGAGGACGGCGTTCTGGACAGGGCCAAAGAGGAAACACGTTAGCCTGCGAGCGAGGCTGCTGAGGTGAAAAACAGCCATGCACACTAACAGCTGACAGGATGGTGGTGTTCCAGTCAGACCTGGTGATTGGTGCTGAAGCTCGTTTTCATATACCTTACGTATGCACACTTCTCTCCTCTCAGGGCCCTGCCTCCCTCCTTCATGCCTTTTGCTAAGCTGTCCCTCTCAGCACCACCACATGGGAACCAGGCCCCGGTGCATGTTGTGGTGCGGACGCCCAGAGCACTAAGTGCAGACAGGAATCTTTGGAAAAGGTAGCGTGCCTCATTCTCAAGCATTGTGAGCAGCACAGAACAGTCTGGTGCCGGGACCATCTGTGGCGGCTGTTGACTGAGAGCCGGGGAGCTATAAAGGGAAATAAAGTAAACATTTTACTTCCTTCTGATCTTCGGTTTTTCACAGTATATCCCTAGATTTTGCTTTGCTTATTTTAGAGTTAGCTCCTTAAACTAATGCTGCCCTCCTTCTTTCCCCTTCCCTTCTTTCCCCTCCTCTCTCCTCCCCTCTTTTAGCCTCCCCTTCTCTCCCTTCACCTTCTCTCCTCTCCTCCCCACCCCCTCTTGTTCATTTATGTTTTTTTTAAAAAGACAGGTTCTTGCTGTGTAGCCCAGGCTAGCCTCACACTCCCCACCTTAGTGGCTCGTGCTCAAATTTCAGGTCTCTTCACGTTTTGTGCTTTTAAGTGCTTCTTCCTCTCAAGAAAGACAGAACCCATCCACGAGGCCGCCTTAGTGCTGACATTGTGGCGGGTGCCACCAGTACCCAGCTGAAGCCATGACGGTTTTGCTGGCATTTTTCTTTTCATGACATCAGTGATAATAACATTAGGACAGTGGAGGCCTTAATGAAGCACTGCTTCCTGGTTTGTAATGTTTGTAATGCTTATTATGAAAACATTTTTTCTTTTATTTATTCTATAGTTTTTTTTTAATTTCCCTTATGTGTTCATCTTGATTATGCGGTTCTCTTAATTTTGCTTTTATTTTATGTGTATGGGTGTCTGCATGCATGAATGTATACCACATGTATGTCTGGTGCCTTTGAAGACTGGAAGAGGGTGTTGGTCGTCTGGGACTGGAATTAGAGGTGGTTTTGAGCCAATTTGGGTTCTGGGAAATGAACCTAGGTCCTCTGCAAGAACAGTGCTCTTAACCACTAAGCTGAGGTCTCCCTCTAGCCCCTTATTATTTGTTTTTTTTTTTAAATTTGATGAGAAAAGGAAAATATAAGCAGTTACTTAAGAAAGGAATGAAGACTATAGTTTGTGCCTTTCTTTAGTTGTTTTTGTAGAAAGCAGCACTGCCATTTGGCCTCAGCAATCAGACAGAGCCTGCCTTTAAGGAGTGTAGGTTTCAACTCCTTAATTAGTCTCAGCCATCCACCCCTCTCCTCAAGACGGTTTAAGATGAGCAGAGAGATCGTGGTGGTCACAGATGCTCAGGGATGCTTTGAGCATTTAGTGTGGGTTTTTGTTGCACTGGGATTTTCTAGCCCTGCTTCACATAGATCCCATGCTGAGAAGCGGAGGGCCAAGTAAACTCTGGGTCTCCTGTGTGTATGGTGAGCCCTGTGAGGATAGGCACATGCTTTCTAAATGCACAACCTTTAAACTAACTGGGAATTTATATTTACCCATTTGTTTCCAAAACATAACCTGACTTACCTGAGACAAGCTAACCATATACTGACAGAGAGTTTGTGTTCTGACCTTTTCAGGGGTGGTAAGGACCCAGAAAGAAGGCACTGTGGCTGGCCGGCTTGCAGTTGGAGTTGAGTGGAGGAAATTACCTTTTGTCTTTTTGAGTTGATACTGAAGTTGGTACCTGTTAAGGTAGTTAACTGAGAGACGGTGAAGTTGTGGACTCACACTGCTTACTGACTAAACACTGTGTTTCTAGCCTGGTGCCTCCCACAACGGCACTGTCTAGAATGTTGCACTTAGGTTTGAAACATTGTAGTCTCCTCCTAGTTTATTATATAAAGCAATGCCTTTCATTTGAGCATGTTTGTACACACTTACCATTATCCTCTGTTCTTACTCCTCTCCCCTATGGCCACCTCGCCCCCTGCCCACCTTCGGGCACTCTGCCTCTGTGCACACAGTCTGTCCTTCCTTCTGCTTTCGGGCACTCTGTCTCTGTGCACACAGTCTGTCCTTCCTTCTGCTCTCCTGACACATATATTTTATCACCGCCCTCTTTTCCTTCCCATCTTCCCTGTGATGTCTTCCTCCCTTCCCCTGCTACTTTTTATTTTAATGGCCCACACACCATAAATTTAAATCTATGTTCTGTGTATGAGATGCTCAATATTTGTGTTTTGAATTTGACTTCTTTTCCTTAACGTGATCTTCAGTTCTGCTGATTTCCTTACAAAATCATAATTTAATTTTTCTTTACATCTAAAACAATTTCATTGCGTATCACGTTTCCTTTATACGTTCATCTGCTGATGGGCATCTGGGCGGGCATCTGGGCTGGTTTTGTAGCTTTGCTGATGTGTACAGTAGAGTAATAGTCTTGGATGTGCATGCGTCTCTGTGCTATGCTGACGTAGATGCCTGCAGGGAGGTACCCAGGAATGATATAGCTAGGTCAGAGGTAGTCAAAGTTTTAGTTTTTTCAGTGAAGTCCAGATTCACTCCTATAATGGCTATTCTGGTTTATATTCCTATCGCAGGAAATAAGGATCTTTTCTGTATCTTTATCAGCACTTGTCCTGACTGGGGCCAGGTAGATTCCCAAAGCAGTGTTAATTTGCATTTCCCAGATGGGCCAAGGATGTTGGAGACTTTTCCAAATATTTATTTACCATTTATTGATTGGATAATTTCTCCTCTTAGTGTTTAGGTTTTTTTTTTTTTTATAGACCTTTATGTGTCTTTGATATTAACCCTCTCTCAGATGTATAGTTGGTAAAGCAAAGACCTTTTTCTTCTGTTCTGTAGGCCATTTCTCCATTTTGGTAATTATTTCCTTCTGCTGTGCAGAAAGATTTTAATTTCACGTAATTCCTAGCTTGGGTCTGATTATTTCCTGTGTTTTTAAAGTCCTTTTTAGACAGTTTTTGCCTATGTTTATCTGTTATGCTTTGAATAAGAATGGCTCCCATAGGCTTGTGTGTTTGAATTCTTGGTCCCCAGTTGGTGGAACAGTTTGGGAAGGATCGGGAGGTGTGGCCTTGAAGGAGGTTCGTCACTGGGGGACAGAATTTGAGATTTTAAAAGCCCACACCAGTTAGTTTGTTTTTTGCCCCATGCTCGTGGATCAGATGTAAGCTTTCTGCTACTGTTCCAGTACCATGACTCTCTGCCTGCTGCTGTGCTTCTGTCAAGATGGCCGTGGACTCACTCTCTGATGCTGTGAGACCCAAAATAATTGCTTTCTTTTATAAGTAGCGTTGGTCATTATATTTTAATCACAGAAATAGAAAAGCAAGTAGGGCACCTATGTCTTGAAATGCCCTTTCTGTACTTTCCTTTAGCAATGTCTAAGTGCCAAGTCTTACATTAAGGCCTTTGAACATTTAGAATTGGTTTTTGTTTAGGGGGAGAAATGCAGATCTAGTTCATTCTTCTACAATAAACAGCAGGTTTTTCCAGTACTATTTGTTGAAGTTACCCAGTGCTTGTTTTAAGCTTTTGTCGAAAAGTTAGGAGGCTGTACCTGTGTTGGTTTGTTTCTGGGTCCTCTATTCTATCCCATTGGCCTACATGTCTATTTCTGTGCCAGTACCATATTTTATTTTGATAGTATGATTCTGTAATGTAATTTAGTGTCAGATGTTGCAAAATTCCAGTACTGTTTTTTTTTTCTACTTAGGATTGTTTTGGATATTTGGGGTCTTTATAACTTTAATGTGAAGTTTAGAAACTTTCAATATTTCTATGAATAATATAATTGCAATTTGATGTAGAATGTGTTGAAACTATAGATCAACCAAATGGTAGTGTAGCCATTTTTACAATATTCTGACAACTCACCAGCATGGGGGAAATCTTTCATCTTCTAGTATATTTTTCAATTTCTTTAAAAAAATTTTTTTTTTAGTATCTCAGGGTTTCCACGGTAGAAGAGAGGTCTATCACCTCTTTGGTTAAGCTTCATCCTAGATACTTTAGTTTTAAATGTGATTATAAATAGATTTTTTTTCAATTTCTTTCTCAGTAAGCTCATAATTGGTGTATTAGAAAGTTACTGATTTTTTTTTTTTTTGTAAATTGCTACTTTGTTGAAAGTGTGTTTAAAGTATAAAAGCTTTCTGGCATGGACTTTGCAGTCTTAAATATATAAACATGTAGCTTGCAAATAGAGATTCTTTGGCTACCTTTTCCAGTTGGATCAGTTGTCTTTTTCTAGTCTTATTGTTCTAAGTAAGGCTTTAGTGCTGTATTGACTAATAGGACTTCCTTGTCTCATTACTGAGTTTAGGGAAAATATTTCCTCCCTTCCATACAGCATTGGCTCTAGGTTTGACCTATGTAGTGTTTTGTGTGCTGAGGTGTGTCTGTTCTAGTCCCAACTTGTTCAGGCTTTTTAATCATGAAGGAGCTGTTCTTTCTGCATCTTTTGAGGAGATCACATGATTTACATTCTTAAGTTTTTACATCGTGGCATAGTTATTGATGTGCATTGTACTAACTCTCATCCCTGGGATTAAACCAACTGGTAACTCGCCTGACTGTAACCTTGACTTAGATTAATGTGATTTTACATGAAATTTTGCACTTAAGCTAATTAGAGTAATTGGTCTATCCTTGCTTCCTCATTGTATCTTTGCCTGATTCTGGTGTCAGAGCAACACCTTTGTGGAATGAGTGGCAGTGAGCTTTTCTTTGTTTTATAGAGTTTGAGGACTGTTAGCATTAACTATTTCTTAAAGAGCTGGTAGAATTTGGCAGTGAGCCCCCTTTTTTTTGTGTTTGGGAGATATTTTATTACTGCTTTAACTTCACTTGTTTGGGGCAATAAATTACATCTTAATTTAATCTTGTAGGTTACACAGAAATGTAGCTATTCTGGATTTTCCAGGTTTGTTTGTTTGTTTGTTTGTTTGTTTGTTTGATTGATCCCCTAATGACTCTGGGATTACAAATGTGCACCAACTTTTAAGTAGGCGCCTGGGATTTGAACTCAGGTCCTCATGCTTGCTGAGCGAGTGCTCTCCCCCACAGCGTCTTCTCCCCAGTTCCTTTGCAGCTTTCAGGATTGTTTGCTTGCTTTGTGTTTCTGACATCTTGGCTGTGATGTAGCATGGAGGACGTCTCTGCTTTTGTTCTACGTAGGTTTCTAACCTACCTAGGGTAGCCATGTGTCTCTTTAGACACAGGGGGTTTTCTAATGTAATTTCCCTGGGTAGTTTTTCCTCTGCATTTAGTTTTTATTTCGGTTCATTCTATCCTTTGACCTCATTTTCCCTCCACTGCCATGTCCTGCTTCCTGCTTTTATCTCATTCATTCACTATTTCCACAGTTGTCCCAGTGTTTTACCTCCATAGTAAGGTATGCGCTGGGTTTCCATTTTATCCTTAGGTTTGCTCTCTTGGTGTATCCCTTGTTCATGTCCACTTCACTGACTTTCTCTGCCGAGGTTTGGTTGCCCTGTTGCCTTGACCTGTTCCTCCATCTCTGATGTTCTTCCTCTCCCTGCTGAACCTACTATGATGCTTCCCAGTGTGGGTTTTTTGTTTTTGTTTTTGTGTTTGTTTTTTTGTTTGTTTGTTTTCCTGATTTTCCCTCTAAGACCTCAGTGTTTTTAGTTGGATCCTTTCAGAACTGGACGGCCCTGCTGACCTTTCATTCCCGTTACCTCTTTTCTCACCCATTTCCCTGTTTTGCTGACTTTCCTATCTGGGCCCTGGATTAAATGCATCTCTTGTTTGTGTATTCTTTGAAGGTACCAGCCATTAGTAAAATTCTTTTAGCTTCATACCTATTTTAGTGTATTTGAAACCAGTGTTGGGAGAGTTAAAATCTTTCTTTAGTGGAATCACACTGCCTTCTATTTTCATGTTCCTTGGTCTTGCATTGCAGTTTTATGTTTAAATGTCCTTCGTTTTATTCGGAGATGATCATATTTACCACCCCTGAGGACGCAGTCCTCAGTTCCTCTCTGAGAGGAGAGAGAAAAAGGCTCTAACAGCACCGATCCTGAACTGCACACACTATAACGATGCTTAAAACTAATTAAAGTCCACTTAACATGTTACCAATGATCATAACTAATAATACATTACCAATGATCATGTAACTAATAATATATTACCAATGATCATGTAACTAATAATGTTACCAATGATCAGGTAACTAATAATATGTTACCAGTGATCATGTAACTATTAATATGTTACCAATGATCACGTAACTAATAATATATTAGCAATGATCATGTAACTAGTAACATATTACCAATGATCATGTAACTAATAGCATATTACCAGTGATCATGTAACTAATACTATGTTACCAGTGATCATGTAACTAATACTATGTTACCAGTGATCAAGTAACTAATACTATGTTACCAGTGATCAGGTAACTAATACTATGTTACCAGTGATCAGGTAACTAATAACATGTTACCAGTGATCACGTAACTAATAATATATTACCAATGATCACGTAAGTAATAACATGTTACCAGTGATCATGTAACTAATACTATGTTACCAGTGATCAAGTAACTAATACTATGTTACCAGTGATCAGGTAACATAACATGTTACCAGTGATCAGGTAACTAATAACATGTTACCAGTGATCAGGTAACATAACATGTTACCAGTGATCAGGTAACTAATAACATGTTACCAGTGATCAGGTAACATAACATGTTACCAGTGATCAGGTAACTAATAACATGTTACCAGTGATCATGTAACTAATACTATGTTACCAGTGATCAAGTAACTAATACTATGTTACCAGTGATCAGGTAACTAATAACATGTTACCAGTGATCAGGTAACTAATAACATGTTACCAGTGATCATGTAACTAATACTATGTTACCAGTGATCAGGTAACTAATAACATGTTACCAGTGATCAGGTAACATAACATGTTACCAGTGATCAGGTAACTAATGACATGTTACCAGTGATCAGGTAACTAATGACATGTTACCAGTGATCAGGTAACTAATAACATGTTACCAGTGATCAGGTAACTAATGACATGTTTCCAGTGATCAGGTAACTAATGACATGTTTCCAGTGATCAGGTAACTAATGACATGTTTCCAGTGATCAGGTAACTAATGACATGTTACCAGTGATCAGGTAACTAATGACATGTTTCCAGTGATCAGGTAACTAATGACATGTTACCAGTGATCAGGTAACTAATGACATGTTTCCAGTGATCAGGTAACTAATGACATGTTTCCAGTGATCAGGTAACATAACATGTTTCCAGTGATCAGGTAACTAATGACATGTTACCAGTGATCAGGTAACTAATGACATGTTACCAGTGATCAGGTAACTAATGACATGTTACCAGTGATCAGGTAACTAATGACATGTTACCAGTGATCAGGTAACTAATGACATGTTACCAGTGATCAGGTAACTAATGACATGTTACCAGTGATCAGGTAACTAATGACATGTTACCAGTGATCAGGTAACTAATGACATGTTACCAGTGATCAGGTAACTAATGACATGTTACCAGTGATCAGGTAACTAATGACATGTTACCAGTGATCAGGTAACTAATGACATGTTACCAGTGATCAGGTAACTAATGACATGTTACCAGTGATCAGGTAACATAACATGTTACCAGTGATCAGGTAACTAATGACATGTTACCAGTGATCAGGTAACTAGTGACATGTTACCAGTGATCAGGTAACTAAGACGGAAACTCTGTGCAGCCTGGGAGGTAAAACATTAGGGTAAATGTGGAAATAGGAAGTGAACGAGAAAAACCTGGAAGCAGGAAATGGACGTAGAGGAGAAGGGAGGTGAAGGTGAAGGAAAAGGAAGTGGAGAAGAATATCATGACAAGAAAAAGAAGTCAGAACAAAAAAGGCAAAAGAAAAATATTTTCTAATAATCAAAGCCATTTTGAAGCAGAATTTGGAACATATATAAAGAGTAATAAAAATAAAAACGTCCTTTTTTGGTTTTAAAAATGAGATAAAGTAGAATGTTACTAAGGTGTTGTGGAGAGAAAAGGGCGATAGACAGGAACAGAGGAAATAAAAACGGAAAGGAGAGAGTATTCAATAGTAAAATTCGTATAAATAAAACTCAGGGAAAGAGAATAGAGAAGCCAGCAAGGTTACGAATACAATGTAAAACTTACTGCGAAAGAGCACTCATTAAAAGGAACTAAAGAAAGAAAAAGCTCTTTCTTGGGCCTCACAAATCACAGCCTGCAGGTGAACTTGGGGGAGGTTTATGCCGCTCTGAGTTCGGCAGTAGACAGAGCTACAGGTCCACACCCACCTGGGCGAGCCTCCTGCCATCTTCTCTCTCCAGGCTTGGCCTTACTCTCCCTTTAGAACTGCTGCCTTGGGGCTGGGGATTTAGCTCAGTGGTAGAGCGCTTGCCTAGGAAGCACAAGGCCCTGGGTTCGGTCCCCAGCTCCGAAAAAAAGAACCAAAAAAAATAAATAAATAAACAAAAAAACAAAAAAAAAAAACAAACCTGCTGCCTTTGAAGGCTCTTCTTGGCCTGGGACTGTGGCACGTAAAATCCAGACTCCTTGGTGGTGGTTTGCTGTTCTTAGGCTCCTGGGGTAGCTCAATTACAGTAGGTTACCCCTCAAGGTGGTGCTTCCACTGCCCCCAGAGTCATGCTGAGACAAAGTGGGCTGTCTCTCCACTGTGCCCATCTGCCAGTCAGTAACCTCTCACCGAAACCCAGTCCTGGATCTGAAGCTTGGGGAGGGCTGCCCTGATGCAAGGGCGGACTGGCCCTCTTTTCCTGCCCACTGCTGGGAGCTGCTTCAACTGGAGCGGTGCAGGGTCAGCCTGGCTTCCTCTTTCTGGTTCCTCGCCTGTCATTTTGCTGTTGATGTTTGCTTTCTTCTGGGCATTTTTCAGTTGCTATTGTTTTTTTTTTTTTTTTTAACCACCACTTTCCTGAATTCCATTGCTCCTCCTTTTTCTGTCTGTAACATAGCTGTGGACTTTTGTACGGACTCTTTCCTTAATCAGCACACACGAATGCAGCTTTTAGTCCACCATCTTACCGGGAAGTCTTAGTTATTGTTTTGCCATAAATGTTAATGCTTCAGCAACATTTTCTCTAGCTTTAAAGCTTTAAGTATGTTTGAATAAAAACGTTTGAATAAGTAGAATTATCCAACTATGTTAGCTCTCCATTACACAGTGCTTGAGGAAATCAACTGGTAAAGAGAAAGGTTTATTGTGACTTGTGGATTTGGAGGGGCCCGTAGGTGACTGGTCTCATTGTTTTAGGGCTGAGGCCAGGCAGTACTTTTAAGTCCAGCAGTACATGGCAGAGCCAACAACTCACTCCTGGGCTGGTTGTACACTCCCTGCCAAGGGCATGCACTCAGTGACTGAAAATACCCTCACCGGCCCCACCTCTTAAAAGTGTCCCACCGGGGGGCTGGAGAGTTGGCTCAGCTGTCCATTCTAAGGACCCAGGTTTGAGTCCTAGTACCCCACGTGGCTTATAACTGTAACTCCAGCTCCAGGGCCTCTAAAGCCAGATACATAGAGCAAAATAAAAATAAAATAAAAATAAAAATGAAATTAGAGAAAGAACTCCCCCGCCTCCCGGCAGCACCACTCTGCGTGGGCAACTTTAACGCAGGGCCCCGTGGGAGACATTCAAGACGAGAAGTGTAGCACCAGAACGTTCTCGAGCTCATTTTCCCTCTATCATGTTCCGCACTTTTCCTGTAACTTAGTTGTTGAAATTTGCTGTCCATCTGTTCGCGTGTTTGCTGCTGGTGGGCATTCGTGTTAGTTCTTTTCTTTGATTCAACGGGTACTTGTTATCGCAACTGGTGTTAGTGCGCATGTGCAAAGGGATTCGCGGCCGTGAGGTTGGGAGGCTGCAGCCTGTGTACCGTGTGTACTCTTGTGCCCTTTCCACAGGGTTCTGCCCTTCGCATTCCTTCAGGAGACCGCATGCGGACCGACTGCCATCATATCCTGGCTGAGGCTTGATGTCAGAATATAAAATTTTTCAAACTTACAGTTCTAAAAGAGCTCGTCATTACAATTTTATTATACATCTCCACAGTGCCTAATGACATCGAACGTATTTTTAAGCCACCACTTAATTTTCCACTTCTGTGAAATGTCT
Source organism: Rattus norvegicus (assembly GCF_021556685.1). Taxonomy (NCBI): domain Eukaryota; kingdom Metazoa; phylum Chordata; class Mammalia; order Rodentia; family Muridae; genus Rattus; species Rattus norvegicus. The sequence continues at coordinate 5,535,656 of NC_141549.1, read as the reverse complement.
GTTTAGTTTCCGGCCCTATTTTATTTTTACTCCTGGATTGTCTGTTTCACACCGACTTACTGAAATGCCTTCTATGGTCTGTAGACTAGCCCTTTGTTGATTTTTATGCAGTAGATAGACTTTCCCAGCTTGTGCCTTGTCTATTTATTTTATTTTTTATGGTTTATTTTGATCAAAACTGAAGTTACTAATTTTTTTTTAAAAAAAGGGTTTATTTTTATTTTATGTGTATTGTGAGTGCATATATGTGTGTGTGTGTGTGTGTGTGTGTGTGTGTGTGTGTGTACCGTGTGTTTGTGGAGGCCATAGGAGGGTATTACATCCCTTTGAACTAGAGTTGTAGGCAGTTGTGAGCTGCCTGGAGTTTTAAATTTTAATATAGTAAATTTATCCCTTCCTTTAGGATTTTTCTTCAGTGTATTTAACTGACATTTATGAAGTGCTGGACGCATTCCTACATATTTATAAATGTCTATGCACTTAATCTTCAAAATAGCATGAAAGGAGAATGTTATTCTTCACACTTCACAGATGAGGAGCAGAAGTGGAATGGCGCCCTGAGGTGCTGCTGTCAGTAACTGTGGAGCTGGGAGGTGAGCTGCAGCCACGTGAGGGTGGCCTCCTGGCTGGAGAGGAGGCTCAGGGCTCCGTGGTATGCACTGTGCCTCCAGAGAACCTGGTTTACAGCACACAGCCACTCATGCTGAGCTGTAACTCCAGTTCCAGGGGACTGACATCCTCTTCTGGCCTCTGTGGCATTCACACACAAGGGTACAGAGATAATGCATGCAGGCAAAACACTCCTGCACATGAGAGCTTTCCTTAAGAAGTCTGCCCTAGCTTGACATAGTCCCAGGAATGCTATTGTCATAAGCTGGTGTGTGGGTGAGGTAGAGTGTGGTTCCACATAGCCTGTGTATTATCATTCGTCCCATATAGTCAAGTACACAGGCGGGATAGCGCTTATACCCCTTGTTTGCCCAGCTCTTTCTGGATTCTCGATTTTGTTCAGTAGCCAGCTTGTCTTTCTGTCCCTTTACACTGTGGTATAGGGAATAGCTACACTCTTGTAACAATTCTTGATAATCTGGCGGGTAGGTCAAATCATCTCATCTTGTTCTACTTTATCAAAAGAAACCTTGGAAGGTTTCTTACTCTTTGGAAGAAAACAGATTAAAACCAACCATGACAACCTGTGCACGTTGGGCTCTGGGAAGTGTTTTATCATTGGTGGTAAAGTGATTTGTTCCCTAAAAGTTCTGCGATTTCATGTGCATACTTTGAACTCTACTTGCCTACAGGGCGCATTCTAGAAGGCTTTCTGGCTCTCATTAGCTGGAGGTAAAAGAAAATCATAGGACGGGCTAATGGTCTCCTCTGTTTAAGTTCAGTTGTGGCAGTGATTCTGAAAATGTGGAGGAGTGTGAAAATGGTGTGGAGCCATGTTTCCTACTAATTCATAAATTGAAAAATCAAGGCCTCCATCCTTTATACTAGCGTTGTCTTGAGCAGTAAGTGGGAAAGAACTTTAGCCAATTGCTGTGTGGCTTGCTACTTAACATTGGTTCTGCTGGAGGGGAAGAGCTAGAGGGCCTGGCGTCGGGGATATCCTTAGTCCTCGCACTACTACATGAGACCAATATCAAACAGAATGTGTAATGTACCTCCTCAGGCATGACCAGCCCTCTCCTGTGAGACATGTTTGTTTTGCTTTCTCTTATGCTTCAGATAGCTCACATTTCAAGGAACACTTAGACAAGGCTCGGTCTTTCCCAACACTGTTGTCCAAAGTGTAAAGCTCGACTGGGCTCTGTGTGGCTCTTGTGGTACTGAGGATGGAAGGCAGGGCCTCGGACCCTCCAGGCAAGTGTTCTGTTACTGAGCTACACTGGAGTAATGTGGAGGTTTGCGATTGTGCTTTTGACAACCCTAGACTGCGGGAAGGGCGTCTCCAGGAAAATCTTAATACCTCTGAGGTCTTTACAGCCTTCCAATTGACAAGGACTTACCATAGCCCAAAGAAATACACCCTTTACTGACGGGACCTATCCTAGGCCAGAGAATGTGTCTCGGGAGTGCCCTTTCATCTGTGTCAGCCAGGCTGGATGCCCCGCTCACTTTTCAAGCTGAAGACACTTAATGCCTGCTTCTGCTACTTCTGCCTTCTGTCTGGGACGTGCTTCTCCAAGTATATTTGTGTCAGCCCGGAGCACAGGCTTTGCAGCTCAGAGAGGTCCTTCTTGACTCACCTCCACGGTCACAGCATCCTTCATGTGCTTCCTGTGTAACACCTGGCGTTGACTGTCCCCTCGCCTCTTCAACTCCTTCCCAGTGCCTTGCCATCTCCTAGAGAGTGAGGACTTTGACTTTCACTGCTGCCTTCAGTGCCCAGGCCCATGTATGACCCAGGAACCACCAGGTAGCTCTTTATCAGTAGAAGAAGCTAGTTGCTTAAGGAGGAATACAGAGAGCAGACATGGACCAGGCTATCAGCCCCTGGCCCTTCCATAGAGCTGTGCAGCACCTGGCTTGCCCTGTTGGAAGGCACGCAGCGTCTAAAGAGCTCTTTGCAAGGGTATTTATTTTATCACACAGCAAGCATCTTGAGGCAAAAGTCTGTCTTAATTTTCCCCCTCTGTTGTGCCTGCTGTCTTCCTTTGGGGCTTAGGACTGAGCCCCATGTGCTTCTTTAACATGGTAGACTATCCGTGAGCGAGGGGTGTGGGTAGCGTTGTCTTCCTTAGGGAGGAGAGAAGTAAACCAGCAGTGTGTTTCATATGCAGACTGCTGGCTGCAGTACCATTTCCATCCTGGAATTCTTCGTGGGCTTTTCCTGAGTTGTGTCATAAAATTCCATTACTATGGTATTTATGAGGGAAGGGACCATCCTTTCTAGTTCACTACTGTGTCTTTGTAGCTAGCTCGGTGCCAGACATGTGACTCGTATCCCCAGCAAATGCTTCACTTATGCCTCATTGCGGGTGTTAAACTCAGCTTGCAAGAAATTTCTACTTGCTGTCCAAGTCATCACTTGAAAATTACAGTATTTACTTGTCTCATCTGTACAGCATCTCGAACAAGCAAGCAGCCGCTCTGTGTGGAGGAGCCTCTGTGTCTCACCCAACCTTCTGATCCCAGCTAGCCCGGCTGGAGAGACACCTACCTGTGGCTACGCACGCACGTCAACCTCGACGTCTCTGCTGACTAAATTACTGCTTCTACTTCTTTTAAAGGTGCCCTGTGATCCTAATGAACACAGACACAGTTCTAAACAGCTGTAGCCCTACCCCCTCATCACCGGAACCCAGCCTCAAGTGTGTGATTACAGAGCAAAGATAACCTCCTACGCTGTAGTGTAAAAGCCGTGCGGGGTCAGGAGAGGACAGCGCAGGCACTCCTAGAACAGCCCATATTCATAAAGGAAAAACATCTGTAGGTGGAAATCCTCACGCATGGTTCGTTGCAGTGCAGAAATGTTTTATGAATGAGTCTCACAGGTGGTTGTGGACATGTCTTCTGTATGTGGCCTGCAGTGGGCCTGGGTGGTACTTAGGCAGAAGCCAGGGCAGGGCTGTGGCAAGAGTTTGCACGTGAGAGCCCTCTTCATAGGTTTCTTTCTCCGAGGAACAGGGTGAGCCTGGGGCTAGTGGGCTGGAGATTCGGCCCCATGACCCTTGCTGAACCTGGTCTTCCCTCAACAGAGGCAGAAATGTCGGAGGGCCTGTTTGGGTTTAACAAGAGAAGGCGAGTCCCTGTATCCAGTGATGGCGGGTGGAGGTAGGACAGCCGGGTGCTCTGCTTCGTTCTTTGGAAGAACGCCTTGTGGCCACCTAACTCTTTACCCTCTCAGGTCCCTGCCCCTCCCTACACAGTCAGCCAGGGCGGCAGGTGTAACGCCGCACTATATTTACTCCGTTCTAGACAATGGTTCTTGTGTTCTCTTCCCTCCTGAAGCCTCCAGGACCTCCTTCTGTGCTGTTAGTTGACATCCTGACTTCACATCTCCATGAGAAAGCTGACACCCCCATAACTGAAGCAGGTCCCATTTGACATCGCCCTCATCACCCTCATCACCCTCATCACCCTCATCACCCTCATCACCCTCATCACCATCACCCTCATCACCATCACCCTCATCACCCTCATCACCCTCATCACCCTCATCACCATCACCCTCATCACCCTCATCACCCTCATCACCCTCATCACCCTCATCACCCTCATCACCCTCTTCACCCTCATCACCCTCATCACCCTCATCACCCTCATCACCCTCTTCACCCTCTTCACCCTCATCGCCCTCATCACCCTCATCGCCCTCATCACCCTCTTCACCCTCATCACCCTCTTCACCCTCATCGCCCTCATCGCCCTCATCGCCCTCATCGCCCTCATCGCCCTCATCACCCTCATCGCCCTCATCGCCCTCATCGCCCTCATCGCCCTCATCACCCTCATCACCCTCATCACCCTCTTCACCCTCATCACCCTCATCGCCCTCATCGCCCTCATCACCCTCATCACCCTCTTCACCCTCATCACCATCACCCTCATCACCCTCATCACCCTCTTCACCCTCATCACCCTCATCACCCTCATCACCCTCATCACCATCACCCTCATCACCCTCATCACCCTCATCACCCTCATCACCCTCATCACCCTCATCGCCCTCATCGCCCTCATCACCCTCATCACCCTCTTCACCCTCATCACCCTCATCACCCTCATCACCCTCATCACCCTCTTCACCCTCATCACCCTCATCACCCTCATCGCCCTCATCACCCTCTTCACCCTGCATTTCCTTCCACAGTGCTGCAGCCTCCTCTGGTAATGTGGAAGGGCACACAGGCCTCTGGCCACCCCTGCCTCTAGTCACCCATGGACCTTAGGTGCCTATGCCCCTGTTCATCCTTGCCTAGAGCTGTGCTTGCTCCCGCTACCCTTGTCCCTAGCTGTCCTTGCTACTAGCTCTCCACGCCCCTAGTTGTCAGTGCAGCTAACTGCCCGTGCCCACAGCTGACCGTGCCTCTAGCTGTCTCTGTCCGTTAGATGCCATGTTGATCTGGTCTTGCCTGTCAAAATGCACATCAGTGTAGTTCTCCTGTGTCTTGCTGGCTTTTTTTTTTAACCACTATTTTATACTGGATCTACTGAGACAGCATAGAAACATGACATTATTGTTTCTTTTGTTTAGGTAACACATTCTTTATTAGCCCCTTTAAGCCACTAGACACACTCTCCCTTCTGTCCCCTCTCAGTAGCTATTGTCTATACTCTCCCTGGTTCTTCCTGGGGATCAAGGCCAGGCTTCTGCTCCCGCCGCCGTGCAGCTCTTGTTTATGTTACCTGAGATCTTGTTGCTCAGGCGAGGAGAGATTCCTCAGCCCCAGCTTCTGCTTTACACATTTGCCACATCCAACGCCTGCTGTCTGTGATGTCTTCCTGTGGCTCCCAGGACAGGAGCCTGATGGTCATGTTAAGGCTTTTTTCTGGCTCTCTCCTGGGCCTCTGCCCCGTCTAGGTGCTCAGACACACCATTGTCAGACTGTTGATACGTGTCAGCATGCCTGCCTCCAGCCATCTCAAGTATCCGGGCTTCAGACCTATCTAGAAGCCAAAGTCAGCTCAGGATCCCGAATCCTTCTGCTTTTGGAGCTGTGTAGCCTATACTGCTTACCCAGAATCCTCTCCTTCAGAGCTCATGTTGGCCCTGACTGGAGAATGTGACAGACCAATGCGACCTTCACAGGAAGGTCTCTAAGGACTGCTGCATCCCCAGCACACAGTAGGCTCCTAATGGGTACTTTAAAGAATGAGTGCTTTAGACAGCCAATTACAGTGAAGACACTAATAATTTATCAGTTCACCGTTTGAATGCCCGCTCTCAGCTGTTTCTACTTCTAGGGCGGTTAGCTTTTCACAGATGGCCTCTGCCTTAGCCAATTTCTTAATAAATTCACGGGATGGATAGAGCGATTGTTTCTCTGTATATTTAATTGATACCAGACTTGGTTGTTGCTGTTACTGTTGTCTACAGTATTAAGAGTTCTTTAGGGTTGATTCAGGAGGCTGCTGCTGGGGACAGGGAGAACTTGGGCTTTAGAGCCAAAGACTTCTAAGTTTAAATTCCTGTTCAGCTATTAAATAACTGTGGTGCCTTTGTCAAAACATAGCAGCCAAGGCCCTCGGATTTCCTCATTTTTCAAGTGAGATATTTGTTTGGTTGGGCCGTTGGGAGAGACGGAATGGTGGGCGTGTGGATCACATGCAGTGTCAGCGACATAGCACTGCTTTCTGTCAACTACCACGGCTCAAGGATGTGTGTGTGTGTGATCGCCGGGATTCTTTGCATTTTGAATGTTTTTATGATTGCGCGCGCGCGTGCGTGCGTGTGTGTGTGTGTGTGTGTGTGTGTGTGTGTTTAGTATTGTGCTGGATAGTTTTTCTTGACACAGCTAAAATCATGTAAGAGGAGAGAACCTCAATTAAGAAAATGCCTTTTTAAGATTGGGCTGCAGGCAAACCTGTAGGACATTTTTTAAATTAGCGATTGGTGTGGGAGGGCTCAGCCCATTGTGGGTGGTGCCATCCCCTAGATGACAGCCTTGGTTTTCAAGCAAAGCAGGCTGAGTAAGCCATGGGGAGCAAGCCAGTAGGCAGTACCCCTCCATGGCCTCTGCTTCAGTTCCTGCCTCCAGGTTCCTGCCCTTTTAAAACTCCTGTCCTGGCTTCTTTCGCTGATGAACAACAATATGGATGGGTGAACCAGATAATTCTTTTTTCTCCCTGAGGTGCTTTGGTTATGGTGTTTCATCACAGCGATGGACATCCCAACCAAGACAAGTGTAGTGCGTACATGCCTGTGTGAGGTGCACACAACTAGGAGCGTGGATGCGTCTGCACATGCGTGTTTAGGCCCAGGTACATCAAATGTCATTCAAGGAGGGTCTCAGCTGACCCTCAAGCTCACGATTTTAGCCGCTCTGGCTGGCAGTTCGCTCCAAGAGCACCCAGTCTCAGCCTCCTGCTCGCCTCCAGCTCTCATGTGGGATCCGGGGAGCCGAACTCTGGCCCTCATACTATTTAGCAAGCACTTCACCCACTGAGCCATCTCCCCAGCCCGCATTTTGGAAATCTTTCAATTAAAAGTTTATAATCCTTTAAAATGTTGGTCGTTGGTCTTTAAGCACAGAGGTAACTAATACAGCGTTGTTTCTTGGGGTAAAAGCATGACTGGATTTGTGTTTCACCTCGCAGATTCCTTTTCTCTCAGGAATTTATTCTGCCACAAAGTTCAAGGAAACTTTACTTAGCTGGAATGCTCTGGAATGGAGCGTTCTGAGGAACTGAACCTCCTAATTAGTGAGAGAGAACTCATCTTTCCAAAACGACGGTACGCAAATACGAGTGTGATTCCAAAGCACAGAGTGAGCCCTTGGTAATGGCTAGGTTAGTTGTCCTTAGCCTAGAGGCGTCTTCCTTAGTAAGAATCCTTTAGTATAGCTATGGGAGTGAAGGTAACACTAGTAAAGACACACTCAAATTAGGCTTAAAAATGATTTTAAGGAATTTTCTGTCTTTATGTCCTAACTACTAACATTTGGCTTCCACGGCCACATCCGTTATGGTTTATTGATTGTGCCAATTTGGGGGAAGGAGGAGGGAGCGGTCTCTGCTTTGGGTAGTTGAGCAGAGCTGTTGAGACAACCCATGGAAACATTTATGTAGCATGTATACTTATACACATCCATGCGTGTGTACACAAACACACACAGACTGACACTATTAGACAAAGCAAAAGCAAGGTGAAGGAGGGGGAGACAGGCTTGTGGATGACCCTGAGCCGTGTGTGGCACACGTGGAACGAGCGGGATGAGGTGAATGAGTGTCAGAGCATCTGGGATGGACAGAGGCTGAAACATTCAAGGACGGGTCCTCAGCAAAGGAAGTTTGGAGCTGGGCACAGGCACATGGGCCCCACAGTGACCTGTGCCTACCTTAATCAGACTGTCGAGCAAGACAGATGTGTGTGGCTCCCTTCCCAGTCTGTATTTTCCTTGGAGGACTGGGGCAAGTTCACTAACTGTCTCAGAGCTTCTCATCCCCAAATCATCCCTTGTGAGTAAGGATGCTGTGCCCTGGGTCGGAGCCAGAATTTCGGGGTTTTCTGAAGCGGGGAAGCAGGACACAGGACTCAGACGGACAGTGTGAGGGGGAAGTGTTTGGCTCCCCTGTGTCTGACTTCCTGGTGATGGGCTTGTCCGGGAAGTTGCTGCTGAGGAGAAGCAGAAGGCCTGGTGGCAGGGACACGGCGTGCTGTGGTTGACGTGCCTGGCTATTTACCAGCACTGCCCGCTCCGAAGCTCCACCGAATGGTGGTTGCTTGAAGCATCCAGGAGTGTCTCCATCTCACTAGGCTATTTTTGATCTCATGAAGCCTTCTCTGTTGGCAGGGAGGCTGAGGGGGAGGTAGGGGAGACTGGAAAAGCAAGGGCTGTGATTGCCCTCTTCCCAAGAGGATAGTTACAGAAGCGTAAGCGCTGGTGTGCGTTTGAATTGTCCGCGAATCCTTAATGGGACCTTAACCTTGTATCTTTTTGTATCTCTGCCTAAGATGGTGAACTGTACTGTGAAAATCTAATTATGAGACAGTGTGGCCAATGTGATGATCGTGACGCCCCCCCCCAGCTTTTCTGTTTGATAGAACATTCTAGATCACAGCGTGTCCATCCCTAATTACCGCTACCCTCTCTCTTTTCTCTCCCTCCAGTCCCCTCTTCCTCACCCTCTCCTCAGAGCTCATGTTTCTAAGTGTATCTCTCATAACTCAGACTGGCCTTGAATTTCCTTTGTACCTGATAACGGCCTTGAACTCTTGATTCTCTTGCCTCCATCTTCCAAATGCTGGCACCACAGGGATATGCTGGTTCATCTTGTCTCTTTACTTCATATCACTTTTAATCCTTGCTTGCCCACTGGGTTGGTTATCTCCTGCTCTCCTTTCTGTCAGAGAAGGGCCTGTGTCTGACTTGCTCATGTCTGTGGCTCAGCCTCATCTCTGCTCAGTTCTCTACTCTGGCCACGGAGTGTTCTTGCTATTCCTCACACATGCCAGACTTGCTCTGCCCCGGGGCCTCTGGACCTGCTGAGCCTTCTGTCTAAAAACTTTCCCCTTTTTCCAATTGTGGTTTCTGCCTGACTAGGCCTTCATTCTCTTTTGACCTTCATGCAGTGACCTTCCCAAGGGAATGCCATCTTTGGATCTTTATCTAAAGTCACACATCCCCTGATACATCACACCGTCTGTCCCGTCCTCCGACCCCCACATTATCCCATTTACTGTGTGGAATATTTACTTCTCTTACATGGTATCTGTTGTCAAGTTTCCCCATTAGAATGAGAGGTCTTTGAGGACAAGCAGCAAGTTCCGTTCTCACCTGCAGGACATCCAGTTTGTTGGGTGGTACTGGGCCCAGTGGACACTATGCAAATGTTTGAATGAATAAATGAACGTGATAGATGTGTACACAATGCGCATGCGCCCCCCTCTCTCTATTTCTCTCCCTCTCCCTCTCCCTCTCCTTCTCCCTCCCCCCTCTCTGAATTATTTCTTGAGACAGGGTCTTACTAGACCGCTATGTAGTTTTGGCTGCCCTGGAACTGATTATGTAGACCAGGATGACCTTAAACTCACAGAGATCCATCTGCATCTTGCCTTCTGAGTGCCAGGATTAAAGGCATGCACCACCATCCCACCTAAGAAACGAAGCCCACCACCTCCTTTTTTCTCTTTCTTTCTCCTGCTCTCTATTAGAATCATTGAAGTTGCTTATAATTTATTTCTGTCCCTTTTCCACTTGTGTCTTTTCGTTGTTCACAGTACTGGATTTTAGATAAAGTGTGATTTTTGGTAAAGATCCCAAACCAGGCCCACCCTGTCTCTCTATCCCCCCTTCAGTCTCCCCTGCTCTCTCTGTTCTTTGTTCTCTTAGTTTTGCCTACATGTTCACGTTGAATTTGCATATATTTGCATGCATGCTTTATGTATATGTAAAATCTAAGAACTACAAATGAGGAAACTTGTCTTTCAGAAGCTGACTTCATGTAATATGATTATCTTTGGTTACATCCATCTTCCTGCAAATGTTCTTTTTCTTTTTTATCTGAAGGGAAAAAAAAACCCTATTGTGTAAATATTCTGTGTCTGTTTTCTTTACGCTCTCCCCTGTTGGTAACACCTAGGCTAGCCATTATGAGTGATGCGGAGGTGAACGTTAGTGGGGCCCTGCCTCTGCCATGTCGACTTGGAGCCCTTTGAGTAAATGCATCGGGTTGTGTGATAGATGTGTTTTTAGTCTTGCTTGTTGTTCTTGAGACAAGGATGGCCTTAACTCACAGAGATCTACCTGCCTCTGCCTCAGGTAATGGGGCCAAAGGCCTATGTCATCATGTCTGGCTACTTTTAGTTTGTCACTGAACCTCCGTACTAATTTCTCTAATGGCGGGACTAGATACAAAGAATCGAAGACTTGGGTCTGTCCAAGTGGTTCGTGGTGCTCCTTTAAAGCACAGATGCTAACTTTGCTACTTGTATCAGTTACTTTTCTTACCACTGTGACCAAGTAACTTCCTAAAGGAGCAAGGATTTATTTCGGCTTACACTTGGAGGACAAGCAACATCATAGTGGAGAAGGTGTGGTAGAGCTGGCCCATGGTGGATGAGCACGGCTCTGGCTCTCCTCACAGCTCAGCGGACCAGGAAGCAGACAGGTCAGGCCGGAAGCAGAGCAAGGCTATAACTCTAAGGTCTGCCCCACATACCGAGATTCCACCAGCCTATCCTTGCCTCTTAAAGCAGTGGTGTACGTGAGTGTGTGTGTGTGTGTGTGTGTGTGTGTGTGTGTGTGTGATAGAACTTGCACATGAGGCAGGTTCGAGGACAACTTTGTGGAGTCAATTCTCTTTCCCACCTTTAGGGAGCTTCTGGGGGGTCAAACTCAAGTCATTAGGTATGAGCAGCTCCCAACTGTGACTGCTGAGCCCTCTCACCAGCTCCAAAGCACCATTTTCATAGGCTTGAATTTCTTAAAATTAAAAATGTTCAGTTTCATATATGTGTACTGTATTCACATCACCATTTCTTCCTCTCTCCCCACCAGTCCCTCTCCTGACCTGTAGCCCCACTCCAACCTCTAATTCCCACTCCTTCTGAAATTCCTATTATTTATTTCTTTCCTTAGCGTGGTTCCACGTATATTTATAAATCTCTGAAAAAGCAATAGGGAATCATATTCTATATTTATAAGCTTTGGATCTGACTAGACTCTTTATATGTTTTGAGAATATCTCTTTTAAGTGAGGAGAAAATAGCAGGAGAAATTTTGGGCTGTATTTGCTCTTACCATCTATCAAAGCGTCTTAGGAGAATTTATATTCCAGACAGCCCGTGTTTCTGGAGTGGGGGGGGGGTGGAAAAGTGCGCACAGAAGCCCCTTTTCTAGGGCGTCTACAGCCCAGCATTCTAGGGCGGTGGGCCAGCTGTGATGCAAGGCTGAGTACAGGAAATGAGGCATGCCCGGATGTTCGACACAGTGGGTGCTTGGCTCCCACTGGAAGGCATCAGGAATGTTGATCTGAGCTGAGCCTGAGGTATGGGTGGCGTTTTCTAGGCTGCAGAGAGCAAGCTGCGGGTGGAAGAACGTGAGGCCGAGCAGGGGTGAGGGAAATGGAGCTGATTCCTTGATGTTCATGTCGTGCCAAACTTCGTGCCTGCCACGGTCCCTCACTCTGGTAGAGAACATAAAAGAGTGTCAGGTGGGAGTCTCACGGGGTCTGATGGAGGCAGGAAGTCTTCGTGCTCCTTGTTGGTGAAGGACCTGACGGTGGATGACGGGTGACGACGAAGGATGAATCTGTAAGATGTTCGTGTTTCTGGGCCTTGACGGTTTGCCTGTGTGTGGTTTGGAAAGCCATGTGGTGGCAATCCTGGGATGGCAGATTTAGCATGTAGTGCTGTGACTGTTAGAGGCTCCTTCCCCGAGGAAGATGGAACAGGTATGTGTCTGGTTGCCTGTTGCCTCGTTCTAGGCTTCATGCTCTTTCCACCTTGCAAATTCCAGACTACTGATGGCTCCCTGCAGGGTATCATGTGAAAGCTGTGTCTAGCCTGAGCTCCAGGCAGTATGCACAGGGTAAGGAAGAGGGGCCAGAGTTGGCTTGAGCTCTTGACCAAGTTGCTGGTTAAGTGTTGCTTCTTGTGCTGGGGCTGTAGGTGACTTCCATGGAGAATGCTGGTACTCCCAACTGCAGTTTAGAAGGCTGTCTTAATATTTTTACTCTCAACAGTAAGCTAAAGCTGACATTGGCAGGCTTATTCAACAAATGTAAAATAACCAGAAAAGACATTCTGAGGCATTCTGGAATGAAACAGATGGACCGAGCAACCATGTTAAAAACAGCAAATCACAACTTGAACTCAGCTAATCATAATCAAATCCCTCAGTCCTTAATTAATTTGAAACATCTCCCCAAGTAGTTTTCTATTTTGGTTTCTTTTATTTAAAAGGCCTTGTTATTACAGGGCACCCCAGTTAAAGATGCCTCACGCTTGACATCTGAGCCAAAAACTTATCATTTAGGAAATGCTATCCTTTGCAAGGTTTTGGAAGTGGCTGTTAGTTTTTTTTTTTAATAAAGATTCATGGGGGGATTTATTTCATCTTCTCCCAACATAGAAATGATCAGAACTGTATTCACTTAGTGATTTCAAAACCACCCGTGCATAAATCAAGGTTGTCCTGGATTTAACCTCTGTTCCCAGAGGTGGAGCTTTGATAGAGTGGGATGGGTAGATGGACTTGTCGGGTCTTGGTCTTACTCTTCTACTGCTCCTTGTCTGTAAGGACCCAAGGTGGAAGCGAGGCAGTTAGGCCCCACATGAGAAACGATGCTGGGGCTATCTTGAGACTAAGCAAGCCAAGATGGGCAGAAGGAAACAGGTCAAGGCTTAGAACAAGGACAGAAAGGGTGCTACTGTAAACAAGAAGATGGCTTCAGACAGGTACGTAGACACACAGACCACATGGCTTGCTTGCTCTCATGATGCCACCAGCCAGCTGTCACCAATGTGGCTTTCTCTGTTTTGTACAGCTTCTTATGAATGTGAAATTTAGTAGCATCCATAGATAACACGCTCTAAAACTGGCTTTTTCATCGGAAGGGGTTGTGAAGGAATGCGAGATGTGATAGATGGGAAGCCCACCAAGTTAACGAGTGAATAGTCACATGATCTCTTATTTGTGTTTTTTTCATTTGTCCTCAATGATAGATGTGTGTCTGATTTCTCCTGAACACTACACTTCGACAGACCGTGAGTGCTTTGTACTTAGTGCTCAGTACCAAGGCTTAGTGCTGCTACACTGTTCTTCCACTGACTGCACGTGGAACAGAGTTTCCAGTACTGATGCTGGGGAACTGAGTTTCCAGTACTGATACATTAGCTCTGCTGGGGAACTGAGTTTCCAATACTGATACATTAGCTCTGCTGGGGAACTGAGTTTCCAATACTGATACATTAGCTCTGCTGGGGAACTGAGTTTCCAATACTGATACATTAGCCCCCAGTAGACGGTGCGCTCTCTACACTGCTACACTATTGTTGTTCTTCTGACAGTGGAGTTATCAGTATTGCTGCCAGCTGCTCTCAGTCACTGACCCAGGGTCTAGAGAAAGTGCTTCATTCATGCAGGGCCAGCTCCTCTGTGCCTTTCCAGGCCACCACATTGCTGTCTACACAACATGCACTTGTTTGGGCAATTATGTGAATGCACATTTGAGTTAGCCCCTCTACTGGACCAGAGGGGGAGAGTGAGTTGACTGTCACATGAGCTGGGATTTCCTCCTGGCCAGGGGCAGCTTTGTACTAGAGTGCTCTCATAGCTCCAATTGGCTGTTTTTGGCAGTAGGGACTGAGAAGAGGGAGGCTGTATATTTTATTCAACGTTGATTTACTCTACTTCATACAGTCCTTGGTGCGGGGGCAGGTACTTCATACTTGTTCAGTGGCTGAGCATACAAATGAGACGTTCCCGCTTTTGTGTGCTGTCGTAGTTGTTCAGTTTTAGTCGCAACTCCACCCTTTCTCCTCAGCATCTTCTCATAGGTGTGTTTCATATACGTTATGTTCAACATAGTGCTTGGCACATGGCAGTGAAGTTAGGAAGTGCTCGTCCGTCGAGGGGGGACATCACACCGAGCAGGAGCTGGAGGAACCAGGTCTGGCTGGCCAAGCGATCGTGGGACCAGTTGTACCTAGGAGAGGGTCTCAGCCCAGAAAAATCCTGCAATCCAACTGCACCACTGATCGCCGCCCTCTTTCCCTCAAAGATAGCTTATGGGGGGGGGGATGGAATTCTTGGGACTGGTTGACCTCTACACAATGAATGCCTTCTTTTGTGAAAATGTCATGGGACCTAGCAGACACATCTCCAGTCTTCTGTAAGGGTGGTATTTTATTGTACCTAGATAAATATGTACATAACAGTATGAAATAAAGATGTATTGTCAATATAGAAAATCTGGAAGTCACAGTAAACTCTGGATACTTGTCCACAGGAGGTAGCCCTGAAATAGGCAAGATTACCCTTCTACCTGTTTTATATTCTTCAGGCAAGTCCAGCCACACATCGCACACTGCCGAGATTGTTTTCTCTTAACTGTTACTTTGTATCCTACATGCCAAAGTTAATTGCCAACTTGAAAGTCTTGATTTGACATTGCCTCTGTAACCTGCTCAGGGCCATGACTAGTCTAAGGTAGGACAAATGCTAAATATTCCGTGACTTTCTTTAATATCAGGGCTGGAAAGACACTAAGTTGTATCTAATTTAAATACAAGGCCATTAATAGGTGGAGAGAAACAGTGTCCAAGGGTTAGGCAGTAGTAAAGCTGTACCTCTAAGCCTTGTCTTCTCTCTCTTCTCCCCTCCTCTGCCTCTGAAATCCCATCGGCTGGGGTTTTCAGAGAAGAGACCCCATGAAGCTTGGTCCAGTTTACCCACATCTCAGGGTTCATGGTGGCTGCTGCTGAACTAGGAATAATAACATCTGGATGTCTTGAAGCAGCTGGCTCCTAGAGCCTACTGCTGCTCTCACAGCCTGTGTGGATTTCGGGGTCAGCTCCCACCTGAGGCCCTGTGCTGTGTGCTCGGGCTCTGCAGCCCTTACTTAGCATTCTAGTCTGGGGGGGGGCATGCATCTTCCCATGGTGCTCTGAAGCTGTCCTGACATGTCTCTCGTTCTACCCTGCCTTTTAAGTGACCTGGAAAGGCATCCCTCCTATAGAAGGCTCTCCCTTGTGTTCAGATGAGCGTGTGCGTCCTCCGCATCTGACTCTGCTTCCCTTCAGAGCCATCTCATTTGCCTGCAAATATTCCATGGCACCCTGCTCAGTTCAGCTTCTCCACAGAAGGCCTAGCCTTCTTGGACAATCCCGACCTAGAGATAAAGGGACTTATGTCTAGATAACCCATCAATCTCTGGTGACACAGGAGAGAGCAGAGGGGCTGCAGCAGGATCCTCATGGTGATTGGGGGCAGGGAGAGCTCAGAAAGGAGGGCACTTGGGTTCGACTTAGAACGCACGATTAGGAATAGAACCATGGATGTTTGCAGGCGGAGGAACAAGCGCTCGATGAGAAGAGTGAAGCCTGGATCCTAGGAACAGCAGTCACGAAGGACACTCAGTCTCAGTCTGAGCTCCCCTCTGAGGCTAAAATCACCTCCCACCCTCCCCTTCACCTCCCGCTGCTGCCTGGCAGGTTGGAGTACAGGGCAGCTTGCTTTGTTTTTGTTTATTTGTTTTGTTTTATTTATTTTTTTGAACAGACAATTGAGTAGTGGTCACAGGCTGCTTAGGAACCTTGCAGTAGATGTGAAGTGGTCTGAGAACTCTCCAAGCGGTGTGCACGAGTCTCTCTGGCTGTGCTCGCCATTTTCCTCTGCTTCCCGGCGTCTCTGTTACTCTCGAAAGACTCTTAGAACCCTGGATAAAGAAGGCAGGTGTAGATGACCTTAGCAGCTCACTGACCAACTCTTGAACCACGTGAAGGTCTTTGTGGGAACTTTTGCTCAATTGGAAATCCTCACATTTCCATCAGTCTTGCTGTCTGTCTACCTGTCCTTACCTGACTCCTTTGATTTAGTGCAGGGATAAATCTTGGCGCATCCAAGCTGGCAATCTGAGACTGGAGCTGGCTGGCTGGCACCTCCAAGTGTAGCTGAGCTGTTTCCCTCCTATAGGCCTAACCCAGGTGGTGCCTGGATACCCCAATGTATCACTGTTCTGCTCCTCTGGGCAATTCCCAGTCAATTGATAGCTCCTTGGTGGTTTAGCACTGAGAGGGAGAGAGAACACATGCTATCCTCAGCAAGTTTTTTTTTTTTTAGCCAAGAGGCAGTGGACACTAGCAGCTATAACTTGTGCAAGGTGAAAGGTGTTCTATGAAACTTGGAGATGCATGGGGGCAGGGCGGGGAGAGCTAGGTGGTCCGATGGTCACTGTTGCTGTGTTCCTTCTGGGACAGCGTCCATGTTCTTGCTGTTATCTAAATCTCCCATACCGGCCCCCATGTTTCCACCTTACCATCTTGTTGCTTTAGACCTTTGCATGGTTCCTTATACACTCGTTCCTTGCCATGGTATTCCTAGAAGCCCCAAGGCAGCAGCCTGAAGAAAAAAGGCTTGCTGTCCCCTGCTCACCTGTGGTTGCCTTCCCACGGCTGTGTTGGGTTTTTTTCCGCCAGCTAAGACAGGAGCCCCTTGAAGCACGAGGAAGATCTCTTCTCAGTATTCTTGGACAATAACTTCTGACCTGGTGCGTTCCCCTAACGAGAGGCTTTAAAGAATGTGAATCTGCAAAGTACGCCTGCCTCCTGCCTGCCATTCCCCTCAACGACTCCATTAGAGTCCATTGGTTCTCGTTTGGACGAGCAGTGCCCTGGGAGAGCATGGATCCTCCAAGACTGATGGGAGTGTGGAATGTCTCAATAGACAAAGACTGGGCCTTCCTGAAGAACAGAAAGCTTGAGTCACACCCCTTCTTCACACTTTTTAAAAGAAAGGGATGTGTCAATTTGCACCACCTAATTCCTTTTTAAATGTGGGTCAGGAGCTGCCTTCTTCACGCGCCTTTGTCAAATCACACCTAGACTGCTGGTGAAGGCTTGCTTCAGAAATCAGGTTTAATTAATAGAAACAGGAAAGGTGAAGCCCAGGGCTGACAACCACGGTGAGACAACTTCATGCCTGTCCAGAGGCACCTCCCAATGGGCAGCCAGGATCCTGGGAGTGAGGCTAGGGAACTGGCTAACCCCGCATAGCCTAGATTTGCTTCTCAGCAGATAAGGCTGGCCCACTTACAGTCCCTGTGCCAGGAGAATTGTTATTGTCTTAATATATTTTTTTTTTGGACAGGAAGAAACATCAAAACAGGCTGGGTTGGGGCCAGGCTTGGAACTTGAAGCCAAGTTGACCTACTTTCATATGGCTTCGTCAAAGCCTGCTTTGTAATTCTGCTTCCCAACATAACTGGTGTCTTGTGAACTGAGCACCTGACTTGAGCAGAAGCAAGGGAGAACATGAAGACCTTGTCCTTGGATAGGGAGCTGTTTGCTGCTGGACTGGGGCTGAGCTTTCTCAAAGGGCACCTGCTAATGACCATTCTACCGTGGGAAGACCTCACGGGGTAGGGGGAGTGGCAGTCCTTTAGTTGCAGGGTTATGCCGTGCTTTTATAACACCCCTACTCCATTTGACCTTGGCGACTTCCCTGTGAGGGAGACCTGCTCTCTGTTTTACCCTTGATCCATAGGATTAAGGAAACTGGAGCTCTTATGAGCAGGTGGCGAGAAGCCTCTGGTGTGCTGTTACCACGGCAGGTGCAGGCCAGAGCAGAGCACTGACCCAGGGGCTGCACTTCTGGAAATCTGTTTCTTTGCACATCTTTTATTCTTCCTTGTTTGGTTTAAGTAGTTTGAGCTATGGTTCAGGAACGAAAATAGTTTCCAAATTGTGCATAGGGTCTATGTGTAATGGGCCAGAAAGTGTTCTCTTCTTGAGAATGCTGGAGCTCTCCTGAGAATTCTAGTGACAGGCTAGACACCTTGTTGATAAGGGCATGAGCTCCTTGTAGGCTGGGAATCAATCTCACCATGAAGTGTGATGGCCAAGGGAATTACTTCATGCAAAGAAAAGGATTTCCCACTGGAGTTTCCCTGTGTGATATTCATATTCATTCATTCTCTCTCTCTCTCTCTCTCTCTCTCTCTCTCTCTCTCTCTCTCTCTCGTGTGTGTCCTTGAAAAACAAACAGCTCACCCACTCATTGTCTAGTCTCTGATTTTCCTTATTTTTTTTCCCCTGAGGTAATAGTTTCTTACCTGGTTTTTCCTAACACTACATCGTTTCCAGTGTTAAGAGAGATTATCACTTAAAAATACCAAAGTTAATCCTTCATGTTTAAAAAATCATTGTTAGACCACAAACAATATTTACAAGGACTGGAGACTGTCCAGGAAATCATGTAAAACTAACAGTAGTGATAATTCTTTGTGGTTGTTCTGGGTCAGGCTCTCGCTGTGTAGCCCTGTCTGGCTGGGAACTCAAAATGCAGAACAGGCTGGGCTGGAACTTACATAGATTCAGCTGACTCTGTCTTCACATTCTGACTAAGTGCTGTCCTCCACCACCACCACCACCACCGTCTTGACCCTCGAGGAGAGGGCCAGTTTGAGGAAGGGTGGTAGGACTGTGGACTCTGTGGGACACACTGAGTTTGCGATACCAGTTTTGGAAGCTCCGATTTCAGCCTCATTGCTGTAAGCGAATGCACAAGTGAAACAGTAGACACGGACGGGGCTGCCATACTCTTATGTTCTCCTCTTCAGTTAAAAACGAACGAACAAACGAAACCCAGACCGAGCCAGCGCCTTGAGAGAGATAACCGTGCTTGTGTTTGTTTAATGAAGATTGCTCCTCAAGCCTCAGTCAAGATCCTGTGATGACAAAGGGAAATCCTGTCAGTGAGGAGGGCGACAGATCCATATTGTGTCTGCTCATCTGGTGAGCAGTGAGTGGGTGAGGGAGTGGTGGGCATGCCCCTGTCACCGCACTGACTTGAGGCCGCGCACGTCCCACTGAGCTGTACCCCGATTTACTTAATTAGCCTCTTGCAGTACACACTTTGTGAGAAGCAATGGTTCTGCAGCAGCAGATCTACAGTGTTCTCAAATTTGGGATTAATTCTCTGGATAAGTTCCCAGAGGAATTTCTTCAATTATAAGGCACATGCATTTTTATGACCCTTACTGCTACAAAGGCAACTGATTGTGTATAAAAGGGAAGTCTGTTCGGCAGGCCGGGGGAAGGGCTGTGGTTCCCCCCTCAAATACTGCCCAGAAAGGCTTACTCTCTTGGGTTTCGTTAGGCCCCTCGGTGGGGCACCCTGAAAACACGGGGACAGGCTTCCTTCTCTGACTCACTGCTCAGCGTTCATGGAGAACTTGAAGTTGCTGCTCCCAGAACAGAAGAATGACTCAGAACAAGCCTGCTTCCAGCCTGGGGCTGGTGGCCTAATAGCTGGGTAGCTGTGCAGATTAATTGTAACCAAGGATGCATCTGCTTGATTTGGATCCTCTGCAAAGTTGGGGGAGGAGGGGACTCAGAGCCGTGCTTTCGCAGGAGCTAAGGCAAGAAACTGGATTTGTGAAGCCTTCTGACAGCTGGGTAGAGGCCGGCAGGCAAGATCCACCCCACATGTGAGGCGCTGGGGTTCAGATGTGGCCAGATTCTTTTTTAGTTCTTGAAGTATTACAGACGAGGAGTCAGTCTGAAAGCTTAGAAAACCAAGTCATTCCTAATAGTGTATTTGAGGTGCGCAGATTCTGATCTTCTTTGTTGCGGGGAAACAGTGATCTTTAAGTTAGGAGAGTGAGAGAAGAGGGCCTAATTAATACTTTTCACTTTGGGTTTTTGAGAAGAGCTTTGATTTTTTTTTTTCTAGCCCCTCTGAACACGTTTGCGTTTGCTCAGTGCCACAGCTATAATCACCACAATTCCTGACTGGCAACAGATGTGCCAGCCTTTAATTCTTTAGATCCATAGGGATCTGCTTCGTGCAGAAACCAGTGTCTTCCCCCCATATTTAATTAAACCTTTAATGAATATTTTATCAAATGAAGTCCATGTCTTATATTTCATTATTCATGTTGTTTACAGGCTCTAATTAGCATAATTTATAAACTAAGATTATGTGGGAATGATGGTTTAGGGATATTGGCTTCATATTCTGCTGCAGAAAAAGCAGGGTCTCTGATGTCTGTGTTTTGCCTGGGGCGACAATCCGGTGTGCATGGTCTGAGTATTAAGTTGTCCTGTGGTACTTCCCTCATTACTACAGCCGTGTCGGGTCTGTGGAGGTGAGTTCAGAGTGGCTTTGTCCTGACTAGGTGACTGTAGCCAGCTGCTTGTCCAAGGTCAAGGTCATTTTTATCTGTTCACTGCCCAGATGTGGCCCAGTCCCCTGGTGGCCTTGTAATGTCCCCTTATACTTCTGGATAAATCTTGTGGACCTTCCCTCCTACACGATGGCCTCCCTTCTGCCCCCTCCCTCCCTCCCGCCTCCCTCCCTCTCAATCTCCCCTCCCTCCCTTCGTTCCCATCTCCCCTGATTTTGTGCTGTGGATAATGGTCTTAGCTTCTGGCCCCGGCATCCTCTGCAGCAGCCTGTCTCTCCCTCTGTCTGTGTACTCAGGCCTGCCCTGGCTGCCTCCCTCACACACACACCAGAGCTACCGTAGACCTTTGTACCCCCTACCGCATACATTCGTCCCTCCAGTCCCTTGCACTGCCATGGACTCCCAGCTCAGGATTGATTGGCTAGCCCTTGTCCCTCCTGCCATCACCTTCAGCTCATACTCCTCCCTCCTCTCCGTGACTGTCCCTCCGTGTGGGGCTCTTTCTGCTCTGGTGGTGTCACTTCTTCCCATCTCGGAGGCCTTTCACAGATTGTCCCTTCCCCCTTCGCTTTTGCCACTATGGCTTTGGGCTCCTGATCATTGCTGGCTTCCTCAGAAGCCCTCTCTGACTGGCTGAGATCAGACGGGCCTCCTATAGTACCTGTCCTGTCCGACCTCAGAATAGTTGCTTATGGTTTACATGTTTTACTTTTCAAGATCTGGCCTAGGTTTTGTAGGGCAGACCCAATTTCAGACCTCCTGTTTCTTCATGTCCAAGGAATGTTCTAGAAACCCTATGACTTTGGCATCCAAATGCCATCGCTGGCTGTCTCTTGTAATCAGAAATAGATCAAAACATTTTTTTTTGGTCAGCAGGAGTGCCCTGATTTTTTAGTTCACAAAATAACTGGTCATCCTGATTATAATTTCTGTTGTCTGGGCATGTTGTCCAGAGAGTTTGAAGGGCACAGGTATGGGACCAACTTCTTGAGCTAAATTCTAACTTCATCTGTTGTAGTGCAGTGACCTTGGAGCAGGGACCTCTTGGAGCCTGAGAGCACAGAACAGCCCACCTCCTGGTGTTGAGAGAACTATCTGTGAAGGAGGGGAGGACCCCATTACACCTTCCAGGGCCTGAGCATCTGGGATGTACTGGCCACTGTCCTTGGGGGTGCTCTCCATTTCCTGTGGAACTTTGTGCTAGCGTTTCCCCCTACACGTGGGCTTTTAGTAAACAGTCATCGACTGAAACACACAAGTTGAGGTGGCACGGAACCCTGATATTTGAGGCCATGATTCAGAGCCCTTCCCTCCTGTCCGGTCCCCATCCTGCCTTCCCACAGAAACCAGACTCACTCTGTGGGGAGCACTACTGAATCACCTCCGCATCTCACACAGCAAGGGGCTGTTCATTTCTTATTCTGGGTGACTGCAGTCCTTCCTGGATCGTGGCATCCTGTTGCCCCTACAAGCGAACCTCAGGACCCCTTCAGCATTGCCCTTTAGGATAGCTTCCTGTCCGCCGATCCTGTCTGTGTCTAGGAGCCCAACCAATGTGGTTTTGATTGACGCCTGTTTTTCTTTGCATGATAGCTGTATGATCTTTAAACTCCTGCAGGTGAGAATGACCTGTCCCTTTTCCTGGGAACTTCATAAAGCACGAAGGGGCCCAGGACTCCCCCATCTGTTGAGAAAAACTGACAGAAAGAAATGACCGCTTGAGCTAGTGTGGTGTCCCGTTGCTGGTTCTCAGGTGTTTGTTCTCATCCTGGGTGCTCGTTAAGTCCCATGTCACTATGTTTCGTTACCAACCTTTGGCAAGATTCGGTGACAGGTTCTTCATCCCTTCTGCTACATTTATCTCTGTCTTTATAGAAACAGTTAATTCTTTTTATACCAAGTGCCATTTCTCCACTTAGCAGTTGAAGGAGAGACCAGAGTACCCAGCTCTCGTGTGACAGGTGCCATTTTAATACCAGGAAGCAGCAGTGAAGTAACCTGGCAGGGTCTTAGGGAACTGCTTTCTGGTGGGACGGCACTGATCTCTCTCTCTCTCCCTCCCTCTTCCCAACTCTCTCTCTCTCTCTCTTACACACACACACACACACACACACACACACACACACATATACACACACACATATACACGCACACACACATATACACGCACACACACACATATACACGCACACACATATACACACATATACACGCACACATACACACATACACACACACACGCACACACACACATACACACACATACACGCACACACACATACACGCACACATACACACATACACACACATATACACGCACACACACATATACACACACATATACACACACACATACACACACACATACACGCACACACACAACATACACGCACACACACACACATACACACACACATACACTCACACACACATACACACACACACACACCCCTTATCTTCTAGTGGGAAAGGCAGTGAGTGAGTGGTGAGAAGAGAGCAGGATGTTGCCCTGGGTGTTGTGTACTGGGTGCCCAAGCGGAGCCTCATGGGTACAGTGATGTGTGATCTACAAGCAGAGGCTGGAAGGAACAAGGGACATCCAGGGAAAGCCCCTTTTGTTGTTCAGAGACACAACAAAACTTTGTCTATTTTACACACACACACACACACACACACATACACAAACACACACGCATATGTATATATAATATTACATATATATATATATTCTTAGGAAAATAAGGAAGTGCTTTGATTGGAATGGGGAGGAATTGAAGGTTTGGAAGAATTGCAGACAGAATGCAGGAAGCCTCTAAAAGGGCCTTAGGTTTTACTGTGAATTAGGTAGAGAACCACTGGATGGTTTTGAGGAGGAGAAGGACACGATATAATTAACCTAACACCACCTCAGGTCTCTCGGAGAAAGCGAACCAACAAAGTCATTTGGAGAAGGAAGGAAAGTTTCTTCTATTTGAGCAGGAGGGCGCTTGCCTAGATCTGGGCAAGGCCTGCTCTGTTGAAGCCCCTTCTGTTCAGCCGTTGTGCATGGGTCTTTCGTCGTCGCCTCAGTTCTAAGCTGTAGCACCCTGACACCCAGCCCAGGTCCCCTACCCTCACATCTTTTCTCAGTCTGCCTGTCAGATCAGCAGTTTTCAAATACAGCAGTAGCATTCAGCCAGTAACGCAGGCCTTTCCTATGCTCTTCCAGAGCTAAGACTCTTAAGGAAAACGAAGGACTCGAACCAGGTGAGCTCAAAGTCAGTCCCCACAACTTACAGTTAGTACTGTGCACGTTGTCTTCACTTACCCATAGATTAGGACGACAGATTATTTCGATTAAAAAATCTGTGGAAAGAGTGACCTTCTGTGGAAGGGCGTGATAAAAGGTGATTGGGAACAGGCAACACGGGCGTGTTTACTCTTCATTTCAACCCTCATTTCCTGTGTCTGGACCTCCTCCCTGGCGATTGATTTAGCCCCATATGGTAAGCAATAGAGAGACAGCTTAAGTGGGATTAAGCGATTCTCCTAAATGCTTCTGTATCTCCTTCCCAGTGGATGCCTGTAAGCAGCTGGCACTTTGGAAGAAATACACCCATGGCAGTTAGTGGTGACCAGGACGTAATTTGATTGTGGTTCCACTCGTAAGCGGATACTCCCCTTTCTCAGGGATATTGAAGTTACCAGGATCCTGTTGGTACTGCGATTTGAGGAACAGGGGGGAGAAGAAAGAATTGTGGATAATTTTCATCACCCCACCCCATGCCATCATGCCATCACCATAACCACATGACCCTGGGTATTCCTCTAAGTCTGTTTTCCTTGCTCTCAACTCCCAACCAACCAGCAGGCGGTTCTGCCCTCTTGTATTGAGCGGTTGGTCCTGCCTCAGCACTGGGGCCTCCAGCAGTGATGGGATGGCTGAAATCCAGCCAGCTTGCATGAGCTCCAGTCAGAAGGCTTGATGTTAGAATGTATGCTCCAGTGAGCTGCTGCTTTCCTTAGAAGGCATAGAAAAGGAAGACCTGAAGTTAAGTTCAGTGAAAAAGCCCACCAGATCCAGGCAGAGTCTGCCTGATCAGGAGCGCAAGGAGTAGAGATTGTGTATGTGCCCGTGATATGCAAATGACATGTAAATTCCACATACATGCTAAAGGAATGGTCCTTTCATGTAAGGAAGCTCATCCGTGATTATGATGTCACACCAGTGACACCACTTAGATAATAGCTGCAGACATATGATTGTGCCAGTCCTCTGCCTCATTTCAGGAATCAAGACAAGCCCAGCTCGTGGTGAGAAGTCAGACGCAGGGTTCCCAGGCAATACTTCTTCAGCTGGTTGAGCCGGTCACCTCAGTTCACGCTTGTTGAGCACCGTCTAGGCAGGAGCCCTAGTCTGGTGCTAGATCTATTTAGCAGGTGGGCTGCCCATGGAAGTCGATTTTACCAGGGCAGGCTCGAGAGCAGGCACTCTGTTCCTCTCCCTGGGGAAACGCCCACAGTGAGGGATCAACAGGGTGATGGTAAGATGGGGAGGGCCCGTGGTAAGAGGGAGATATCAGCAGAGGTCGGGGAATCCAAGAGATGTCCAGGGAACACATCTTTGAATTAGGAGGGAGAGAAGGAAGTACGTGTGTGCCTGTGTGCGTGTGCGTGTGCCACACATGTGTGTGTGTGGTCTGGGGAAACAACAAGGAGGAACTTTGATGGGAATGCAATGACAGCTGGCAGGGCAGACATGATGGCAGAGTGAGGAAAGAACACTGCTCAGGTCTAGTTTTGTGAACCAGTGATTTCACTGTGGTTACTTATGGGAGCGCGGGCAGCTTCTGGGCCAGCCCCAGGAATAGCCTTGCCCTTGTCGCTATTTACACTTACTTCACTTGAAGGGTGTGTGTGTGTCACCCAGCACCTCCTGTGCCATCTTCCCGAGGAAATGTCAGTGATCTTAGGGAGGTGTGGGGGTGACCAGCCACACCCACCCTGATTTCAAGACCACAATAGCCACACCGTGCGTGGAGGACAAGATTCCATAGCAGGTGATATTAGGTGAGGGAGATAAAGTCTGTGAAGGGGCAACAGTAAGGAGTTTAAGGCTCTGGAAAGAGTTTTCTGGGTGGGGAGAGAGGCAACAGTTTGGAGACGGACAGCCAGCAGCACAGCTCTTTCCGTGTAAGAGCGCAGTGGCCTCCATGAGTCCTTTTTCTCCACACTTGTATGTATGTAGCAACCACATCATGGGTATCGTGGGGATCCTGATTTTATTCCTCTTTATTCGAAGATTTCTCATCTGATCATGAAGGCCCATGAGACATGTTGATTGCCTGCCTGTCATCTTTTCTATGCAAATTTGAAAGTCAGATCACCTTGAAGTTCTTGGTTGGTCAGAAATTGTATACAACAGACGTCAGTTACTCCCTCCCGGCCTCAGGGGCCTCTTGTTTCCTATTGGTGGGTTTCCTGTGTTCTCTGTCCTTTGACTGACTACTTTAGGGAAGTCAGTCGCTTAACTCCTTAAATGACATATTAGTTCAATCCAGCATTAGGAACAGCTGTTTAATGGAAGGGGTGAGGGGGCGACCTTTTTTCGTTTGATTCTGTGTTCAAGTGGGGTCTGTGTCAGCCAGCTTACCCACTGGAGAATGCAGGTGTGTGTCCACAAGAAGACCCCAGTGAGAGGGTTTCAGGGCAGACAGCAAGAACATTTCCACTTGGAAGACAAGGATTGACACTGGAGGCCGATGAGAACTGTACCACTCCGAGACTCTGACTCACAATCTAGCCTCATGTCTGAGGCGTGTGAAGGAGCAAACGGCGTCTCCTCATATGTCCTCACATTCCTGCTCTCCCCACACACCATTCAGCATCCAGGTTTGCTTCCCTAGGTGACCACTGGCTCAGGCCAGAACCACTTATCCCTGGGTTCCCAGCCCCCCTCATTCACCCACTCCTCCCTGACGTGAGTCTCTTCCCATGCCATCAAACTTGACTCCGTCTCCTCAGAGTTGTAGTGGAGAGATGGATGCAGGGTAAGATTTCAAAGGGGGGGGGGTGGTGGGGAACCTTTAAAAATGTTTTCTGGCTTCTTCCTTTAAAGAGTCCAGCCTAACGCTCATGAGGATGCGTGTTCAGTCAGTGACTTGTGTCCAGAGGTGATTGAAACAGATGGGCTGGGCGGGTGGGGATGCTGGAGTGTGAATAGTAGATGTGTTACTAAATCGGGGGCATCTGTTGTCAACAACTCAAGATGGTGTCAGCATACAGTCGCTCCATCTCCTGGGGTGTCTTTCCAGATATGGAATTGATTCACTCTAAAAGGAACGAAGTTTAGTCACTCGCTGCTTTAAACCCTAGGAAGAGGTAGAAGTCATCTTGATACCCATGAACTTGATTAGTACATGCACCACAAACATTGTCCTCTTGTGACTACCCAGTGAGCCTTCGAGGGCCTTCCGTGTGCCAGATGTTGTCTGGGCGTTGGGAATATAGCAGCGAATTAAAAAAAAGATCTCGGCGAAGAGCAACAAAAATAATTCTGCTCCTTTCAAGCTTTTGTTCCTTAGGAGAGGGGTAAACCATAAGCAAAATGACTACATCGCCAGATAGGCTGGTGGCTGATGACTGACGTGGAATGGACACAATGTAACCAAGTTGGGGGGAGCATGGTGAAGTCAAGGGAGCAGAGCGCTGAGGGCAGAGCCATCACTCCAGCTCACCTGGAAATAGGAGGACTGGGATCTGTGGGAATCCAGAGACCAGCTCTGCCTTATTCAGCCTGCTGTCCTCACACCCACAGTGCTGAGAGGAGTCCCCACTGCCTGTGTCTTGACGTTCTCTTTTTCTGAGCTCGTCATTGCCTCAAGAAAGCATGCGAAGAGCTCCAGCCCCTCATCCTAGAGGTTGCTAACTCATGCCTGAGGCCTGAAAGTGAAGCTATAACCCAGGGACTTTCAAGCTTTCAGTGACCAACAGTTGGAATTGCTTTTCTTTAGCCTAGCCATTTTCTGGCAGTTTGGCATGTGCCACTTCCTGCTAGGTCTTTAGAGGGAAACTGGCCTGTGTTCTTTATTCAGTGATGGGTATCAATCGGACTCTCATTTAAAAGGAAAAGATGCTTGTCAGTTTGAATAACAAAGTCAGTTTCTGCTGTTACACGTTGTCAGTGTATAATTAATAAGTAATCAGGTTTACTGCAGACATTGGTGTTTGCTTTTGGATTAATTTCTGTTGATGAGTTCTTGGGGGAAAGCCTGTGTTGTTGTTCGTGGGTTCTGGTTCCTTTTCCACAGGTCTTGGCTCATTGCTACGTTTCTCCCAAGCTAGAAGAAAGGCTGGCTTCCAAAAAGGGCTGCCTTGTCCAGCTCTGGGCTACCTGGGTGAGAGAATGAATGTTTGTTACTCAATAAAGACAGGCAGAGCGGGACACGGCTGGCCTGGGGTTGGCAGATCTGGTCTTGGTCCAGCCCTGTGACTGTCCAAGTCATCTGGAAAGACCTGTCTCGGACTCTGAGATATTAAGAAGCTCTGTGCTGTTCGACAGTTTTCTTTTAGGGCACAGGCAGATCATCTGGTTAGAGAAGTAAGTTTTACGTGGGGGAAATTTGCCAGTTGGTTTTTTTTTTTTTTTTTTTTTTTTGTGCCTTTGTTTCCGTACTGCCTCTGCGTTCCTGGTGAAAAACTGCATGTGTGGATTTGAAGCAGGTTTTTTCACAGAAAGCAGTG
The DNA here is from genome assembly GCF_021556685.1 of Rattus norvegicus. Classification (NCBI taxonomy): domain Eukaryota; kingdom Metazoa; phylum Chordata; class Mammalia; order Rodentia; family Muridae; genus Rattus; species Rattus norvegicus. The sequence goes on along the minus strand of NC_141549.1, from coordinate 5,507,417 downwards.
TTTGACTTGTTTGTTATGCTTGGGTGTGCATATGGGTGTGCATGCCGTGGTAAGAGTGTGGGTGTCGGAGAACAGCTTGTGGGAAGCAGTTCTTACTTTCACTGTGTAGGTGCCTGGGTTAGAACTGAGGTGAAAGTGCCTTTTCCCACCGAGCCTTTGCACAGGCTCGTCCCTCTCTCTCCTCCTTTACTTCTTCCTCTTCCTCCTACTCTTCCTCCTCTTCTGGTCCAGGGGACAGAACTTAAGGTGGGCCAGTGCTGTACCGTGGAGCGCTGCCGCCAGCCCTCTTGCACTCTGATGTAGTAGCTTCTTTCTGAGGGACATTTCTGCCCACGTTTCCCTTTTCATACCAGCCTGAGGTAGCTTTAAGAGGAACCGTGTTCCTTTCAGACCCTACAGAAAAGATAAACAGAACAACAGAGTGTAAACGGTAGAAATGGAACCATTTAAAATGTGTCCTTTCACGCTGGGTGACATGCTGCGCACGTCTGTATTGTACTGCGGGGCCTTTTACACCTGTCCTACTCAGTACGTAATGAGTGATGGGAGATCCATTTTACTCAGGCTCTGGTGGAAGCATTGGTGGTATTCCTCTTTGATCCACGCCACGCTGATCGCACTGAGTATCTTGGGGCCGAGTCATCATGCAGACGCGTTGGTTAGTCATTAGAATACATCTTAAGTATGGTCCTGGAGCGAGGGCTCAGCGGTTAAGAGCACTTGGTCTTCTTCAAGGCATCCCAGCAGTCACATGGGATTGATCACAAGCACCTGTGAGACCAGGGCCAGGGTCCCCGATGCACTTATCTGGCCTCTGAGGTCCCTAGCACACACACACAAACAGACACACACAGAGACACACATAGACACATACGTACACATACACACACATACATACACACATACATACACACGCATACACACATACACATACATACACATACATACACATACACACATTCATACACATACACACATACATACACACACACATACACACACATACACATACACATACATACACATACACACACACATTCATACACATACACACACACATACACACACACATACACACACATACACATACACACACATACACACACATTCATACACATACACACACATACACACATATACACATACACACATATACACATACATACACATACAAATAAAACTTAAAAAGGAATCAGAGACTATATAAAATTTTATAGTTGTTGATAATATTTACAAGGTATTTTCTTGTTAATTTTTTTTAAGACATAAAAACCTTAGAAAAATTTAGAGGTGGGGATGACTTACCTTGCAGTCCACATTGGCCTGGAAAATGTGGTAATCCTTCTGCCTCAGCCTTCCGAGTGCTGGGATCATAGAGGTGAGTCACTGCACCCAGCTCTGAAACTGATAAAATTTGGTATTAAACTAACTGAATAGGTAAGAGTTCGAATTTGGGAGTCATATATACCTGAGCTTAACCAGATTTGAGACACTGGCTACTTCATATCTTAGTGCTTCCGGTTCCTAATGTGTAAAATTGGCACAGCATCCTTAACTCAAGCAATGACCGAATGATGCAGCCCAGCTAAACACTAGCAGGTCTAGGAATTTGCAAAGGAAGACGTTCCCAATGGCCTGAATCTGACCCCCTAATGTGCACGGTTTCATCTCTGCTCTGCCCACTGCTTTCCCAGAAGCTACCGTGGCACAAGGAACTCATCCCTACTGGGGTGCACTGTAGCCCGAGATGAGATGTCCGCCCTAATCCTGCGAGTCGCCTTCAGCTGTTTATAGGTCCGGACAAACTGATCAGGCTGAAATGTCTCAGGCTTATTTGCAGCAGATGAAGCAGTCTGCTCAGCTGCTCCGGGATTACTGAGGCATGGAAGGAGCCAGCTTTGCAGCCCTTGGAGATTCTGTGTATGTGCACGTAGAGACGGTAAACGTAGAACTGGGGGTGCCCTGTTGTGCCCCTGAGTTGGGTTTCTGATTCTGAGGACCCACTGCTAGGAAGCCCTCCATCTGACCCCCTCTTATCCCACCCTTTGAGGAAGCCTGAATTTCAGAGAGCTTTTCCTTTAGTGGAAACAAGCTTCTGTTGATTTGTTTAAAAACTTCTTTCCCATGAACAGCACACACATGCACACACACATGCATACACACATACATGCATGCACACACACACATGAATGCATCTGCATGTATACATTCACACACGCATGTGCACGCCCACATAGTGCACACACATTCACATGCACACACATGGTAGGTGCTTTCTAATCAAACACCAGGGATAGAATATTAATTAGGGTTATCAACAGGGCTCACACTTGAGCTGCACTTGGGGGCCATATTCAAAGGTGTATGAGTCTTCATTTAATTGGCTTTCACAGCCCATGACATGGGTGCAGTGGGGGAAACTGAGGTGCAAGGGTAGTACGCACAAAGTCAGTCATAGTTAGGTTTTTATTGCTGTGATAAAACACCATGCCCAAAAGTAATTTGGACAGGAGAAAGGTTTGTCTCACCTTAAAACTCTCGGGTAGCATTCCCTCACTGAAGGAAGTTAGCATAGGAACTCAAGCTGGGGACCTGGAGGCAGGAGCTGAAGGAGACGTCCTGGAGGAACACTGTCTACTGGCTTGCTTGTCATGGCTCGCTCAGTAAGTCTTCTTATACAATGCAGGGCCACAGACACAGTGGTGGGTCCCCTCACAGTGAGCTGGGGCCTTACCACATCAGTCATTAATCAAGACAATATTCCACAGACTTGCATGTAGGCCTGTCCTACAGAGCTGCTTTCTCAGTTAAGGTTCCCTCTAAGATTCTAGAGCAGATAGGTCTAGGTTTGTGTCAGGCTGACAAAAGCTAGCCAGCATAGACGTGCAGTGACAAATGACAGAGCAGTTGAAGTCCTTGCGGAATGTGGGCCTCAGCCAGCAACAGTGACATAGCATTTCAGTCTGTTCATGAGGATGTCTTACACCTGTGTGTGACAGGGGACACACTGTCCACTGACTTAGTCGCACAGCTATTGTGTGGAGAGATTGCAAGAGAGACGGATGTGCTCCTTGCTTTAGGGGGCTGACCTTTAAGAGGCAGGGAGGTTACTGCGGGTTGTAAGATAAATTTCCTCTGTGCTCTACACCTCACACTCTGCAGAAATGAGTTGTGAGTGGTTAAGATAGGCAACAGTGTTATACAAAGTGTACAGCGCACACCCACGTACTCACACATGTGTGCACGTACACAGGAATGAACACATATGCATGTACACACCCACATGTGCACACACACATGTACACACTCACATGTGCATGCACACATACATACATGCATAAGCCTGTACACACACATGCATACGCACAGGCAGGAACACACACATGAATGCATATGCACGGACACATTCACACACAAATGTGCACACGCACATACACACATGCACATGTACTCAAATGCACACACGTATACACGTGTGAGCACACACACACACATACACACACACATGCGTGCACTCACACACACAGCCTGGTGTGCCCTCTCTTCAGCTCTCTCTTCACCTTTAGACTCTTCCTTTACCATGCATCCAGCACCCTGGCTCGACGGCTTAGCAGCTCCACCCTGCTCCTTCAGTCAGGTGTAAGGTAAGAACTGGTGCATGTGTTTGTGTCCCCGAACAAGCAGGCTAAGTCCTCTTGTTAGGCACTTTAGATCCTGACACTTCCAGGCATGTCCAGAGCCTCCACACCCGCTGGGCAATCATCACTGTGCAAAGGGGGTTAAGTTTTTCCCCCCCCAATACAAATCAAGCCTTGCTCTCCGTCATGTGTATTAAGGTTCTTAAATTTGAAATTTGAAGGCGTCATAATACTGAATCCACTTCCTTAATCTCTGCACACCTCTTCAAGTCCAGCCACTCTGCCAAGATCTGCTTCTCCCCGATCCAGAAGCAAAGGAGAAGGCGGGAGAGCGATTAAAGATGAGACCCAGGATTTTGAGAATCCTGGGATTTTAGAAGCTGTAGAATTCTGAAATAGCCGGAAGATTTTCAGGAGAGGAAAAGCCCTGCCAACTCGAACCATGCCTGAGAGTACAGTTCTGTTACTGCTTGACTGCAGATTTTTTTTCTGACCACATAGAGGAAATGCTATATCAGGTTCTTAGTGCTGCTGCTGTTGGAGACTCTGACTTAGTGTGTGCTGAGCATGGCGGAAGAAGCTTTTCATAGTTATTTAATCTTTTTACTATGGAAGCTCACCACCATATTAGATATAAACCAGCTCCCAGAGGCAAGCATGTTCACGCCTCTCTGAAATGGGATGGACAGGCTGGAGTTTAACTTGTGCTCTCCAAATCCAGTGGAAGCTGTCGGTTTAGATGCTGTGCCCTACCACAGCCCTTAGAACACGTCTTTAAAGTAGATCGTGCTAACACTGCCCGTGACAAGGTTGTTACAATATCAGCCCAGTTTTGCTGTCTAAACTGTTTTGAGGTCATGGGAATATGTGACTTCTTAGACCCTTATCAACTAGTTTGCAGTTCATTTGTTTGCCTAGAGCCAGCAGCTTTTACCCTGGTAGAAGCCATTGTTACCAGCAGGGTGGTTACACTCAGGAAGTTGGTTGACTAAGACCCAAGATTCCGAGCTCTGGTCTGTGCCCAGTATGAAGTAGTTTGTGACTATAGGACGCTCCCTTTCTATCCTTCACTCATCCATTGGTTGTTTCTGGATTTTGTTGCTGTGATTAAAATACCTGGGCATGAACAATTTGCAAATAAAAATTCATTTAACTCGCAGTTTCGGGGGCCCAGACGTATGGCACACTCTGCTTAGCTTCGTGAAGGCTTTGTGACATCGTAGCACATGCGGGGAGGGTCACGGGGTCAGCAGTGCAGCCAGCAGACTGGGAAGGGCCAGCCCCTTTGAAAACAACCCATTGTTCTGAGAGGTAGCTCACTCTTCTAGAGACCTTTCTTTCCTTCACTGTCCTCTTCTCCTTCACTCCTCTGTTGCCCTTGCGTGTGAGGCGAAAAACTGGCTGCCTCTCATCTTGATTTCTTTCGTTCCTTCCATTTCTGGTCCCTCACTCTTCTCCCCTCCCCTGTTGTCTCCCCCCATTCCCCTCCCCTTCTCTCCATCTCCCTTTCCCATAGGGCTTTGCTGCATGGCCCAGGCCAGCCTTGAACTCATCTGAATTATAGAATATTATGTCATATTCAGCCCGTGTGGTACGGGTAAGTTCCCTGAGGAATACAGATTTACACAAAACCAAAATTGCTCACTGTCCCGGCTCGGTACCTAGACCTGAATATGACATGACAGCCTTTAACTCAGCTGTACCCTCTTGTCCAAGGAGTGTGACCAGTGAGAAGGAGCTTGCTAGCCTGGGCCCCGTAGATAAGGGACCTGTACAGACACACTGAATGGGCGAAATTCATCTTGTTCTCTGCGTGATGTCAGCCCTGTCACCTAAACTCTCGAGGAAAAACACTCATGACCATCCAGAAAGGTGCTGTGCACCACGTGTGTGGGTTTTGAAGCTGGGCAGCTGGAGTTGGGACACCGGCTCTCATGTTAACTGTGTGACCTTGGGCAAGCTGCTTGGCCTCTCTGTGCTCACACTCCTCGTGTGTAAAACAAGACCCAGTAGGAAGTCTACACCTTGGGGTTAGGGTAAGGGTTAGGGTTAGGTTTAAATGGCCTTTTTATAATTCAGCCACTTAGAGTCATAGTAGTCACTTAGCAGTTTTAGATGGCGATGTGCCGTTTGGTCCTCTGAGTTAGATGAGAATAGTTTATAAATTTCAAAACATTCAACACTCTCAATGACGGGAGTACGGAGACGGAGCATGCTAGGCGAGGCTGTGGTCTTTGAGCCTTATTCACACAGCCCCAGAGAAGTTAGCAGCCGTAGAGAGCCCAATGGCCACAGCGACGCTCTTGCTTGTGGTATGTTAGAATTCTCAGGGAACTTCAAAACCTCTACCTCGTGATTCTCTAAGACCACTGTATCAGAGTTTTGTGGAACAGGGAAAAGGAGGCATCAAGGGAAATTTTTTGTTTTTTTCTTCACTTATGGAACAGTATTTTGGAACCTCCACTTGCAAGGTTTAGCAGTTGGTGGGTTATATTTAATGGAGCATGGAGGGTTTAACAGAGGGTCTGACAGCAGACGCGTCCGTTTAAATAAACTTCTATCAGGTAACACGAAAGAGACCGCAGAAGCAGAAGCAGAGAGAGGTTCTCAACATGGTGGGGCACCTGAAGCTTGGGAATGAGAGCTCGGCTGTTTCTTATTGAGGTCAGTTTTTCCTGGCTGACTGGTTCCCTTGCCTGAGACAACAAGAGACTCTTTAACAGGGCGAGGAGTGGGAAATGAGAACAGCCCCTGAGGGAGTTGGGAGTAGGTAATTTGGATTTGTATCCCATGCAGATAAAATGGAATCCCCAGCCAGAGCAAAGTGGCTCAGGAAGTCAGTGACCAGGCACCTGGATGACTGGCCAGCCTGTCTGCAGACAGCTCATCGGAGAGCCATTCTGAACCTTCCAATTGGGGAACAGCCCTGGGCTGCGTGCTAAGTGAAAGAGGGCCTGCGAGGAGGAATTCAAATGAAATACCTTTGAATGTGTCGTTGAGTAATTACTGGCGCACTCCTACTCACTGCTGTCCCAATAGGAGACCAGTAATGGGTCAGGATGGGTCCTCAACAGGGCTTGGACTAGCATCCGGCAGCTGGTTTGGTTTTGTGGGTCTTGGATGGGAACCATGGGCAGCGAGAACATCTTTACTCAGATGCCACGAGGTAGATTATTGAACGAGGCACATGAAGGTGACTTTTAACTATAAAGTGCCATTTGTACTTACGGAAGTGTTTCTGTTTACATTGTGGGTATGCCTTGGTTATATAGCAAAGCTAGCCTTAGATACAGGTAAAAAGGCAATTAAAAAAAGAAAAATAATGCAGTGGTTGATTTCACATCCTTATAGAAATAAATGGCACCCAACACACCATACAACAGTTGCCATGGTGAGAAGCACAGCTCCAGGTGGGGAGAGTATTGAGACGCCAGCTGTTGTCCTGTGCTATGAGCCCACGTGGAGGGCTTCTGTGTGTGCCTGGTACAGTGTCCGGTTCCCAGGGAGGCAATGAAGTGTCATTCTCTGGCCCCCCAAAGGTACTTTCGCCTCTCTCTAAGCATCTGTGATCATGAGCCCAAATGGATGTAAACTTCTAGGCTCGTGAACGGTTGTTGAGAGAAAAAGAGACCGAAAGTCATTTAAGTGGTCTCCGTGCTCAGCACAGGACGGACAGGTAGCTAGATAAAAAAACCTGGATGTTGCCTAGCTTCTAGCTAGAGTATTAAACATCTTATGTGGTGTTTTCACGGCGTATGAATTGTGGTACCTTTTCACTAGCTAGATGGGTAATAAAAATTAAAGCCCCAGCTAGTCATACTGCGCGGCTCTGGATGACACAGGCTGTCAAAAGCCTGAAGCTTATGTCCTACTAGAAGCATGGCCACCTGGAGGTAAACACAGGCACATACTGGGCGCTTGGGATTTACAGAGACCTTTTACAGATAGAACCCTAGTTGATGTCCCGGCTAGCCTTAGGAGACATTTCTGGTCTCTTCTCGTGCACAAGACTTACCAAGAGCAGATCAAAACAGAGAGCGTGGCCTGAAGCCTGCAGTTCCAGGCTTCAGAGCTGGGAGTTGTCTCCCTGGAGGCCCCGGCTCCCAGGATTTAGTCTCTTGGGATGATGAAGGCACCTTGCTTTCCTGAAGTGCCCGCCTTCACCCCAGAGCTGCCCCAATCACTCCCTGAGCAGGGCTCTGGGGAGCTGGGCCTTGGGGCCTGTTTGTTCCATAGCTACCTAGATTTTAAATGGACCCAAGGGACAAAGTCTGGGGAACAGAGCATCGAGCACTGTCAACTGTCAATAGACAGGCCCTTTTGGACCCAGTAATAGGTGTGGATTGCTGAAGTCAGCATTGTAGTCACATAAATGGCTCGCATGGTATTCCGTCCTTTTGGAAGAAGGAAATTTGACCACTTAGTCATTTTTCACTTAAGGGAAAAGCAGAGAGAGAGAGAGAGAGAGAGAGAGAGAGAGAGAGAGAGAGAGAGAGAGAACGCACAGAGATCCCAATGACACTGCTGGAACCTGAAGTGAAGAAAGCTAAGGTTGGGGCAGGCTTTGCCTGAAGGAGAGATGCCATGTCAGTCACAATTAATGTGAACAGCATCTCTGACTGCAGAGATGTGACCTCCAGTTACAGCAGACGTGGCAGCATGAATTAGCTTCAATTATGGTGAACGATATTCATCTGCGTCATTGCCACACACACACACACCTTCGTGGGAATCCATTCTTCTGACAGCCTTGACCGTGGGAGAGAATGAGAGCAAGGGAGACATGGGGAAGAGACACTGAGGACCTGACTGGAGCCTGCAGACAGCCAGAGGATGCAGACCAGAGGTCATGCATAGTTTGGGGCCTGATTTCTGAAAGCATATGCGGAAGGGATTTGCACTAAGTTACTTTATTGAAGTATAATTTACATACAGTGCCGTGTGTGTGTGTGTGTGTGTGTGTGTGTGTGTGCATTTACATGTGCAGATTTGAGTGTGGACAAATGTGTTTACTTCTACAGTCACCCCCAGGCAAGGTATGTAACATCTCCTCGATGTTACTTTTACTCATCCTCTTTGTCACTGTTCTGTGTCTGTGAGGAGACGCCCACAACCAAGGCAACTCTTAAAGCATTTGGTTTTGGAGCTTGCTTACAGTTTCAGAGGGTTGTTCTATTATCATGGTAGGGCATGTGCCGGCAGGCAGACAGGCAGGCATGATGCTAGAGAAAAGGCTTACCCTGATCCACCAGCAGTGAGTAGACCTGACATGGGCTTTTGAAACTTTCAAGCCCACCCCCAGTGACACACCTCCTCCAGCAAGGCCACGCCCCTTAATCCTTCCCAAACAGTTCTACTAACTGGGGTCAAGCATTCAAGCACATGAGCCCATGGGAACCATTCTCATTCTTGCTACCACCCTACGCTACTTCCTGACCCAGGCAAACACTGATATGCCTTTTCCTGTTCTGGGCTAGATTTGTCCCTCCCAGAGTTTCATTCAAATGAAAGGATTCAAAGTGTGTTCTTGCATGCGTATCAGAAATTTGTTTATCTTGTTGCTAGGTGGCATAGCACTGTATGGTTAATCCATAGTTTTTATCTCTTATGTGTTGATGCATACGTGAGTGTATGTGGATATGGGCACAAATGAGATTAGAGAACTTCAAGTATTGATCCTTGCCTTTCATTGTGTTTGAGGTCATGTAGGCCAGATTAGCTGACATGTAAATACTGCGAAGTCTTCTGTATCCACCTCCCAATTTGTAGTAGGAGTACTGGGATTACACACACACACACACACACACACACACACACACACACACACACACACATCCTGCTTTACTGGCTTCTGGGCGTTTGAACTCACCTTCTCACACTTGTGTGGCAAGTGCTTTCCCATTAAGCAATGTCCTCCACACAGAACAAATTTCTATCCTACAAATTACCAGTGCATCTTCGGGTCCAAGCTTTAAGAAACATCGTATTGGGCATGAAAACGAAATAGACGGTGTTGGGCTTTTAGAAGCTTTATATAACTGTCTTTGTGAGCATACTCCTGGGGAAAGTAGTAAGGATTGGAAATATTGGGTCCTGTAATACATAAGGGAGGTGCCTCCTTGGTACAACCCCCGTGAGCGTGTAATGTTGCAGGGCAAAAGGGACTTGCAGATGGAATTTAACTTGCTGATCAGTTGACTAATCAGGAAGGTTCAGTGGGTGGGACCGGTGTTAGCACTCACATATCTTTAAATTGAGAAAGGGAGGAAGTAGAAGCCAATCCCCAGCACTAAAAAGAGAAAAATCAGACCTCATATTGCTTGCAGTGAGGTGGAGAACTGAGTTAGTAATTCAGTTAATGCTGAGAGGGAACTCAGACGGCAGCTTGCAGTAAGGTGGACCTCAGTGATACCATCGTACGTAATAAACTCCACCAGCAACAGGATGAACCCATAGGTAGATCCCCCTTAGAGCTGGGCTAAATGCTAGCCTCACAGTTGTAGTACTCTATATATAACCCATTTTTAAGTAATACATAAGTTGTATATGAGGGAAGAGTTGAAGTTTATTTGTTTTTAAAAAGATTTCATTTATTTTTGGAATGGGCTCTCACCATATAGCTCCTCTATTTGAATGCCTTTGTCCTGTATCGCTTTCCCCCTTACGTTTTCTAAAACAGCCATAGAGTTTTTCTCTTTTAGTCATGACTACAGTGAATAACATTTGCTTTCAAATGTTAAACAAATCTTCCTAGGCTACATCTCACTTGATTAGAGTGGATCACTCTTGTCATATACTGTTATTTAATTCGTTAATATTTTGTTAAGGTTTTTTTTTTTTTTTTTTTTAGTGCACGTGGACATATGGTATGTTGATTTGCAGTTTTCTTGTTTTAAATGTCCTTAGTTTTCTGGCTTCATCAAATGAGTTGGCAATGTGATTTCTGCCTCTGGTTCCTTTGTGTGAGGCTGGCGTTCTTGCATCCTAAAATATTTGACAAAATTTACTAGTCAACCAATATGGGTCTGGAGGGTTTGTTTTTTTAATGGAAAAAAACGTAATTAGCAATTTGATTTTTAAAATAGATGCAGGACTGTCTGGATTTTCTACTTCTTTCCAGCTGAGCTCTGGAAGCTTTAATCTTTGAAGGAGCTCCCGCCCCTCTCCCCATCCCTCCTATTTGTTCAGGTCATCAACTACATTGGTGTAACCTCACAGTATTTCCTGACTCTGTTTGCAGAGCCTGCAGCTCTGTAGTTATTTTCTTCTCTTCTGGTATCGGTAATTTGTTTCTTCTGGTTTTTGGTTTTTTTTTTTTTTCCGCTGACCGACTAGGTGTTGAAGTGAATGTTTACTTGACTTTAAGGAGAAAACACCTTCATGTTTCAATGTCTCTATTTTTCTGTGTCTGCCCATTTTATGTTATTCATTTTTGATAGTACCCTTATTCCACTTCTCTTTATTATTTTGGGTTTCACATGGTCATCTTTTTCTATGGCAGAACTTTACATAATTGATTGTATCTTTTCATTTGTAATTCCAGATCGCTGGCTATAAGCTTCCCCCCAGGCCAGTGGCTCTCACTCTGTGGGTCACAACCCGTTCTGGGGTTAATCGACACTTTCACAGGGGTCACCCAAGACCATTGGAAATCACGGATATTTACATTATGATTCACAACAACAGCCAACTTATAGTTATGAAGTAGCGACGAGAATAATTTTCTGGTTGGGGTTCCCATGGCATGAGGGACTGTGTTAAAGGGTCCCAGCGTTAGGTTGAGGCCCACTGTGTTAGTGTTCTAGCTCACTTCTGCTGTCACTTCTGTCATAGGCCATTTCTGTTCAGTTCAAACCATTCTCTTGTGTTCCCTTCTTTGACTATGGGGCTTGTAAAGTCCTACATGTTTGGAATTTTTCAGATATGTTCCCAGATGTTGGTATTTAAACAAATCCTGTTATGGTCAGAAAACATTCTTTACCATTCTTCGGAATGTCTTGAATTCATTGATACTTGTTTTGCACCCTGGCATATCAAATGTCTTGATTAACGCTATATACTAACTTGAAAATAGGGTTTATTGGCTAGACTGTCAATATCAGTTCCCGTAAGTTCAATCGAGTTGGTTAAGGCAAGTGTTCTGATTTCCTTTATATGGTTTTATTAAACGCAGGGGGAGGAAGGCTGAAGTTCCCCACTCGTGCAGTCAGTTCTGCGTCTCTTGTATTTTAAAGCTTGCTAATGTATCAGCATGTACTTAGGGTTGTGTGTTCGCCCCTTTCCCACTACTGTAATGAAATACAGAAGGCTGGGGGACACATAAAGAGAAGAGATTTATGTAAACGCGTAGTTTTGGAGGCTGCAAGTGTGTAGAGCATGGTGTTGGCTCTGCAGTGGACTCCTTGGCAGCGGTACCACAGTGGAGAAACAGTGTGGCAAAACAAGCCAGGAGGTGAATGGAATTCCACAAGTGCTATGTTAATCTCTTCCAAAAAAGGGCCACCTCCAGTGAATCAAGGCCTCCTACCCCTGTCCCTTGCCTCTCACAGGTCCTGACACTTTTAACAATGTCGCATTAGGAACTAAATTTCCAACACACAAACTCTTGGGACACACACCCAAGCCCCGGATGTCAGGTCTTCTCTGACTCCATCATTGTGAAGTGTCTGTCTCTTGGCTCAGGTGGTGTTCTTTGTTCTAAAGTTCATTTTATCTAGTATTACGATAGCCCTTGTCCAGGAGACCCCAGGTCTTACTATTATTCCAGCATTTCAACTGAATAAGGATAAAGGACAAAGTAAGAAATACAACACACTTCGAAGGTCATGCAATTTTTAATAGCTGCTCAGCTCCCCCATCATGCCAGAGAGTCATCCAAAGACAAAATATACAAAAACAAAACAAAACAGAAAACAAACAACCCCCACCCCTGATATTTCCATAACTTTACTCACTGCTGGAGAGATGTTTGGGTGAGCGAAAACAGCTGCCATGCAAGCGTGGGGCTCTTCTTCAGATCCAGAACTCACATAAAAGCTGGTATCATGGCATGAACATGCAATCCACGCTGGCCTATTGCATGATGGGAGGCAGAGACATAAGAATCCCCTGGGAGATTGCATCCCAGATAGCCTGGATATACAGGAAGAAAAAAAGATAGCCTGTTTAAAACTAAGTCAAAGTCGAGGGCCAAGACTTCCATATAAGCACCGTGACATAGGCACACATGTGTATACACACACACACACACACACACACACACACACACACACACAGAGCACATGTGCACACAAACACACAGAATGAAGAAAGAAAAAAACAGAGAACAAAACTTTATTGGCAAATAATTGTCTCTGATCTAGCTTAGGACTGTGAGTGTTGTTCTCCTGGTGTCTGCTATTCTCCAATGTTAACTCCATCAAGCCATTAGAGTACGTTCGGGCATCCTCATCTAGAAAATTTCTCCCTTAAACATCTTATGTTCCCTTTTTTACTCCGTGTTTTTAAAATCGTTGAATAAAATGTTAACAGCTGTTTTTAGATCCTGACCATCTCATCATTCCAGATCTGTCTCCATTCTGCCAATCTAGCAAACAACACCAGAAACAGAAAGAAGAAACCCCTGCTATTGTTCCCGCTTCTCTTTTCATGGTGATTTTAGTAGTTTTTGTATGTATGCTGGGCATTGTGAATATGTATTTGAACATCTGAGGCTCCCTTTAAGGGATGTGGGTGATGCTGTGTTGGCAGTTAATACTTGACATTCTAGTGAGGCTTTCTGCTTTTCTTCTTTGTTGGGCTCTCAAAAGTCCAGGAGATCAAGGATTCTGGGCTCAGGTTGTTGGGATTCTTTCCTTCCTTTGAAGCTTTAGCTCATAGTGAGGCTGCTCTTTGCTTAGCTTCATGGAGTTTTAGCCTCATACAGTGACTGACTTCTCAACAAAGACTGAAGCAACTGCAGTTATGAGAGAGCTGCCTTCTCTCAAAGGTCACTTTACTAATGTACCGTTCAGTGGATTCTCTCTCTACCGATAGGAATTTGGAAGCAATCCCCCTCCTTCTCCCTCTTCACCCTCTTTTATCTCCCAGTATTTTAGCTGTTTAAGGCAAGAGGACACCATGGTTCTTCTTACTCTTTATGGTCAGACCACACCTCCACCCAGCTTTGCGGCTGGGACTTGCACGCTCAGAAGACGCATCTCAAGTATGACTCTTGTAAAGACATGGCCAATGGGTTGTACAGCTAAGAGGACACCTTGCTTCTGTGTGGATGGCTTCTGCATACAGAATGCAACTGAACTGCTTTGATGTAGCTAATCCTAAGAAGGGGAATTTAAGCTTGTAAATTAATCTACGGTGTAAAACTGCTTACGGGTCTGAGACAGAGATATTAAGGCTTTTCTATGCTTTGCGTCAAAGTCTTAATGTTGAAGTTTCATTTTCCCCTTTGACCTAAAAGAAATTGCCCTTGTTCACAACTCCCTGAATTTTATTCCCCACCCCTCTCTCCTCTTCCTCTTTTTCCTCCTCCTCCTTTCTTCTTCTTCTTAACATATTTCTTATCTTCCAGCCATGATAGTGAGGAAAGTCCCGGACTTGAATGAGAAGCCAGATGTTGTAACTAATCCACACTTGACCGTTGGTCAGAGAGGCGTGTCCTCAGCATCTACTTCCTGATTCCCACTTGTGTTCTTGGCACAGTTACCTAGTGGTGTCCGTGGATTCAAACAAGGGAGCATGTGAGAGACCTTTGGAAATGTCAGTACCAACTGTGTATGCAGGGTGGTTTGGAGGACACTGTGAATTCCTTTTGAGACTCAGCCTAACAGTTGAAGTGACTTCTGATATGACTGGAAACTCCCACAGAAAGCTCCCAGCATTTGTGTGGACTAAGCCAATACCTTTTTTGATAGTTTTCCTTACATTGTAGTTTTTGTTAGGGCTAGGCTACTGGGTATCACTCTCAGCCCCATAGTAATTTGAAGGGCCAAAATTTTACAAAATTGTTAACCATCACGATATTAGTCTAAGTAATGAGTGGCTAGTAGAAATAAATCAAACTCCAGAGAAACCAAGACAGAGGGCAGAGGGCAGAGGGCAGAGGGCAGAGGGCAGAGGGCAGACACTACCCTTAGTAAAGAGCTAGAGTTCTCCAGAAATGCATCCAGTAGGGCCAAGGGCCAGAGCTTGTTGCACTGGCTGTGGTCCAGTGAATGGTAGAGGAGAAGTTGTGGTGCCCTGCTGATGACAGAAAAATCACATTGATTCTGTGCTGGTAGAACTTGCTTGAACGTTACTCCTTTGAAATTTGCCTGCAGCCTGCTCCACAGAACACCAAGGAAAGCTGTTCATCGGGAGCTGACTCCCGGAAGGCACTGTTTAGAACATGCCTAGAGCAAAGGGCAGGGATGCTAGGGAGAGCACTTGGGTAGTGCTCGGGCTGGAGACCTCACACATGCTGCAGGAACTTGTTGAGCAAGCATGCTGGGGTCAGGAAATAGTACGTTCCCTTCAGACAGTCTCTTCCTAGCATCCTGTGTTGGAAAAGCTTAGCACTGTGTCAGGGAAACCTCTAAAAGGCTGAGATACATCTTTGTGAACCAGCACTGTGGGTGATTCAGAGTCAAGAGGCAGGGGATCGATAGCTGGCACCTGTCCACTCTCTTGGCTACCCAGCTTCCACCTGTACTCCCTTTGAACATTCTAGAAGTTCTATGGGACACCATAATTATTGCTGTCCCACCAGGACAGAGCTATCTTTTATTGCAAGCAAAGAATTTCCCACCACTCCTGCAAATAGAGATGTGTACAGTTCCAGGAGCTACTGTATTTCTCTCTGACTGTATCACTTCTTCAAAGTTAGCCGTAGCTCCATTGAGTGTTCTGTCGCCTAAACACTAAGTCATACTCCAATAAGTTAACTTAAGTTAACTTTCAGCAACGTGCGTATAAGATCACAGTAAGAAAGGGAGGAGAAAAAGATTAACAGAGAGACAGAATGCATTTATACAAATAAAGTAAACACGCACAGTATACAAGTAAAGTATCATTCTCCTTTCTATGATTAGCTATGATGGGCTAATAGACACCTTTGGCTTTTCTTTCCATTACGTTTTGTATTTGTCCTGGTCTTGGCCACATCACTGGCTCTCCCTCCCTCTCCCTTTTTCCTACACTCATTCTGTTCTTTCTTCCCAGGGTCTGAGTATGTTTTTCTGACTGTATGTTATCTCCTGGGCTTAAGCAGTTCCCCTACCTCAACCTCTCAGTAGGTGAAGTGTGTGAGGGATGCCACAGCCTCTTCTCTGGTTTTGGCTGCTAAGGTTTCACGTTAACCTCTACTGTGGGGCATAGAAGCATTAAAATACCCTAGAACCGAGGTTTTCAACCTGTGGGTCGAGTAGAAAGGAGGTTGACTCACCCTTTCACAGGGGTCCCATATCAGCTATCCTGCATATAAGATATCTATGCTGTGATTCATAACAATAGCAAAATTATAGTAATGAGGTAGTAAAGAAGATAACTTTATGGTTGAGGGTGAGGACAACATGAGGAGCCATATTAAAGGGCCTCAGCATTAGGAAGGTTGAGAACCACCGCTCTAGATAATCATCTGGGTTCCAGCCATTCCCTGCTCCCTCCAGTATGTGGACGCCATTTCCCTGTACTAAGGGGAAATCGGCTACTACAGCCAGCACTTCCTCTCCACCTGTCACGTTGGTTCAGTGGCATCAAGGGACCAAAGTGTGCGAGTGATAACCTCATGTACAAACTGCATGGAAAGGAGGCTGTGTACCCTGTGGAATCATCTCTCTCACCCCCGAGTATTCTTTAGGCAAGGGTACCAGAAGCCCCAGGACTGTGACTCTGCCCTCTATAACCCTGAGCTGCTTCTCATGTCCTCTGAGTCATAAGAATCTCCTTTAGAAGATACCAGCCTTCCTGATCTGTTCTGACGCCATAGACTGAAGGCTCCTTGTAGCTTCGTGCCACACAGCAGGGAGCTCAGCCGTGGTTGTATTTATGGAGAACGTCTGGAGATGGGAGGACACGAGAGGGCTGTCAAGTGCCAAGACTACGCAGGTGCTGGCCACACTGTTGGCGAGCATGGCCCAGGGTGGCTGGAAACTGTGGGAACATGCCGGTTGTGGACACAGCCTGGACTCCTGCTGGTGCCAAAAGCGGCCCTCGGAGTTCAGAGAGCACATCACTGGCTCTCGGCTGCTTGGACTACCGTCTGGATGGTCATACAGTGTGACATTAAGATCCTTGTGGTGCTGTCATCCCCTCCTTCTTCCCTCAGCTCACCCCTCACCACCACGAGCTTCCCACCCTGCACAACCTCTTCCCCAGGCCCTCTGAACCCCTGCCCTTTCCAGCTTTTCCCAGAGGCCTGTCTCTCCTACTTGTGCCCGAGGTCTTGGGCTTCTCTGTGGGCCAGCTCACATGACCTCATCAGGGACCTCTCCTTGCTGGGAACTAGTCCTTGTCTATACAAACTCCAGCACCTGGATTATACCTGTTTCCAGAATGAGGGCATCCCTCACACAGAAGGAAGTTGAGTTAGACATTTCAGTTTTTTTTTCATGCCTTCTAGAACATTCTCCATCCTCTCCACTCTGTTCCTCTATAAAGACCCGTGTTTCGATGCTTTTCTTTAAATAAATGTGCAAATGTCTGAGGGGGTATCAGTGGTGTACCTAGGACCCGTGGAATGACAGCCAGCCTTCCCACAGAGATGCATGTTTACCAAGACCTGCAGTGTCTGACCTTGGAGTGGACTGAGCAGGGACAGGCACTGTGACCACCATAGTCATCGCTTTACAGAGCATGTACTCATTCTCTGTTTCTGACACTTGGGTCCCACCTGGGAGCTGTGGAGGGCCTGATGTCAGGGAGCATGGCTGCTGCCTTTGATCCATAAGTGTGAAGAATGTGGGCAGAAGGCCTGGCCCTTCTTCCAGGCATTTGTACCCCTTGACGATGGGAAGGCCCTTGTGTCCTTGTTTAGTAGTTACAGGTTGTCCTGTTTGTGCCTCCTCACATTGTGCTTAGGTTTGGTGGTGAGACGGTTACTTCTAGTCCTAGGACGACAGTGATGACGGGAAGGTTGTTGCCCCTGTGGTAAATGGAATGAAGAAACTTGAGAAGATAAGTAGAAATGTTAGTACTATGCAGTAAGAGGAGAGCTCATGCCAGAAGTTCCCCGTGAGAGCTCTGCAGAGGCCTTCCCTGCCTTCTCTTCCACTTCAATCAAGAAGTCCAGGTCCTGAGAGGTATAGCAGGGTCAGCAGAGGTACCAAATTAGTAATGTCGCCGTCGCAGTGTATGGAGAGGCGTATGGAGCAAAGAGACCTTTTTGCTGGGGATGCTGAGCTCTTTGTTTTACTGAAATGCGATCCTAGGTCTTAGGCTTCTCTGCAGTTTCTTTTTAAAAGGAACACTGGTTGGTTCTTTGAGAGGAACTTTCTACCTCAGGTGATGCCTGCAGGTAAAGCAGGCAGAGGTTAGAAGAGGAAGATCTACTCCAATCCGTGAGGACAAACACTAGTCCAGGAAGGAACAAAAGCCAGAAGAAATTCCTGGAAGTCAGTGTAAATGTCCCTTGGTGCAGCTACTGCACTCTTGAGGTCCCAGCAGGAGACTGCCCTGAGCTTTTCCCATGTGCTCTGCTCAAAACCCAGAAGCAGCCTGTGAGAGCTTCTAAAGAGACAGAGTGGCCCAGCACAGGCGACAGTGATAAGTGACAGAGTGCACACTCACAGTGATGGGTCACCAGAGTGCACACTCAGTGATGAGTCACCGGAGTGCACACTCACAGTGATGAGTGACAGAGTGCACACTCACAGTGATGAGTCACCAGAGTGCACACTCACAGTGATGGGTCACCAGAGAGCACACTCAGTGATGAGTCACTGGAGAGCACACTCACAGTGATGGGTCACCAGAGTGCACACTCACAGTGATGGGTCACCAGAGAGCACACTCAGTGATGAGTCACTGGAGAGCACACTCACAGTGATGAGTCACCGGAGAGCACACTCACAGTGTTGAGTTACCGGAGTGCACACTCACAGTGTTGAGTCACCGGAGTGCACACTCAGAAGGTACTTTGGGTGTCCTTGGTGAAGAGCAGAATACTTGTTATGGAAACACTTCAAAGGCAAGGCTCGGGGAGAAAGGATCCTGCAAGACTCGTGCAGTCAGGGCAGCAGAGACTAGCATTCTCCAAAATGCTGTTATAAAAATGAATGACTATCAAGCATCAACTGTGAGGAAATGTCTGCAAAACATTTGTCTTTTAAAGTTTCGTCCAGAACATATAAAACATCCATACAACTCACTAATACAAAGTCAAATATTTCTAACTTAGGCATGTGTAAAAGAGGCGACTGATATTTTTAATACATCCAACAAAGGGCCAAGAAGATCATGAAAAGATACTTCACACTGTTGCCTTTAGGAAAACGCAAATTAAAACCATAGTGATATGCTATTACATGTCAACACAGTGTGACTAAAATGAAAAACTGAGACAATTCCAAATTTATCTCAGGGATGTGGAGGACTCTGAGCTACTCACATAACATCAGGGGAGTTCTGCAGAGGAACAAACTCCACAGTGGATGAACTCCAGGAAGTCATTAAACTTAGCACCTGTTGTTTCATTTCTGTTGTTGTGATAAAATACCCTGAAAATGTACCTTGCAGAAGAGTTAGTGACTTATATTTCCAGGAAGCAGTCCATTTTTGCTGGAGAGACAAGGAAGGAATCTAAGTCACATCTTCAAGTCAAGAACAGAGAATGGCATAGACCTTTGTTTGCTTTCTCTCAGGTAGCTAGTTCTCTTCCACTTGTAAGAATTCACTTTCTAGGGAATGGTGCTGCCCACAATGGGCTGGGTCTTCCCACATCAGTTAACAATTAAGACTATCCTCCACATATATTCCCAACATTCCCACAAGGCAGCTTAACCTTGACAATGTCTTATTATAATTCTCTTCCCCCATCAATTCTACATTGTCTCAAGTTGACAGTTAAAACTAACAAGCGGACCACCCAACAATTTCATTCCTTAGAATTGATCCAAGAGAAATGCAAACCTGTATTCACAGAATGATTTATTCACAAATTATGACAATCACTATAATAGGAAAAAACTAAAACCACAGTATTCATCAATAGATCAAGGATAAACAAACCTTTAGTGTGTTCATACAGTGGATCAATAGTCATCATCGAAGATGTAGGAACTGTTACTACGTGGCATGGTACGTAGAGTGGAAGAAAACCTTTGTAAGTAAATAGTATGTCTGAATTTATTAAATGACATAAAGGATTCATGTATTCCTTGATTATAAATTATTCTTTAACAAGCCCATAAACACATATTAAGCTCTAGATCCTTCCTTCCCTCCCTCCTTCCTGTGTTTTGTTTTGTGTTTTCCAGACAGAGTCTTGCTAAATATCGCATGGTATCAACAACCCCACCCCCCAACTTCCTCCTCTTTCAGCAGTCCCCCTGTCTAGCTTCCAGAGTGTGGGATTACAGGCATTTACCACCATATCCTGTAGCATGTTAGCTGTTAGGTGGAGAAACATAGGTGAGCCTGTGCCTTGTTTTGTAGTGTATGTAAGAGGAAGA
Source organism: Rattus norvegicus (assembly GCF_021556685.1). Classification (NCBI taxonomy): domain Eukaryota; kingdom Metazoa; phylum Chordata; class Mammalia; order Rodentia; family Muridae; genus Rattus; species Rattus norvegicus. The sequence continues at coordinate 5,487,133 of NC_141549.1, read as the reverse complement.
TGTGTTGATAGGTCAATGTAGGGGTGGGGAGATATATATATATATATATATATATATATATATATATATATATATATATATATATAATCAGACATGTCAGACTTGTTATAGCCATCCGACTCTAGAATCCTCTCAGCTGTTCCCTCTGTGAAAAACATTTGCAGTAAATGTCAGAGTAAGCGGAGAGTGCTCATTGCCATTGCACGAGTGGAAGACAGTTACGGTCACTACTCTTTCGTACACAGCGCTGTTGTACTTGTTTTTAAAGTTTCATTAAAACCCACCGTGGAGCCTCAGCAGAGTCGACTTACCAAATTTGGAAGAATTCTTCTTGCCCCTCCAACTTATTCCTACCTCCTAAACGAATCCCTGTGAGTTCATCTCCCAATCACAGCTATGATTCAATCCCACTCCTCCATCCCTTGAATGCAATCCTGGTCAGTGCAAGATGCTTGGAGCAGAATTGTGATGGGGATTTTTACCGTGCTGTTCCCTGTAGAATAAAGAACCAACAAAGGGGGAAGCTTGGAAATGGTGTCTGTGGAGGAGGGTACAGCACTCAGGACATAATTTTTAATATGCCCGGCGACCAAAACCAGTTCTCTTTCAACAGAGATTTAAGTAAAAGGTAGCCTTCTATCTTTCTCCCTCAGGTGAAAGCCATCCAGTTCACAAGGCTGCCCATTTTAACTCTGAGGGCTTTGGACAAGAATGCTGGCTGTGTTGTTCTAGTTAGCACCAGGTAACCTCTGAGTGGGAGGAGACATTCTTGAACCCACGGAGAACTGGAGTGAGCCAAGGACAGACATTAGATCCATACTCGTTCCTTTTTTTTTTTTTTTTTCTCTTTTCTTGGAATGAACTTGCAATAGCATTGTTCTCATTTTTAACGGCCACAAAGCTCATCCTTAACTGATCAACACTAGTAATAAGTACAAGAAAGGAAAAACAAAGGAGAGGAGATTGAGCCCTGGCTCGCTTGCCCTTACGTGTGCTCGTGCTCGTGGAAACAACTTTGTCCTCGGGCAAAGCCTGCTCTGCGTTTCCCCGTCCTGACACCTAAGCCTTCTCCAATCAGGTGGTTTCTAAGGTTCTTTTTAAATTGTCCTGCTCGCCCAAGCTCAGCTTCCACCAGGGAGGTGTGTGCTGGGCCGTGATGCTTTCCCTGGGACATTCCATGGGAACATCCATGTACATCCCTTAGCAGGCATGCATTCGAGCACGGATTCCTCAGCCCGGGAGCCATGGCCCCGAGAGAACAGTAGGAGCAGAATTTCTGTGAGGGTCATCAGGTTCCTTAGTGGGTAGATGTGAGATGGACTTTTCCAGGGGATGCTGCAAGATTGTAGTGTGTGTGTGTGTGTGTGTGTGTGTGTGTGTGTGTGTGTGTGTGTGTCTGTGTATGCACATATGCATTTAGGAATACATTTGTGTGTATGTGTGGTGTATGTGTGCAATAAAAGATGCCCTTTTGAGGTGCATAGATATCAGAAACCTGAAGAATTGCTTAATGTGCTGCTAGACAAGGGCGTAAGAACCTGCAGGATGGTTAAGGAGGGAGAAGGTAGATGCACTGAGGAGTCTCTTCCTCTCATCCTGGCATAAAGAGGGTCTCCCGTCTATGAGTCCTTGACCTATACCCCCAGTGACAGCCTTAAATTCTTTCTGACTGTTTTTAAAAGTCAAGCATGGGTAAAGTGACACTCAAATGTTGCCGTACAGGGATGGTAGAGACAGGTGGCTACAATTTCAGTTTGTCTTTGGCGGTTGCCTTGGCTTATGATATTGGACAGTTTTCTTCCCTCTGAACCTCAGTTTCCCCTCTTCACTTTGCTAGTTGAATGCGGAGGTCTCTGTAAATGCCAGGGTCAGCAGAGTAATGACCTATGGGAGGCAAGAAGGAAATGAGATTCAGTGCAATTGAGTAGCTGGTGTTGGTTCAAACTTCAAGAGTCTGACCCTGGGCGGTTTATTTCAGGTGTATCTGAGTACAGTTGAAGTGGGGGTCCTGGTGGGACACCATCCTGTATGCACAACGAGGCATAATTACAGCAAAACTCTTCTAAAGTACAGGTCCCTTCGTTCATGAAAACAGGTGGTAGAGATAGGCTACATGCATCAGAAGAGACTAAGGAAGGATCTGGAATTGTCTCAGTCATCAAGATAGTACAGAGATCATCAAGTTACAAAGCTCATGTGATATCTTCCATAAAGACATGTCCTATTGACTGAGAGGAAAATGCTCAAGATAGAGGTCTTGGGAGAAAGAGTATGGAATAACATAATTCATTCTCTCTCTCTCTCTCTCTCTCTCTCTCTCTCTCTCTCTCTCTCTCTGTGTGTGTGTGTGGGGGGGGGCGGGATTCCACGGTAGGCAGACCCTATAGATAACACAGATCACTGGGCTAGTAACTATATCCAATCCTAGCCCCTGGGCTGAAAACACTCTATATGTCTTTTCCATTGAAGAAGCAACCCCCGGGCATGAAACATCCTCAGTTTCCCCAGTGGTTTTCTGGGAGCATGAGGACCCTGTGCCCCCTTCAGTTAAAGAACCTCAAATTATAACACAGAATTTTTCAGTTTCCAGTGTTTACCCTCACCTACACTGTTTGGGCTTTTCTCATATCTGACACATGAGCCAGACAAACTCTTCCTGCCTGGTTTCGATTCTGAGAACGTCATTGTCCTGATCCCTGCAATGTGGCATGACCCCACGTGCCACAGATTGCGCATGCCTCTGCTTTTGAGAAAGCGAGGAGGGAGACCAGTTGCAGGCCTCTTTATGTGATGAGACACCACCACTGCAGTCTCTTTTCCTGGTTGCTTTTGTAGCCTTTTCCAGATAAAACTGGCCAGGTGGCTACGCACTCCATTAGACAGGTGTCTGCAGGCAGATCCCCCTGCGGGTTCTCTGGAGGCCACCCTACTAAGCAGGTCCTGACAGAGACATGTGGCTCTAGTCAGCCATTCTAGTTCTTCCTTCCCAGCCTATGGTTGCTAGTGCGACCTTGCATAGCGGCCAGCCCCCTTGGGTGAGATCCCAGAAAGAGTTCCAATCTGGTTACCCTGTGTGGCTCACTTGGCTGGGAGGGAGCGCAGAGGAAGTCTGTGAACCCCGCCAGGCCACAGGGTGGCACGGAGATTATCCTTCTAAGGCTTAGCAGAGAATCATGTCAGGAATCCGACAAAGCCAAGAGTGCTCTGGGGGTGAGGTGCTAGCTGCTTCTTGGAAATGGGACTGCCCTTGACTCTCTTAGGTCCTTGGTATTGAGATCTAGGAAGGGAGTTCCCCTTTTGGCTTCTCTGTTCCTCCCTTGGGCTGAAGACGTTATGATTGTGCCCCAATTCGAAGCCTCACTAAATTGAAATAGGACGGTGACAATAAAAGGCTCAGATATCAAGCCCATTTATTGCCTTCTTGAAAAGTGAGCTGTTTGGTGCTGCTTTCTCTCAGCACAGAGGCCTGCTCCCCTGGTACCAGAGCAGGGGAAGCACTCATTCCTTCTCAGTAGAGGGAAGGCTTGTCAAGGCCTTTGCTGACGTCCTTGGATATGTACATAAGCCCAAGTGTCGGGGTTCAGCCTTCATCCTTTGGGGCCATGTGTTGTGCTTTCGTTGTCTTCTCAGGGATGATGCTCTCTGTTGAAGTCGGAGGGAAACATCTTATAAGAGAATGGGTGTGCAGAGCCACTGTCACCACCCAGTCCCCCAAAATCTTGCCGTCAATGCACATGATTCTGGGCCTTCTCTAAGGAGTGTTTGGGAATATGCCCTCACCCACTTCTTTACAGTGAATGTCACAGCCCTTGAAGTATTTCGGAGAAACTATTATTTTAATTCACTTTTATGGTGACCGTGGGATTTTAAAATGTATTATTATTTTATAGTCTCATAGGAACTTTGGTTAAATGCGGAATAAAATCCGAAAGCGTCTATGGGAATAATAAAAAAAATCAGGCCCTTCAAGGTCTTGAAAAAAAAAATCCCCTTAGTTGCAGTTCCTTTTATGCCCACAATTCTGAACTGTAGTGTCCCTCTCCAAAGCAGCCATTGCACTGGGACAGTGGCTTCGAGGGCTACAGTGGCAGAGGGAGCTTCTGAGGGCCCCACCAGCACTGCAGCTCCAGTGTCTGGAAGCATTCCCAGGGCGCCGTCAGGGGAAGGCTGCGAGGACCTGTCCGTAAAACCGGTGTTGCAGAGACCTTCACTAGTATTTTCCACATAGCCTAGGGGTCAAGCAAAAGGCACGACACCATCCATCTTGCAGAAGGAACCAGAGCTAGGAAGTCAGCATTCACGTTTTTCTGGCAGAGAAGTGAAACCAAGTGTTCTGTCTTGTGAGCACTGCTGGTCCAGACCAGGGCGGCGGCCTTTTCATACGGAGCAGAGATAACTTTGCAGTTTCTGTCACCACCACTTGGCTCTGCTGTTGTGAATGTAACATCCACAGTTAATGCACAAACAGGGTGGTTCCGCTTAGTAAAGCTCCGTTTATGAAGGGGAGCTGGTCAAGATTGAAGGCCGTAGCTCGCCAACTCTGGCCTGGTGAGAAATACTAATTTTGAACTGTTGTCTGCTTGCCTTCCCGTCACCTCAGCTCTTCCCCATGTCTTCTGGATGAGGCCCCTACACACGCATGCATGCACACGCGCGCACACACACACACACACACACACACATGCACGTGTGCACATGCACGCATGCACACACACGCACACATGCACACATGCACGCACACATGCACATGCATGCTCGCGCGCGCACACACACACACACACACACACACACACACGCACGCACGCACGCACGCACAAACAGAGTAATTATACCCAGGCACAGTGGCACATGTCTATGATCCCAACACCTAGGTAGCAGACAAGAGGACCAGGACTTTAAGGCCAGCATTGGCTGCTGCGTATTATGTTGAAGACCGGCCTGAGCTACCTTACTTTAACGGGTGGGTAGGGTGAGTGAGAGATGACTCAGTGGTTAAAGACCAATTTGTTGCTTTTGCAGAGAACCAAGGTTCAGTTTCCAGGAGCCACATGGCAGCTCTCCACTATCTGTGACTCCAGTTCTGGGGGACCTGACACCTTCTTCTGACTTCTGTGGGCTGCAGGCACATACATGTCACATATACACACAGGCAGGCAAAAACTCAAACACATAAAATAAATTACATAAGTAAATCTAAACGAATGAAAGGAAGGGGTGAGTGGGGGAGGGGTGGTAACAAGGGCAGGACTTTATGTACACTCCTGAGAAAGCACCTCGTTTTGTTTCCTTGGGTCACCCGTACCTCACTCCCAGCAGACACTCATTGCGTACCAAGCATAGGATAAACGGAAGACTCTTTGTTGATTTAAATGAAGCCATGCTAAAATCAGCAGTTAGCACCAGGGTGATTATTTTGAGGGAACTCTAGCTGGCTGACAGTTACTTACACACACACACACACACACACACACACACACCCATGCACGCACGCACACACACACACCCATGCACACACACACACATGCACTCATGCACACACACTTCCCTCTGTTAGCACACTAAGCAGACAGAGGTTGGTATAGAACATGGAACTTTGGCTAGTTTACAACGTCAGACCCAAGTGCTCATGTGCTGACAGATGGCACTTACCTGCTGGTGTGTTCCAAAGGTCCCGTGAGAGCCGTGTGATGTTTGCCTGAGGTCTTCCTGCACTGATGACTGTGTGTGTGTAGTTTGTTACCGGATTCCGAGCCAGCAGGGCAGTGGTAGAGCTCAGGAGGGAGCAGAAAACAGACGAGCCCCGTTTAGCTCTCCGGCTCTTGCCACCTGCCTTGTCCTTGACCCTCTAGGTTCTAGGTTTAGTTTTCCTAAAAGGTCAGCTAAGAGATTTTTTTAAAAACACACAAACACTTCTTAAAGACTCTTTTAACCCGGCTGTGACCAGATATTGGCGTGCTCATCTTTTGAAATAGGGCCTAAGGCTGTGCTTCACTGTCTCCCCTGGTCCACGTGCCTATTTTTCTCTCTCCTATAAAGGATCCCTACAACATGAATCCACTTCCCAGTTAATAAAATAGGGAGCTGTGCACACAGAACATGTGTAAACACAAGCCAGACCGAATTCCATCATTGAGAGAGGAGCAGGCACATAATCCCACCCCCACTGGTCAAGCCATTGGCAGTCAATGGCTGCTGAGCATACACGGCAGTTTTCCCTGAGTGGGGTCCCTGGTAAGCACACGACATGCTTGTGGAAGATCAGACTCAAATCAGTGAGAGAGACAGAGACACAGAGAGACACAGAGAGACACAGAGAGAGACAGAGAGAGACAGAGAGTTGGTGGAAGGGAGATGATTATACTCAAACTACACTGTCTGGAATTTTCAAAGAAGCAGTTTTTGAAAGAACAAGGAGCACATCAGTAATCCCAGCAGGTTGTGTAGTTTGGTTCTGTGTCTGAGGCAGGGGGATTTGGTACTCAAGATCTGCACCATCAGCCACACTGCCAGTTTGTGGGAAGTCTAGGTCATCTGAGGCCACATCTGAGCAAATAAACAACAGAACTGAAAGAAGCACAAGAAGAAAACAATTCTAAGGGTTTATGGTTTCTTTCTTTCCCCGTTGTCTTAACTATATCTGACTTGCCACCAATAGAAAGAGATAGCAACATTCTTTATCAGGATGCTGGCAGGGTTCTGCCTGCTTTTCGTAGATGTGATACCTTTTTTTTTTTTTTAACTGTCATGTTTTATCATAATTAAGTTAGGTAGCTACAATAGCAAACCACATATAACATAAACTTTGGAACAAATACCACCATCTCATGGTAAGCATCCCTCCCTCTCAAGAGTTGGGAGTGAAAATGTGTTAACTTTCTAGAAATAAAAGGAACCCCTCTCAGGTCTGTATGTTTCGGGCCTCAGGTACTGCATATTACCCTGTAGAACAAAGATGCCACTTCAGTCATGTGGGGTAAACGGAAGCCATGCTCTGCTCCCAGTGAGTGCTCCCGAGAGCTTTTCAGAACCCACCTCTCACTCTGAGGGATCACTGAATCCCTCCGGACTGTGTATCTGGGCTGTGAAATAAACGAGTATTTCTTAGGATGCAAGCTACATGTTACAGTTGAACCACTTACTCTGCATTTGGGCTTTTAATGTCTGGCATTTGAGCAGCATCACAAGTTGTAAAAAGTAGTAATTTCCAGACATTTGAGGTCTGATTCACCAACATTACTGCAATTAACAGAAAACCTGTATTTGCTCACTGCACTTTATCCTAACTCACCAGAATGTTTTATAAATAATAAACTTAGACATTTAGAAAATAGCTTCTCTTCAGCTGTTAATGTTTCAGGGGTTCGTGCTCGGGCGTCTCGGATGCTGGTGCTGTGGGGATGGCTACCTGCGGAATCTATAGGTGTGTGACCGTGGGATGTGAACCGTGCTGAGCAGCTTGAAACTGCAGACTGCGTGGCCCAGTAGCTGGACGACTCCTTAGAGGTGTGGTGCTCAAGCAAGGTGCTTTCGGTCGGTCTCAGTTAGACGTGGATTTTGTTCGAGACAATGATACTAAGCTTGTCCCCTTTTTCCAGGGTCACCGTCATTAGAATGACTGACCTCAGCGATTATGAAACCATCACGGAGGTACCTTTCTGGGTTGAAGTGGCCCAGATGGATGTGGTTTTGAGCTTTCGGGTAGCCAAGCAAGACTTTTAAGGATGGTTGTACTGATTTCAGGACCCTTGTTTACCCCCACCCCGTACACACACACACACACACGCACACACACACACACACACACACACATACACACACACACATACACACACACACACACACGCACACACACACGCACACACACACACACATACACACACACACACGCACACACACACGCACACACACACACACATACACACACACACACGCACACACACACACACGCACACACGCACACACACACACACGCACACACACACACACACGCACACACACACATATACACACACACACGCACACACACACACATACACACACATATACACACACACACACGCACACACACACACACACGCACACACACACACACACGCACACACACACACACACACACGCACACACACACACACACACACACACACATACACACACACACACACACTGTGTTTCTATAAAGCCAGGGATGACCTTGAACTCTTGATTCCCTTGTCTCTACCTCCCAGGTGCCGGGATTGCAGGCATCTACCCAGTTTTATGCTGTACTGGAAATGAAACCCAGGGCTTCTTTCACACTAGGCAAGCACTCTCCCAACTGAGCCGCAGCTCCAGCTTCTCTGTGTTTTCCGAGCCTTTGATGCTCTTCTACTGTAGGTTACAGCTGTGGGGTAGGCTGTGCTTGGCGTGTCCCCTGTGGCCTCAGCACTGAGGTGCTGTATAATGGAGTCAGAATAGATCCTCAGTTTTCAGAAACCTCCTATCCTGATTGTTACAGGAGAACCTTCCCAGAGCTGACAGAAATCCTTGTGTGTAACATGCACAGCATGGTGACCCCAGTGATAGAAGCTGTCCACATGCTGGCCATTTCCCATCAGCCATATTGACCTTCACTCCCACCAGCTACTGTTGCTGCCTCTGTAAAGCAGTGGGAAGGCTGTGCTATAGGGAAGCGCTTTGTCTAGGACCTCACAGCTCCTGAGGGGCAAGGAACATTGTGGGGGATTTTCCCATTGTCCACGCGGCTTCCAGGAGTCTGAAACGAGTGCTTGTGATTAGAAGAAGCCTCCAGTCTGGAGCCCTTTCCCACTTCAGCCTGGCTTATGTTTCCTCCATCCCTCACAGGAACATGTGAGCTCTTGTCTGCATCGCATCCCTCCCTCTACACAAGCTACAAAGGACAGGGGTCCAGGATGGCCTCAGGTGCTCTGCTACGATGGACAGGGCCTTCTCTATCCATCCAACCCAGCCTGTTTCCTTACCTAGAGTCATTTCTTTCAGAAACCAACCTCAAGAAATTGACCTCTGTCCTCCAGCACTCCAAATCCTTGGCTTCTAGAGGTGAATTGTTCAACTCTTTTTCCCACCTTAGCGGTAGTGTGCCATCTGAGACAGGAGTTTGAAGAAAATATACCTTTTTAGTACATTCCCTCCATGCCCTCTCTCTCATTTTTCATTTTTTCTCAAGACGAAGGAGTCTCACTGTGTATCCTTGGCTGGTCTGAAACTCACTAAGCAGACCCTGAACTCAGAACTCCGCTTGCCTCTTCCCGAATGTGGGAGGTATGCCCAACCACTCAGCCTCCGTCTGTTCTCTTATTTCCTATGAGTTTAAAGTCTTCTGTTTTCTTTCCACTTTCAAAAGTTGTTGGATACAAACCACTACCTTGGTTTCATATGTATTCAATTGTAACAAGCCTCCTCCTATGTTACCGTGAAATGCACGAGGCCAGGCACGAGGCCAGGCTGATGCTATCCTGACCCTGGAACTGATGCCCTGCCCCTCTGGTTACTCCATTCTCCCTTTTGTGCAATTTTCTCAAGGAAATTTTGTTTCCTCCCTGTGTTGTGAAACAGTTTCACTTAAGGAATAGAGGAACTCAAGTGTGTGGTCTAAAACTTGCTTCCCTGACCTCAGGTATTTAAGAGCGCAGGGGCAGATTAATCAAGACGTCTTCACAGGATGCTTCTTGTAATGTCTTATTTGTTTCGTTTTCTTCTCCATGTAAATTAAAAATTTTCACTTTATTCTTCTGTCCTAAGTATTTCAGAGTTTCGGCTGTTTTAAAACAAAGGATGCTCTGGCCCATGGTATCCACTCATGGGGGCTCACATAGGCAGTCACATGGCCTTCATGGGTCTGCATAGAAGTTACAGTTGCTGACTTAGTGTTTTCAAGCTGGGGGCAGTGGGGAGACTCTTGACTGTGATAGTGGGGGGATCTCTGACTCCTTTGCCTGCTCTTGGGATACTTTTCCTCCTACTGGGTTTTCTGCGTCCAGCCTTGGTATGAGGGTTTGCACGTGGTCTTACTGGATCCTGCTGTGCAGTGTTTGGCTGATGTCTTTGGGAGACCTGCTCTGTTGGGGGAAGAGATGGGGTGGTGGAGGTAGCGTGGATCTAGGGGGAAGAGGAGGTGTGGAGGGTCTAGGAGGGATGGAATGAGAGGAAGCTGTGGTTGGGATGTTTTGGGTGAAGGGATAAATAAAAATGAAAAGATAAAGGTATGAGATACTCAGTGGGAAAACCCCAGGCCAATCAGAGATTTGGAAAGTAGAACTCAGTAGTGGCTATGGAGCCTCTTCACCCCCTTGTGTGGAGTCACTCGTGGGAATTCTCACGGGGAGGCTTGTATATGAGGTCAGCGTACAGTGCAGAGTCCTTTCTTCTGGCTTTGCAAGGTAGGCAAGGCGACGGCTAGCAGTGAGAGTTCACCAACTGTGGCTTCTTCAGCTCTCCGCCGGCGTGGCTCTCTGAGAGTCGGTTTCTCCCTCACTTTCCCGTTAAGGCAGTGGGGTTGGCTGGTTCCCAGTGTCTCATCATTGGTTCGCTTGTGCTCTCTAATATTGAAACGGCGGTGAGTTAGAGGCGTGGCACTAATAATACTATTATTAATTATTCTGAGTACGCGTGTGAGAGACACTAATCTTGGTCACAGACTCCACACTTGTGTTTGTATACTTTATTCGAAACGACTTTTACATTTATATGTAATTTGATCATATTCTTCCCCTCCAAGATCCTTCCCTTCCCTACCCACCCAGCTCTAAGTTCTTTCTCAAAAACAAGCAAAACCCCCAGTACAACAGCAACAACAAAACCCCAAAACCAAGAAAGCAAAATAAAACCCTGGTTCTTCCCCTCCAACCTTGCCCTCCTACAGGACCAAATAAAACACACAGAAAACACTGCGGACTCCATTACGTTGGTCGATTACTCCTGAGTAGGAGGCCTGTCCTGGACTGGTTAATAGAACGGTGTCACTCTATTGAAAAAAATTGATTCTTTTTCCTTCCCCAGCAGCTATACAAGATAGTTCAGTTGTTAACCTTTACCCTAGTGGCTAGGTTTTAAACGCATTCATTCATTCATTCATTCATTCATTCATTCAAAAAGTATAATGAAATAATATATAATAAAATAAAACAGAAAGTATCATTTCCGAGTTGATCAAGACAAACCGACAGTAGGAAGAGAGACCAGGAGAAAGCACAGGAGTGAGAGACCCACATGTTTGCTCACTCAGGAATCCCATGAAAACACGAAGTTGGAAGACGTATGAACAGAGGATGTAGTACGGCCCTGCGCATGCTGCTTCATGTTCTGAGTTCATATGAGCTTTGCTCATGCTGACTTAGACGGTCTTGTTTTCTTGGTGTCTTCCTTCCCATCTGGCTGTTAGGCTCTTTCTGCCTCCTCTTCCATGGAGTTACCTCAGGTCTCAGAGGGGGAATTAGATGGAGGCATGCCCTTCAGGGCTGAGTGTTCCGAGGTCTCTCACTCTGTGAATGTCTGGCTGTGGGTCTCTGTGTTTGTTCCCATCTGCTGCAGGAGGGAACGTCGCCCTGCTAGCCATCGAGGCACTCATCTACAGTGTCTCAGAATACAGTTGGGACCCTTTAATCACTACCTGGTTTTCTTTATTTAGACTAGTATTATCAGGTTTCCCACTAGGTCCTGGGCTTTCTAGTCTCAGGTGCTTGGTCACCCAGGTGGTGTCAGGTACGGTTACATCTCATGGAGTGGATCTTAAGCCTAACCCTACAGATCTGGGCAGCCATGACCCTAGCCTATCCTGCAGGCAGTACACCATTGGCTGACTTGGCTTCTGTATTACTCCTTTGATAGCATGTAGAGTATCTTCTGTGACAAAGATGCTGGGCTGTAGAGAGGGCTCCATGTAGTTCAACATCTCTGTGTTTATTATTATAGGTGCTGTCTACAGCAACTGGGACTTTGCTCTCAGTTGGTGGAGACAACCTGGGTTGTTTGGGGGGGCCTCTGGGGCCCCAACAACTTAATTAGATGTCATCCGACCCTGGTGCTAGAAGCTTTGCTGGATGACAAGAGAGATGGCTCTCTAGGGTTCTGTCTACCCCATTATTTGACAGTCCCATTTAGATTACCTTCATATATGTGCATGTGTGTGTATGTATGTATATATGTATGTATGTACGTATTAGGTCTTCATACCACCCCTCAAATCCCTCGGAGTTTAGCTGTAAATTTTGATTTGCAAATTTACATGAAAAGACATCAGCCACGGTCCTGTGCCCTCAGTTGAATTCACGAGGGAAAGGTGTTCATCGATCCAAAAGGATCTTTGCTGAGCTGAGCTAAGCATAGCCTGACCTCCACAGAACCCTAGACACCTGCTGCTTTTATTCAGTGTGGGGGATGTGGGTGACGTGAGACCTGGACTGCTGGGCCCTTCTTCCTGGCTTTACAGTCTGCAGCTTGTAGGACAGCCAAAGATGGTGCAGCGATCCCCCTCAAAGTAGAGCCAGTCCTCTCTCCAGACTCATGCCTGGGCAGAGGCCTGAGTGTAGACTGTAAGGAGCTGGGGACGTTGTCCTTGACTTAATATTTAATATTCACTCTGTGCTAGGTAAGAGGCTGCTCCCGGGCTGTGGCTAAGGCTGTGCCTGAAGCATCGCATGCATAGACACAACAGTCACGGTCTGTGTGCTGTGAGGATTGGTGGCTTCTGTGTTTTACGTGCGTGGCATCATTTGTACATAACACGCTTACACATCTTTTTCTTTGTGCTCTTACGATAAAGAAGGAGTGCTGAAGTCGGTTGCCTGAGCCCACGTGGCTAATGAGAGCCAGGAACCCATGCTCTTGGCTTCCATTCTCCAGAGTGAAAGTGCTGTCAGGCATGGCCCCTGCCTCCAGGTGGGAGGTTGACAGTACTTCCCGTAGGGACACATGCAGGTGCAGCAGTTGTGACAGGTTGGGCCACTTCACTCCAAAGGGGCACCCTTAGTCTGCTAGATTGAGTGGCTAGAAGAGAGTTTCTTAAGCTTTCTGCACTCATGATGACTTTGTACTTGAGAAAGGTTTTATGGATGTGATGGTTGATACTGAATCTAAGCTTTACTCAGACCTGCCTAGGAAAAGAGCATCTGGGCATGCCTATGAGGGGAGCATCTAGATCAGGCTAGCCTCTAGACTTGCCTGTGGGGATATCTAGATTAGATTAGCTCCTGGGCATGTCTCTGGAGGGGTATCTAGACTAGGTTAGCCCCTGGGTATGCCTGTGAGGGGGGCATCTAGACTAGGCTAGCCTTTAGGCTTGCCTGTGGGGGTATCTAGATTAGGTTAGCCCATGGGCATGTCTGTGGAGGGGTATCTAGACTAGGTTAGCCCATGGGTATGCCTGTGAGGGGGGCATCTAGACTAGATTAGCCTCTGGGCATGCCTATGGAGGGGTATCTAGACTAGGTTAGCCCATGGGTATGCCTGTGAGGGGGGCATCTAGACTAGATTAGCCTCTGGGCATGCCTGTGGAGGGGTATCTAGACTAGGTTAGCCCCTGGGTATGCCTGTGAGGGGGGCATCTAGTCTAGATTAGCCTCTGGGCATGCCTGTGGAGGGGTATCTAGACTAGGTTAGCTTGTGTGGGGTTTTATTGATTAGATCAACTGAGATAGGAAGACTCACCCTAAGTATCTGGACAGCATCATTTCCTGGCCATCCCATGCCCCAGACTGAATAAAGAGAGAAAGTGAAATGAACATTCATGCTCTCTGCTTCTTGATTCTGGACATAATAGGACCAGCAGCCTCCTGTCTCCACAGCTTTCCAGCCATGAAAATCCAGCCAAATCAACTTTTTACCCCTTAACTCTTCTGCAATGAGACAGCAACTAAGACTCTGGGTGTAAAGATAAGTAAAATAAACATTTACTGATAATAAAAAGAGATTTATATTAAAGAGGTTCCTTGGTGTGCTTAGAACTTTACCATTTATTAAAGAGAAAAGTTAGTTCATACTAACTAGATAGGTATGCTTGTTGAATTTTTAATGAAGAATGAAATCTTGGCTGCATATCTGATACTGCAAGATATGGGACATCTTCAGTGTGTTTTGGAGTTGATTGACAGATGGATTTTTATGATGACTATGCTGAGGACACCACTTCACATAATTGTGTAACACAAAATGGCAGACGTGTGTTCACAGGGATTGTTAGGAAGCTAAAATTCACAGGGTGATTTAAAAAAAATCTGACTCAATTCAGCAACTCTAACAACAATTTTAAAAATCAAACATTCAAATATAATCCAGTCCAAAGATATACTAATCTGATATTTACTTGCTGAGGCATGATGGCAGGAAAATATTCAGTCTTCATTTTCCATAATTAAATCATCATGTCTCTATAAGAGCAAAACAATTCAAATGTACAGCAAAAACACTGCAATTCATAATGTAGGATAGTCTTGACTCAGCCACGTGTCTCAGGCAGCATTCACCAGAGTTCACGGGTGTTGTGTGTCATGTGATCAGAACCAAGGCTACTGTGAAACCCCGTGATGCAATGTGGGTGAGCGCTGCTGGAAACACCTCGGGTTCAGCACGTTTGAGTTCTGAATAATTTTTGGACTTTGCACGTTTAGAAACTTTATACTGTTGCCAGGTTTTTTGTGGCCTTCACATTCAATTAAGCTTCCCCGTGTATGGTCACAAACTATAACCCTAGTTGGAGACTGAGCTAGCTGTTCCTAGCTTCTCTAGTTTTTGATTCGCTGAGATGATCATTTCACTACGACTTGGGTAGGATGCTTGTGGTAGTTCCAATGAGGATGGCTTCCATAGGTTCATATATTTAAATGCATGGTCTTCAGTTGGTGGCACTGTTTGGTAAGTATTAGGGGGTGTGGCCTTGTTGGAGGAAGTGTGTCACTGGGGGTGAGTTTTAAGGTTTCATAAGCCCATGTGGTTCCAGTTCTCTCTTTGTCTTGTGCTTGTGGATCAAGATGTAAATCTCAGCTATGGCTCTAGTGCCATGCCTGCCTGCCTGCCTGTTACCCTGCTCCCTGTCAGTGATGGTCATGATTCTAACCTTCTAGAGCTATGAGCCCCCAAAGTAATTGCTCTCTTTGCAATTTGTGGTGTTCAGTCATGGCAATGGAACAGTAGCTAAGCTAGCAATGTTAGTCCAGGGAGAGGTAGCCAGCATGGAGTTCTCCCACCTGGTGGGTGTACTCGGGGCTCTTCAAAACAGAAGGCATGGTTTCTGTTTCGGTTGGTACTGAGGGTTTTTTTTTTTCTTCACATGGAAAATGCTAGCATCTAATGAACCTTCCTGACTGACTTCAAGGCACCAGGACACAGGTATCCCCAGTATCCTTAATTCTCTCCCAGCTGTTCTGCTGAAGAATTTGTCACATGACAGACTGCTTAGGGAGCTCTCCCTTCCTCAGAACTTTGCATGGCCCTCATGTCCCATCAATGATGGGAGCAGCTCGAGTCTTGTGGTGTTGTTGTTGTTGTTATTGTTGTTGTTGTACCTGCTCACTGATCAATGTCCGTCCACAGTTTGAGTCTGACGGTTGGGCAGAAGCAGCTCTGGTCCTTCTTTAGTTGGTAATGTGTCACACTAGCTTTCCCAAAGTCCCCTAGGTAATATTTGTCAAAGTTGATTCTGGGGTGATGCATTCCTCCCGAATCTTCCAGCCACCGGGGTACGGGCAGTACTTATTGGTGTGACCATGGCCAGGCTCACATGGCGTCAGAGTTTTGGGGTACTTCTCAGTCTAGATGGGATGATGGCAGCCAAAGGGAAGAAGGGAGGCATTGCAAAGTCTCCCTGGTTGGTGCTGCTGGGCATCAGAAATAACAAAGTATGTGGACTCAACGCACGACGTAAACTATAACCTTTCCCCAGCCATCCTTTCTCACCTGGTTAATTGACAAGAGATGGAAAAGCCTTAACTTCAGCCATAGTGGCAGCTGTGTCCTGGTGTGTGTGTGTCATGGTTACAGGAATTTGAATGCACATCAGGAAAATTAAATAAGATGCCATTTTAAATTAAGAAATTGGTGAATTTAATCATAGACAAATTGAAATGCTTTCCTCTGGTTCTGTTAACAGGGAAAAGGAACGAATTTCTTGTGGAAATAAAAATGCTTGGTTTTTGCCCGTACTGATTCCTGCCACTTTGAAACGTTTGGTGATTTCTGTTTGGCAATGGAAGTAGACACGCTGTAGGGTTTGGTTTGTGTTGTTTGTAGCAACAAATTTGTCAAGGCTACTTTAATACGATCGGCAGTTCAAATCGTCATGTGATCTGAGCCCCATAGACTCCCTGGGAGTCAGTGTAGCATTTGGGGAAGAGAAAGACAAAGACTAGATGATCCCAGGAGCCTGTCATCTAGGCAAAGCATGGAAGTTGTTAGGCTGGAGCAGAAGACTCCTAGAAAAGGGCGGGAAGCTGCTAGGTTAGGACCATTCCCAGCGGGCTGGAATGGGCTGTTGGTTTGTACCGTTCATCTGGTTATGGGAGTGCTTGGCTACAGGTTGAGGGATTTCAATGGACCCTAGTCTCATGCTTCTCAAGGGGCTTTCCTGAATGTTCCATTCACCACGTCCCTTCCAGAGGCTCCAGGAGAAGTTTCAGCACTTAGCTGCCGTTCTGTGATGCTTAGCTATTTTGTACGTGCATCTGCCAGCACCCCGAGGAAGCAGACAGTACCCTGGCCGGCCATGTTTGGAGGAGATGTGGAGGAGGTACCTGGTACGGAGGAGGTACCTAGAAAGTGTTGTTGACCTAAATCAAAAGAGGGTGCCTGATCAGTTTAGGCAGTGCCTTTGAAGACCTTGGTGAGGAAGTGGGAAGTTACCAGATGTGGGATGTGCCCACTACCCAAGGAAGCCCAAGTCCTTTTCCCCAGTGATCAGCCTGGAGACAAGTATTGTTACATATTTGTTCAAGCGTAGGGAGTGCAGGAACCCAGGACGGAATACACGTGAAGTAGTAAATTTGGAAAGCTTTCCTGTGTGATGTGACCTCTCAGAGATAGAGAGTGGCTGGCAGAGCCCAGGGGTCTTCTGTACAGGGTCCTTCATTGATCCCGTGTGTCAGAAGGTGTTTTTGATGGAATCTTTTCTTGGTAAATGAACCATCACTGGCCGTCTCTGTACATAGCTAGAGCTTTTCCAAGTACATCTGACCCCCAAGCCAACCCAAACTTGCTTTTATAACTGCAAAATATCAGGAGGCAGGTTTCTGATTTCAGATTACACTTGATCCAGGGGCTAATAAATTATTAACAGGGCCAGTGGCTACTTCTGTCTGAATTGTGTGTCTGACTCACTTTCTTCCCCATGTTTTGGCTGAACCTTCTTTGGTGGTGGCTTTTCTCTCAGCTTCAGACTTACAGTCTTTGAGAATTAAGTCTGCTGACTTCTTATCTATTGCTGAAGTGCAAATCCCAGGATTAGTGCTGACTGGACTGGGATGGTGTGGGTGGGACCTTTGCCTACCCTGAGCCCAGCTCCCATGCCACCTCCTGTAGTTCTCGGGATGAGAGCTAAGGATGCAGTAGTTCCTGGACAACAGGGAGGCCACTGCCATCTGGTGGGTTTGCTGGATGGCAGGGACCCTGCTCGCCCACTGCATTTAGAATGGCTGCTCTCTGCCTGTTGGTAAAACATCAGTTCCCCTGCTCTCTGCTCCAGTGACCTCCTCTGCTCCTGGCTAGGAGGCTCCTCAGAGACAGACGTCTTTGAGGCTGCCCTGCTGACCTCCCCATTTGTCACTTTCAGGCATATTGGGGACAGCTTCCTAAGGCAGGCCTCTCTCCACCTGGTGGTTATAGGGTCTCTGGACTGCCAAGCCGTCTCAGCATTCCAGAGTGGCAGAGGCTCTTGTAAGGACGTCATCCATGCACGTCCTTATAGACAGAGTCATTGGGCAACATTTGACCCTGACAGTGTCACCATCTGCAAAGCTCCCTGCTGCTCTGCCTAGCTGGACTGGTACTGTAACGTGGTTAGACATAGCAGGCTGGACGTAGAATGATTTATTCCTTTTTTAGTTTAGGCAACTGAGGAGAATCAGGAGAGATAAATAAACAGATGACACCAGGACTCTGGGGACACAAATGCCATGTAAAATTTGTACATTTAAAGAGAGAGAGAGAGAGAGAGAGAGAGAGAGAGAGAGAGAGAGAGAGAGAGAGATTGAATATGCTTGAGGGGACACACTGACTATTGGAGCCATTTTTTCCATGTAAATGCGCCATTAAACTACCCATGGGAGGCCTTTGAGTGCGTACTTCATTGGAGCCTGCAGGGAACCGAATTAGCTTTCCTGTAGCCTTCTAGTTTGGAACAGAGACCACCTGCCAGTGCTTCACCCACTAGCGTTTTACTAGGTTGCACTGGGATATCAAAAGGGAGCGAGTGCAGCTAGTGGTGCCCCCCAGGTCACCTTTTGAACTATGTGAGGCAGCAAACTGGGGCGTCTCAGCATACTCAGCCCACACATGCACTGTGACCTTGAGTGACCCAGCCTCTTTAGCTGCTTTTAGTTCTTGCTACCCTGCAATGGCTGTCTCTGGGGGGTCCTGGGGATCTACCAGAAGCTCCCTGTGAAACCTGTGTTTGAGTTTTGCCTTGCATGCCAGGTGACTTGTAGTTATCCGGCTGGAAGAGACTATCTAATTCTGTCCACTCTCTTTACATGTGAGATAGGGAGGTCAAGCCAGGTCACACACATGTGACCTACCATAGCCATCTGTCCCTCTGCCTCGGCCTCTTTCTCCTGTCCTCGGGCATTATGCTCCTGCCTCTGAGGACACCTGCCACCATTTGAGCATATTCTGTTCAAGATCAGTGGCGTAGTTCCCTGGCCCCACCATGAGGCACAGCTAGTGGCCAAGTGGCCACACCCAAATGCAAGTTTTCTTGCAAATGGGTAAAACCAACAGGTCCTGGTGTTGTAAGACCCTATCATCCGGAAGGGATACATAGTGCTACTTAGTCAAAATATGTAATCTGTTCACTTATTCTCGTATAGATATTGAGTGTCTGGCCCACTTATTCATTTACAGCTATTGAGTGTTTAGTAATGTGATCAGCCTTGGGAATCTAATGATGCATGAAGCAGAAATGACCCCAGGCCCTATAGACATGGCCAGTTTTAGAGAGAGACAGAATTAGAGAGGTAATTTTTAATAGTTGTTTTAGGATGGTAACTATTATAAATATTTACGATGTACAACATGTTTTACTATATAGATGCATTGTAGAATGGAGCACTTAGCTCATTAACATACCTATATTTGCCTGTATACTTTTTTATGGCAAGAACATAAGAATCTCCTCTTAGCAAGTCCCCACCATATCCTGATTTACTTTTCCTCAGACTGCTGCACTGTTGATACCCCAGGCTTCCTCCGATCCAACTGAAATCCAGCCTCCCTCCAAGCTCTACTCTCATTGCCGTTTGTAGAGGCCACATGTGATGAGGTCATGGTTTGACTTTCTGCACTTAGCTTATTTCACTGAGCACAATGTCCTCCAGGTTCGCTGGCATGTTGCTAGCATTTCTTCTTTGCAGACTGTTTTTCTTTATCTGCACACCCCTGGTGGAGACTTAGGTTAGTCCTACGTGTTGACAGTTGTGTGCCATGAGCGTGGCAGCACCCATGTCTCTTCAGCCTTCCAGTTTCATTTCCTTTGGTCATACCCTTCTTGGGGAATTGTTATATCAAACAGTGGTTCCATTTCAAAGTCTTGGTTGGATCTCGTACTATTTTGCATATGGCTGAACTAGTTTATAATCTCATCAGCTGCATTCAAGGATTCCGTTTCTCCACGTTTACCAACACTTAATCTTTCTACTTTTGTATGATAGCCATTTCCATCAGGCATGGAGTAATGTTCAGTTTGGCGCAATTCCACTTATGTAAGTTCTGCTTTTGTTGCCTATGCTTTTGGGCTCATAGCCAAGAAATCTTTGCTCAGACTCAAATGTTAAAAAAAAAATAAAAATTTACTGGTCATAAAAATGATTTGAGTATTTTTCCAGATGGTTATTGGTCATTCTTATGTCTAATAAATTGTTTTTTAAATACCTACTTGTATTCTTGAGGGAAAACTTTAAAAAATATTGTATTCTTGCTAATGAATTAAATTTTTTATGTATTTTTGGATACTAACCATTTTTCAGCTGTATGGTGTGCAGTTATTTTCTTTCGTTCTGTAAGTTGTCTGTTAATGACATTTTTCCTGTGTGTAAGCTTTTTAGCTTGGTGCAATTCCACTTATATATTCTTTTGCTTTCGTTGACGGTTCTTTTGGGGTCCTACTTAAAAAGTCTTGGCTAAGATCAGATGGAAAGAAAATTTACTCTGTTTTCTTCTAGTAATTTTACTTAGTATTTTAATGCTTAAGTCTTTGATCCATTTTGCTTGGCTGAGTATACGGTGTGAGATTAAGAAAGAGCCTGTTTTCCATCTTTTGCCTGTGGACCCAGTTTTACCAGGACCACTTTTTGAAGATACTGCCCTGAGGAACCATTGTGTGTTATTGGCACCCTTGTCAAAGATCAGTTGGTTGTAAATGTACAGGTTTATTCCTAGAATCTTTAGTAGAGAGGTAACTTTTTAATGAATTAGCAGTATGAATTTTAATAGGCTTTGGTGGGATCTAACTGGGCTTCACTTTTGTCTGGGAAGTCAAAAAAAAAAAGGTTTCACTGAGAAAGTATTATTTAAGTTGAGCCCTGAAGGATAGGTAAAATTTATCTGTTGAAAACTGGAGTGGAATGATACTTTATAAAGAAGAAATAGATGTGGATTGGTTGCATTCCGGTCCAGGCTCATGCATGGCATGAAGTGGTGGCTGAGTACAGGCTAGGAGAAAACAACTGTGATAGGTGTGTGCTCTATGCTTTCCCCCACTCAACTACATGGGGGATTTTTATCCCCAGTCATCAAGCTGTAACTTTACTCTAAAGTGGGAAGATTTTATATTTAGAGGCAAGAACATTGGGTTCAGTGGAGCAGACTAGGCAAAGGTGTGCTGCGTGCGTGCGTGCATGCATGTGTGCATGTGTGTGTGAGTGTGTCTGAGTGTGCATGCATGTGTGAGTGAGTGTTATTAACAGGCTAGCCATAGAGCAGAGTAGAGGGTTCTCATAGACAGGAAAGTGGGAGAGACCAACTATAAGGTAGAGATACAAGGATCACTTTACCCCTGGGCTGCAGATAAGATGAAATTTGTGGACCAAGTGTTCTAGTGCGGTGAACAGACACCTTGACCAAGGCAACTCTTATTGAAGAAAGCATTTAAGTGGGGGATGACTTACAGATTCAGAAATTTAGTCCGTTGTTATCATGGTACAGATCATGGCAGTGTCTAGGCATGTGTTGGAAAAGTAGCTGAGGGCTACATATTGATCCATAGTTGGGGAGAGAGACAGAGAGACAGAGAGACAGAGAGACAGACAGAGAGAGAGAGAGAGAGAGAGACAGAGACAGAGACAGAGACAGAGACAGAGAGACAGAGACAGAGAGACAGAGACAGAGACAGAGACAGAGACTGAGACTGAGTCTGGGGTGAGTGTTTGAAACCTCAAAGACTTCCCCCACCCTAGTGACACAATTCCTCTAAAAGGCCACACCTCCTAATCCTTTCAATCTCTTCAAATGGTGCCACTCCCTCGGCCCAATAGGGTCAGTTGTATTCAAATCACCACAAGGTAAGATGAAAACAGCCTTTATTTTAGCAATTTGACTGTTTTACTTCAGACTTGTTCTAGAAAGAGTTTATAATAACTTTAGATACATTTTTTCTTTGTTAATACATATCCCAGGATCAAAAA
Source organism: Rattus norvegicus (assembly GCF_021556685.1). Lineage (NCBI taxonomy): Eukaryota > Metazoa > Chordata > Mammalia > Rodentia > Muridae > Rattus > Rattus norvegicus. Next base: position 5,465,294 of record NC_141549.1, on the reverse strand, counting down.
TTGTTCTATTTCTATAGTTTTCTTTCTGATAGTATTCCTTTATTCTTTACCTTTTTCCTTCACTGTTTTTCTAGTAGCACCCATGAGTATTTTATGCATGCTGTGTGTGATGTTAGGTCCTAGAGTTGTAAGGACAGTGAGGAATAATCTTTGAAAACAGGAAACTGAGGCCTGCAAGGGCCCTGACTGGGCATGCACAGACATGAGTGGGACAGCTTCTCATAATCAAGGAAAACCTTCTCAAAGACATGGGCACGTGGGTAGATGAACAAAACCAATGGTGAGTGCTCTTGGCCTGTATCTGCCTCTGTAGACCTCTGTCAGCCAGCTGTGGGCTCTGAAGTTACATACTGAATTTTGCTAAGGAGGAACTAACTCAGGATGGATGGATAGATAGATGGATAGATGGGCAGGTAGACAGATGTATGAATGTTGATGCAACAACCCACAGCAAAAGAATCCTGGAGAAAAGAACCAAGTAGTCTGGAGTTTTCCAGTCCATGCTAGATGACAATTTTTGGTGTCCTAAATGTCTTTTAAGGTTAAGTGGTTAGACACTGGAAATAAGTTCAGAAAATGTTGGCTTAGAGACAGACTGTCCTAATGTTCACTGTTTAAGAAGATGGACCATTAGGCTGGACAGATGGCTCAGTGGTTAAGAGCACTGACTGCTCTTCCAGAGATCCTGAGTTCAAATCCCAGCAACCACATGATGGCTCACAACCATCTGTAATGAGATCTGATGCCCTCTTCTGGTGTGTCTGAAGACAATTACAGTGTACTTATATATAATAAATAAATAAATCTTAAAAAAAAAAAAGAAGATAGACCATTAGACTTTAGGGCTGAGGAAATGACTAATGAGTAAGAGCTTGTAAGCAGGGGGACCCGTTTGATCCCCAGAACCAATGTGAGGAATCTAGGCCTTTGGATATCCTCTTGTGTTTCCAGGAGTTGGTAGGTAGAGATAGCTAGATTCCTGTTGCTTTGTGGTTAGCAAGTCCTTTGATATACTTCAGGAAAACCATAAAATAAGTTGAACAGCTTTTAAGGAAGAGTAACACTTAAGGTTGATCTCTGACTTCTACATGTGTGTGCATGTACACTGAACCCATAGGTATATTCACCCACGAGAAACCCACAACCCCCATACCATAAAGAAAAACTAGTTTTGAGCCTATATTTTGCTGGTAGTGTAATGTCTTTTAATACTCTTTTTTTTTTTTAAGATTTATTTATTCTGTGTATGTGAGTACACTCACTTTCTTCAGACACACCAGAAGAGGGCATCGAATATCATTACAGATGGTTGTGAGCCACCATGTGGTTGCTGGGATTTGAACTCAGGACCTTGGGAAGAGCAGTCAGTGCTTCCCCTGTGGCTCCATCTTGGTTTTCTCCTTTGTCTCTGCTACAGACTTCTATGCCTCTATGCTGCAAGTCATTTGGCTTCTGTGCCTCCAAACTCTTTTTGGTGTTGCCTGGCTTCCTTCTTACTCTTCTTTTCAAGTTCATTTTCTTTCTTCAAATAAGCAATCCATTTGAAGGGGATAATTGTCACACTTCCTCAGTTTTTGTTTGGCCACAATAATAATAACAACACACAATTTGTTATTGTAGAGGTGCTCTTGTCTCTCGGGAGTCTCTGGTAATATCGGAATTGAGGAGTGGATGTCACTGGTTTATAGGCCAACTGGTCTACCACGTTGTGCTTGTTCACTTGGCATTTGGCAGAATCTCTGTAACAAGGAACCATGTTACAGCAAGCTTCTGTTTTTGATAACTCGTTCCATCAAGTAAGTCACTGAAGATTTTGGAAAGAGGAACCAACATTTTTTAAAAGGAGCATGAGGAGAGGAAGGAAGGGTTATAAAAAACAAAATAAAACAAAACAAAACAAAACACCAACTAAACCCCTTCAACCATTCAGTTACACTAATGGCCCTCTTCTTATTGTGGCACGGTTGCTTATAAATGAAAGGCAGATCGTGTTTGGTAGGTGTACTCTCTGTTCTCTCTCTTGTTTTCTGCTCTGAAGTATGGCACGGTCTTGATGTAGGGATGTAACTGCTATGAATATCGATGGCATGGCAGCCAGAGCTTTTTTCTGTCTGGCCTAGTAAATAAAGCTGAGAGGATGAAAGGGAAGAGGAATTTTCAAGACGGTGTGCTGTTTTTAGATTATCTTGTTCTCTTAGAACTAGGAGTCTTGGAAACATATTGACGCTGTACATTTGGCGGTAGGGGCAGCTCTGGGTAAAGCAGGTGGGTATTTTCAGAGATTTGAGCCTTGGTGTAAAGTCAGAGGATCATTCTCCTCCTCCTCCGCCTCCGCCTCCCCCTCCCCCTCCTCCCCCTTCTCCCCTTCCCTCCCCCTCCCTCTGCTCCCCCTGCTCCCTTTCTTCCCCTTCTTTGTCCTTCTCTTTTTCCTCCTCCTTTGGGGTTTCAGAGTTCCTGTTCCTTCCTGGATCTCTGTGTACCTCCCAGTGAAGAACAACCCCCTTCTCACGGTGTTAGTTGTATTGTGAATTGGAGCGCTGGGTGATGTGTCCTCATGTTCCTTTGAGGGCATTCACTCAAAGATACAACAGGAGGAAGATAAAAAGTTTGGGTTGCAACCCCATAGGTCTGCATGTGGCCTGTCAAGTCATGGGACATATGCTGCCCTGGGAGCTCCTTCCAGGCTGCTTAGCCCAGAGGATCTGACTGTGTGAGGGGAATGGGGGCAGGAATGGGAAGGATGACCAGATTGAGGGGGGTACATAGGATGAGCCAGCAGAGAACTGAATCTGTTTGAGGGACCAGGAGGCATGACCAGGTGGGGATTGGGTATGATTTAGTACTTTAACATCATAAACATCCTGATTCTGACTAACTCAAAAGAATTTATTAGACTGTCATGATTGTTCCAAGGATTCATAGAATGGCAGGTTTAGACATTATGAGAGCCAGGTCTGACTAGGTGGCTTAGAGGGTGGGAATGCTTGCTACCAAAACCTAGATCTGAATTCAATCCCCTGATCAAATACAGTGGAAGGAGAAAACTGATGCCTGTCCATGACCTCCATATGTACATGTACACACACACACACACACACACACACACACACACACACACACACACCACATGCACAGTAAATGTTAAGAGCCAAGAATGGTCTAGGGTTAGAGAAGGCAAATCTGATCAATTAGCTCCTCTATAACCAGGGGATCTCTACGTACCCCCTAAAAGGTGGGTGCTGTCTTGGATGTACAGGCTGCAATTGGATATTGCCCTGGTGGCCCCAAGACGCTGGTGACAAGCCATGAGAAAGTTCTGTCCTGGGGCGGCCAGAGACAGGAGCCAGCTGTCTAGCAGCAGAGGCCCACAGCCTAGGGGTAGGGCAGACAACAATTCTATTGAAATGCAGAAGAGTACTGCAGCTACTGCAAGCAGATGTCTAGGTACTGTTGCACTTTTAGGAAGGGAGGCCTGTTGGAATAATCCTGCAATGGGTATTTTAAAAGATGATTTCCAAAATAAGAAGTTCCTATCCAGAAGCACTTCCTTTAAAAGGCATAAATTTCCATTTATAAACCCATGCCTTCAATAGTGGTCACACAGTGCCTGCCTTCTTTTGTGTGACCATGGGGAAAAGGACAGGCCCAAGAGTTGTGGCTGAGTCCCTTGGCTTCAGCACAAGTAGAGAAGTGCTCTCATGCTAACTCTCTGGATTTTAGAGGTTCTGTAGGTATGTGCTTAAAAGGCCTGTGTCCCCTTCCAAGCCAAAGTTTTCAAGGATGGGACCAGAGTTGGGTGTTTTCTAATCCTGGTTCCCTCTGGGTGCCTGTCATGTGGAGGGAGAGATCACTGTTTCCTGAGCCATATTTGTTATGCCTTCCGTAGTAGCCACGTTAGTAAGTGAAATTCATGAGTCTGAGGGTGATAGTAGCAGAGGACTCCAGAGCCCACAGGGAAAGGTTCTCACCCTTTCAACTTTTTTGTTTTGTTGAGTAGCTTAAAGTCAGGGAATGCTGGTTGGTGACATATGGCCCTGTCCATTGGGTTTCTATCAAATTTATAGAAAGAGGCTATGTGTCTGTGTAGGCTATGTGTCTACATGTTGACTGAGGCATCCTTGTGGTCGTGTCGGTCGGGGTTGGAGAGCTTCTATCCATCAGACAGTGAGTGCTGCAGATGTGTGTGGCAATCAGATGGGAGCAGACCTGGGAACGGAGGTAAAGGCAGAGCTGTATCTCCAGGAGACTGTTGAGGAGTCCACCATGCCTACCAGCCAGGAAGAGGGGCCATGCCAGTCCTGGGCAGTGTCTTTGACATCCGAGCTCCCTGCCTTTTTCTCCGTGGGTGAGGGCAGTCAGATCCAGAATAGAATAGGTACTTGTCCAAGGTCACCTTGCCATGCAGTGACAAAGCTGGCTTTAACTTAAAATATCAGAGGAAAACCCAAGGGGGAAAAAAAATAAGGGTGAAATCCATTGTGTGTCTGTTCTTCCCAGTGTTCTGTTCAAAAACCGCTGTCAGAAGGCTTGTTTCGTCCTGGTGCTTTTCTGGACCTGATCTGGCAATCTTGGGGAAAACATGCTGTGTTGTGCAAATGTGTGCAAAATAGGAAACATGCCCGTTATGTCCTAGGCAGACTCATTGCTCCTGCATCAGGGCAGGTGGCAAACGCAGTAATACAGCCTGGAACGGCAGTATTTAACACTTAGCTGCTTATGAGAAATTCAGCATTAAAATTAAAATGTTTCCCCTGCCCACGTGCAGGGTAGTGATTCTAGCTCTCGTGATAAAACTGTGGGGGGAAATGCTTCTGTCTCTGAGCTGTGGATCCTAACCATTCTCTCTTTCTCTGCCCCCACCCTCGGGGTATTTGTTTCTCTCCACAGGAAAAAGTAGAATATGCCTTCCTGATTATTTTTACAGTGGAGACATTTCTGAAGATTATAGCGTACGGACTGCTGCTGCATCCTAATGCTTACGTTAGGAACGGATGGAACTTACTGGATTTTGTTATAGTAATAGTAGGGTAAGTCCCTCTTGGTTTGGGGGGGGAAAGTTTATCTGGGAAATGGAGGTGTGGGCTGGGCGGTAAAGGGAACACAAGCCCACTTAGGGAAGGCGGTTGTTCTTATGCCCGTGATGGTGCCAGGACCTATCGGGGCTTCTTTTTAATGCTGACAGGGCTGCTGTCAATCCCTGGGCAGAGGCAAGGGTGAAGATCTCTCATGATTGGTGTTATGCTTGGGGAAGTCAGTGACAGGCTGTTGGAGGAAGTCTCGGCTGCTAATGAGAGATGATTCACCTCACAGGGCCCTGGAGTCTCTACAAATAGACTTGCTTTGCTGGTGGGTGGAGTCAGGCGAATCCAGATCCTAAAACTTTGCACCTGGTAGTTAAAAACATGGGTATCATACGATAAAGCCTTCATTGCTGTGAGGGACTCTGCTGTTTAACATCCCCTGACCAAAGCTATTATGTTTTTATGCTGGGTTGTGGGAGAAACCTTGGCATACCGCTTCCCCATCTTAGATAACAAAACGAGTGTCTGAATAATGTCACATGTCTAGCATAAAATAAAATAAAGTAGAAAATGCAGAGAAGCAGGCATTCTTTTAAAACCCCGCTGCAAGAGGAAGGCGCTGGTAGATTTAGTTAAAAGAGAATACTCCAAAGAAAAAGAGAGGTCTAGGCTGCCCCATTCCTTCCACACCCTGAGACAATACCAGCAGAGGAAGCATGAATCCGGTCTTTAGAGCAAACACCCACCAAGGGAGGCAAGGTATAGCCCTGCTATGGGACGCCTTACCCGGGCTGTTCTGTAAGATACTTCTAAAACTAGAGTACTCTCTTGTTTCCATCAAGAGAGCTTTTAAAAGATGTATTTATTGTATGTATGAGTATTTCGACTGCATGTATGTCCGGGCACTTCATGCACATCTAGCCCCCATGGGATCCAGAAGAGGGCATCAGATCCCTCAAAGTGGAATAACTTGGTTTTGAGTCACTCAAACTCAGGTCCACTTGTAATGGCAAGTGGTCTTTATGGCTGAGCCATCTCTCCAGTTTCGAGAGAGCTTTTAAAACCATGCCTCTGCCTTCATATTTGTGAAGTGGCGTTATTCAGTGGCATTTTGCAGTCCAGCAACTTGGCTATTTGGATTATCTGTATCATGATTCCTCTGGTTTTTCATCGAGGATGACTTTTTCTGTCAGTTGGGAAAGCAGCTTAAGTTTGGGGATGTCCTTTTACCCCCGGGGAATGAAAATAAGACCCAAAGTGGTGGCCAATTGGCTGGTTACACCTACCAGGAAGAATGTTAGCTTTTATAAAACCTCCCATTGTGCTCTGGCACCTAAGTGTGCATTGCACAAGTACTGCATCAGAATGAATAGGTGGCAGATAGTCATTAGGACCAATGCCTCTTTTTACCGGGACTCCTGTCATAGAGTGGCAAGCTGGTTGGTGTCTTGGATGTCTCTTTGTTCTGTAAGAATCGTGTGCCTTTCCTGCCACTACACTTGTATTAGACTAGAGAATGGAGATGAATTACTTCACTTCTTATATCCCAAGGCTACGATCATCTTGACTTTTTCTTTGGTGGAACATTTTTGCCCACCCAGAATAGCATAGGAAGAGGGAACAGGGCCAATAGGGTGGTCTTACAAAGTTTGAGATCAAACTTCAGGAGACCCTAGAAACACAGAATGGGAAGGGAAAGAACTAGTCGAGAGCTGGAGAGAGGAGGGCTCTGTGCCTCGGCCTAGAGAACCACAGGGGTCTTGGCTGAAACTGAGCTAGACTCCATGAGGCCAAGCAAAGAAGAATGTTAGGGAAAAGAGAAAGACAGGGAGCAGGAACTATAGAATAAACAATAACCAGTTTGCCTAAGACTAAAAGATGTTTGTGATCCAAATACCCAGAGTGAATTACTGCACTGAACACCATGGAACATCTCAGAAGAGCCATTAGTCGTGGAGTTAACCTAGACCTAGACTATGGCTTGGGAAACCACGAGCAGGGAACCAAATCCTAGCCTATCGGGCCTGCCACTGATTTTTATTAATAAAGTTTTATTGTAACATAGTTTCACTCATTTGTTATGATCATTGAGTGTAAGAGTCCAGTCTATAAAGCCTTAAAATGTTTACTGTCCTGGCCCCTTACAGAAAAACTCTGCTGTCCCTGCCCTAGAATACTCTTTGATGTTTCAATAACAGTGTTTGAGAAGGAACTGAAGGAGAGAGAACTTAGACTTTTCAAAGGAAACATAAACTCTAAATACTTAGATGATCACTCTAAGTGCCTCACTTGCACTGAGGTAATACTAGATTTAAGAGGCGTGACCCCTAGCAAGAGGAATTTTATGAACAAGAAACAGACCCAGAAGAACAGAGACAATGGCAAGGAACTTGAGAGGGGTCTAAAACAGCAATCATGGAGGTAAGGAAATGTGTAACTGCAGTGGGGAAAGGCGGAACAATAAAAGAGAGACACACGAGTCTCGAAGGACTGGACGGTGCATCTGAAATGAAATCATTCCCTAGATTGGCTCACTAGCTCTTCAGGCAGTGCCAAAGACAAACACATCAGGGAACGTGAAGAAGTAGCAGCAACGAAAATAATTAAGGAAGTGAACACCACCTCACTCACTTGTGAATTACCAAGTGTATACATTTGGAATCTGTACTGGCTGGTTTTGTGTGTCAACTTGACACAAGCTGGAGTTATCACAGAGAAAGGAGCCTCAGTTGAGGAAATGCCTCCATGAGACCCAGCTGTAAGGCATTTTCTCAACTAGTGATCAAGTGGGGAGGACCCAGCCCACTATGGGTGGTGTCATCCCTGGGCTGATGGTCTTGGGTTCTATAAGAGAGCAAGCTGAGCAAGCCAGGGGAAACAAGCCAGTAAGCAACATCCCTCCATGGCTCTGCATCAGTTCCTGCCTCCTGACCTGCTTGACTTCCTTTGGTGATGAACAGCAGTGTGGAAGTGTAAGCTGAATAAACCCTTTCCTCCCCAATTTGCTTCTTGGTCATGATGTTTGTGCAGGAATAGAGACCCTGACTAAGACATGATCTTAGGGAAGAAAGACTGGAGAGATGGCTTAGCAGTTAAGGGCACTGTCTGCTCTTGCAGCAAACCTGGGTTTGGTCCCCAGGACCCACACAAGAGCTGTACAAGCCAGAAGACCATAGACACACCCCTCAGAGTCCTGGGAAATGTCAGGGTAGGGTTCTTATGCAGTGAAGTTCTCTCCAAACCCAAATCAAAATGGAAACTGTTTTAGACAAACCCAAACCAAGACTTCATGACCGATAGACTTCTTGTACCTCCAAAAATGCTAAAAGACAGCTTTTTCAGGTTGAAGAAAAAATTACATCAGATAGAAATGAAGATCCACAAAAAATAAACGAGGGATTTCAGGCAGGATAGATTTAAAGATATTTATTCTCATTTTAAAATCTCTTTTAAGGTAATTGTCTAAAACAAAGCAATAACCATGCATTGTGACATTTCTACCTTTGGTAGCAGTAAAATACCGTACAGCAGCACAGGGGACAGACAGCGCATTGTAAGGCTGCTGTCAGATGTGTGTACAGTACCCAGAATGATAAGGTGCAGTCTGAAGGTAGGTCATGAACAATTAAAATGCAGATTATAAACCCTGGAGCCCAGATTAGCAGACTACCCACCCTCCACTCCAGAGCCTAGAGCCATCTCTAGAGGAAGCCTATTTCTCCACATTAACAAAGTATTTTGACACCTATTTTGGCAAATAAAGTTTTACTGAAACCCAGCTGTACTTGTATGTATAGCTGTTTGGCCTACGTGACGTTTAATGGCAAAGTTTATCTGCTACTCCAGAGATCCAGGAGTCTGCAAATCCTAAAATACTTACTCTCTCCCTTCTCCGAAGACTTCTTTTAACACTTTTGCTACAAAACACAGAACTTTAGTTGTTAATATTAAGACAACAGAGGAGAGTAACATAAGAACAAAAGTCAATTCGGGGGGGGGGGGGAAGCAGAGAAGAAAAAAAAACAAAGTAAACAGAATGTTTAACTCAGCAGGACCCTAATTAACCCATGAGTTTGTCAGATTACCACACAGTAAAGAATGAGCCGCAGCTTTCTCATGTCTCTTTAACCCTCTTTAATGCAAAAGCAAATAATTTTGTGAATCAAAGGACAGAAAAGGCAGCTAGAGGGGCTATATCAATAGCCAACAATAGACTTTAGAAAAAGGAGCTATCAGGCAGGCAAAGAGAGAAAGACTTCATAATGATAACGGGTATTTTTCAAGATGATATAAGAATCCTCATTGTTCAAATGTCTGATAACAGAGCTTCAAAGTTCTTGAATGGAACACTCTTAGAACTGAAGGAGGAGCCCAAGGGCAATTTGACAGATGCATACCCCAGTTCTCTGTACTGGAGAATGGCTGGGACCTGTCTGTCGGTGGGGGACCTGAACAATTCCACCAATCATGTTGACCTTTCCAAAGGACTCCCCATCAGTAAGAGCAGAATACACATTCTTTTCACATGCATATGACGTGTTCATCAAGAGAATTAATATTCTGGTTCCTAAAATAAATCATAGTGAATTTAAGACTAAAATCATGCAGAATCAAGTTTTCTGAATAAACCTAACAGTGTTTCTGGATTAAAAACAAAAGTCTCTATAAAAAGCATGGAAACTTCTATGTATTAGCCACGGGCAATTAGAAAACAAAACAAATGAATGTTACGATCTCCAGTGGCCGAAACTATGGAACACTTAGGTATGGATAGCTTGCTGAAATGGCAAAGTCTCCGGGAGGAATCAAAGAAGAGCTGAAGAGAGGTATAGCACCATGCTCCTGTGTTGGAAGATTTGATGACCTTAGGTTTCTACTTCTTCCCAAATCAAGGTATAGATCAAATCCCAATCTAAATACTGTCAGGCTCTTGGAAATTTGACAAGACTTTTCTAGCATCTGTATGGAATTGAGAGAGAGTCTAAGCTGGCCAAAGACCTCTTTAAGAACAAAGCTGGAGCCTTATGGCTTGCTCTAGTGTTATTGGAGTCGAGATAATATTGACGTTAGGAGTTGACATGAAGATCAATGGAATCAAATGGGGCATCTAGAAATAGACCCACATGTGCACATCCATTGATTTTAGAAAAAGGCGCCATGATGATCCAGTGACACAAGGAAACTTTCCAGTAAACAGTGTGGAAACAACCATCTGTCAATGCGAAGGACTATTCTTACCTCCATCCATGTGTCGCCCTCTCACAGACTGTAGACAATTTTAAACAATAAAGCTTCCTGGAGCAAATACTGTAGAAAACCTTTATGATTCCCAGGCAGGCCTGAATGCCAGCGGTGAACGCCTTAAAATTCTCACACAAGTGGAGGAGGCTCAGAAGTTCAGTCAAGGTGTAGTGAGTTGGAGGCCAGCTTGGGACATGTGTGATCCTGTCTCAGAGGACAAAGCAGCAGAAAGCAGTACCCATCAAAGAGACCTTGAAGAGATTAAAGTTTATCAAAACTTAAAACTTTTCTTCAAAAACCAGTGTGGAAAAAAAAATGAAAAAAGCAGTTCCCATAAGGCAAAAGGAAAGAAGTCAGTTCTTGATCTGATATATATCATATATCATATATATATATATATATATATATACACACACACACACACACACACACACACACACACACAATTATTCAAGAATACAATGGGCAAAATATCTGAATGGATCTTCATTAAAAAATTTTGGCTAGATAAAAGCCCCTCAACATTGTTAGTAACTAAAGAAATGGTCATTCAAACCACAGTAACTGCACTGTGCCTACCAGGACTGCTGGCTGAAATGAGATCAAAGATACCAAGTGGGAGCCAACACATGGGGAATTGAACCTCTCATCAACCACTTCTAAAACTGGAAGTGGTAACACCACTTAGAAAGATTCCTTCCCCACTTTCTTCCAGTATTGAAAAACACTTACCATGTGACCATATTACTAGTTTTCCTGGTGCTTATCCAAGGACATGGAAACACATGCCTATAGAAAGACTTTATTCAAAATAGAGGGAAGCTGAAAATAGCTTAATACCACAGAGTAGGTAAACTGAAAAAAAAATCATCATAGCATGCTTATTTAATTGAATATTTTATTTAGCAATAAAATGATTTAATAAATGTAACATTCTGGATGAATCTCAAAAAATATGACAAGCAAAAAAAAGGAAAAAAAAAGAATACCATGTGATTTCTTTATATAGTCTCTAGAATAGGGAAATGCTTGTGTAGTTGAGTAGTCAGCCCATCAGGGTAGCCACGTCCAGGGAAGGAAGCTGCAAAGGGGTCCTAGAGAACCACTAGAGACGGCGGACTCCTCTGTCTTGACAGTGGTGGTTTGTTGAATTTCCTAATGTTGCCATTACTCAGCTAGCTTAAACTTTAAGCAGGTGTGTGTTTCGCATTTATAAAATAAACTGCAGTGAAGCTGGTTGTTAAAGATAGAAGTAACAAGGTAGGGCTAGAGCCAATGAATGTATCTCTTTGTTAGTATACAAAGAAAGATTATCTATCTAAAGTATCAACCTACTTCCCACCACCATAAAAGAAACCTATGAAGGAAAATGTTTACTAAACTATGGTTGGTCGTGGCAAGAGCAGAATAAAAACTATAAAAGAAAAAGATCGATTACAGTGTCTTTCTTTGAATCAAATTCCCACTCACTAAAGTTTCCATCTATGGTCTGTTTCTCTGTCCAATGAGTTTTCCATTCTGAGTCCGTAGTGACCTGTTACTTTTGTCAAGATTCCCACTAAAAGAGACATTGAGGAAGGAGCATGTAGCCGTTAATGCGAACACACGAGGACCAAGAGGTCTACTCTTCTGAGGTTGCTTCCTTTAAAGTAAAGCTGGTCTGAACCAACCCTCACCCCACCCTTCTAGGGTCTCAGAAGATATGTTAAACATTCAAGATTGCCACTTAAGCTTTGGTAAAGAACAACATGCATCATTCTGGTGCACCTGGCCTTGGTAGTTGGATATATGTCCTTTTCTCCTCTTGGGGTAGAGTTTTAATAACAGCCTAGGATCCTATATTGCTGTTTCCTTCTCCTGTCCATATCTGTTCAGGTGCTGAAGTACATGGTGCTTTTATTATTGTTATTATTATTATTATTTATTATTATTTATTATTTATTATTAGGACTGGGAAAGGACTAGAGCATAGAATTTGAGATTCTTAATTAACATTTTCTTATTTTACTGAGAGGGAAACTGAGCCCTAGAGAAGAGAGGCTTCCCAGCTCACACCAACTTGAAGTGGTAGCCAGCTTCTCCTTTGGTCTCAGGCTCTTTTGTAGTGGGAGAGACATTATTTACCTGTTTTCAAGGACCCTGCTAAGGAATGGACCATGAAATGACTGTGGGGTCCACATTGCAAAACCAGCAATGTTTGAATCGGTCTTCAGTCACCCCGTGCTTGAGAGCAGTCTTCAATCACCACCTGCAGAAGTTGCTTTCCTAACCCTCTGGGTTGAAAATTCCTGTGGCTTCCACATTTGCAGAGTTTGAAGTTTTTCCTTTTTCCTTTATTTCTCTGAAGCTGTGAACTTGTTTTGTTTTTTTCTTTTTTTTGGGGGGGGGGGTTTAGGGGACTTTTCACAACAGCATTGCTGCAGGAGTTTACAGTCATTTTTAGAAGCCAACATAAGAAACCTTCCATAGCCTTGATCTGTTTCCTCAGTCAGAACTCAAGCTCACTGTCGGTCAGAAGCTTCGCAAAGGTGGGGATGTGGCTCATTTCCCCTCCTGGGTCCTTGCTAATTGCTGTGCTGTTATTAAAACAAAGGAGTGTCTGTAAACGCCCTTGAGTGACAGAGTTGTGCCCTGTCAGGCCCACAATCAGACCACCCTGTGTTTTATGGACCCAGTGTCTTGGTGACCCAGAGGCCTGAGAAGGAGGGGGCAGAATTTCTGCTTTGACTGCTAATTAAACTTTAGAAACCTTTTCTTTGTTGCTGGGCCAACCATTCCTACAATCTGATCGGCCAGAGTTGACGCTGTTTGCAACGGGCAAATTTATATTTACTCTTAAAAAAAAAAACCGAGCAACCATTCCAAAGAATAAATATTTATTTTAAAAAAAAGCAAAAGTAACTGTCGAACGAACAGACTGTCCGAAAATAGCATTATCCGGAAAACCTTCTGAGAGACGGAAAAAACTTGTCATTGTGGCCAGATATAACTTCATTCACATTTCGGAAGAGAAAATGGTGATATTAATGCCTTCCCTTAGATGACTCTTTCAGCCTTGGCACACCGAGCTGCTCGGCACCAAGATTCACATTGTTTTGAAAAAATCTCAAGGAGGGTTCGGGTGGGGGTGGGGGCACGTTAAGGTGTGGAACTTTGAAGTCGTCCATCTGTTTCTGCATCAGGATGTTTCTTGAAAACATTGCATGTGTCAGGAACTGTTTCTGGGGACTGAGTTGAAACAGATGAGCAGAAGGGATGGAAATTCCCTGTCCTTACAAACCCCCTCACCATCAGCCACAACACCTGGAAGCTAATGTTAGCTCTGTCACTGGTGGCCGGGCTGAGTCTCACCCATCAACCACAAGTGTGTGAAGGGGCCTTGGTAGTGCTTCCGTGAAGGTGGGCGCGGTGACAGATGTGAAGTACTTTACATGTGGCTCGGGATCCAAGATCCTTGTCATCAATTGTCCCTTTGCCCTCTGGGATCCTCAGTGGGTCCCTGCTTCTGGTCCATTTGTTGGCTCAGACACCGGTCTGAGCAGCCTCTGTCCGAGGTCCTTTCAGGTAACAGGGCAGGCTGGGGTTCCATGGCCCGGTTCTCTGCCTTCTTTTATTTAGTTAGCAGCCACCCAGAATTAGCCCTTGCTCAAAAATAACTACTATTACCATCTTGTTTTGCTTACCTGGGTGACAGACTAACATTTGTTCCTCTCTTCCTCTTTCAGATTGTTTAGTGTAATTTTGGAACAATTAACCAAAGAAACAGAAGGCGGGAACCACTCTAGTGGCAAATCAGGAGGCTTTGATGTCAAAGCCCTCCGTGCCTTCCGAGTGTTAAGACCGCTTCGACTTGTATCAGGAGTGCCCAGTAAGTACATTTTGCTTCCTACCCCTAGAAGGACTGCCTTTCCCCTGCTGGGTAGATCCTGGGAGCAGGAAACAGTCCTCTGTGGGAAGTCGTCCTGTCCTTACTGGGGGCCTGATAACAGCAGGCCTTCCCCGATGCAGAGTACTGAAGCTTGCACCATCCTTGTGGCTCTCTGGGACATTCCCAACAGAGTGCAGGTGGCATTTATTGTCATCTGCTTTTCAGTTGAGAGAGGCTAGGTGGCAGTCGGAAACCTGGGCTTCCAGCTTCCCATTGCTTGCTTAGTTCTGTGCTCTGATGAGAGCTGGTGGTTTTCTCCTCCCAAGCCCGCCTCTCCTTGAAGGGGTAGCTGAATTGAAGTTGGAGGCTTTTGAGCGGGGAGCAGCAGGATAGCTGCACTTCAGGCCTACAGCTAGCCGTGACACCTGTCCCGTTCTGAGAAAGGGGATGACATGTTGTTTCCCACATGTCAGCCAGCACCTGGCCCTGCTTGTCTCCTGTGTCTAACCTCTGGTCACGTTGAATCTCACCTGGGCTGGGAAGGGAAAGGTTTTGCTAAGAAGCCTGCCTGGCCTCTGCCTCACGAGCTCTGCCCTTGGCAAGACTATCTTTTCTGGGGCCTTGAGAGTGTGGACATCCTTCCGCCTGTCCTCGACTGTGCTCTGAGCAGGTAGGGTACTCAGAGCTGGCACAAGGAGATAGGACTGCTGGGCACACCCACTTTCCACAGCTCATAAAGCCCTCAGAATACTGAGTCTCTTCCTCCCAGAATGTCCTCATGAAGTTTTATTAAACCCTAGGCACTCAGAACGCACCAAACCCCTCTGGAAAAAAAGAAAATACTACATTTCCAAATTTAACATCTAAAATGTAGGAAGTGGTGCTCTAAGTGTACTTATTTTTCCAGATGGCTCATTTATTTTCATTGAAAAAGATCAGTGTAAGTCAAAAACCACAGAACTGTCTGGAAGCAATCGAGAGGAACGGAAATACCTTGGCAATGGCTGGCGCCGTTACGTGTAACTTGATGAAATGGAGGGCTTAGTGAGCAAATACGCTCTTTCGGATTGAGTTGTCACAGCTTAATCTAATTTCAAAGTAACCATGACAGCCTTTCCCCCTTAAGAGCAAATGACAGGACACCTGCCTGTGGCGTGCGCTGCGTGCAGACCTGGAGCTGTGGCTGGTGCGTGTGTGAGCAGCCCTTGCCAGCGAAGACTCTTGGCTCCTTGGACTGAGGAGGGGTTAGTGCTCTGTAAACCCTGCAGGACAGCCTTCTGCTCATGCCTCCCCCGAGACACAAGGCTGTTTGGAATCCGTGGTGGTCTGCGTCTCACTCTCTTACAGGTCACAGAGACAAGCGAGGCTCTGACCACAGTAAGCCTGTCTTTCAGCTGCTCCTGTCAGGAGCATTTTAGATCCAGCAGGCATGGGAGAGAGGAATCAAGGCCGTCAGGTCATGATGTTCTTAGCTGCCATATTGGTGATTTTCTTGGTCCATCCAGCACCTGAAATCATTGGAAATGCCCAAGACTGTTTGCCTGTATTTATAAGGCACTGCCTTCTCACTCCTGAAGATTGAGGCTGTTCTATGGGTGTGTGTGTGTGTGTGTGTGTGTGTGTGTGTGTGTATTCTAGAGCATGTGTGCCATGGCACATACTGCCAAGGTTAAAGGACAACTTGCAGAAGTCATTTTTTTTCCTTCTATCATCCAGCGGGGGTGGGGTGGTCCCAGGGATCACTCAGGTCAGGCTCAGTAGCAAACACTTATTTACCCGCAGAGCCATCTCACCAGAACAGGACAGCAGCGGCCGCATGCCTTTAATCCCAGCACTCAGGAGGCAGAGGTAGAAAGATCTGTGGATTTGAGGTCAGCCTGGTCTGCACAGTGGGTTCTAGGACAGCCAGGCCTACGTGGTGGAACTTGGTCTAGAAAAACCAAAGCAAAACCAATTGCTATTATTTAAAACTGTGTGTGTGTGTGTGTGTGTGTGTGTGTGTGTGTGTATGTGTGTGTGTATGTATGTGTGTGTGTATGTGTGAGTGTGTATATGTGTGAGTGTGTGTATGTGTGTGTGAGTGTGTGTGTATGTGTGTGTGTCTGTGTGTGTGAGTGTGTGTGTATGTGTGTGTGTCTGTGTGTGTGTGTGAGTGTGTGTGTATGGTGTGTATGTGTGTGTGTATGTGTGTGTGTGTATTTGTATGATTTGTGAACTTTGGTGAATCTTTGACGACTTACATTCTATTATCTGATAAATGTTTATCCGAGTCTAAGAGCACCAGGTATGGTGGTTCTGTCTCAAACAAACAAACAAAAAAAAAGAACAAAACTAGAATCCAAGACCATAAAAATGGGGAGGGGCATCGAAGACCCTCTGGCCAGTTCTCACTGTCTCTCAGAGGAGCTCAGGAAGGCCAATTTGGACGTTACAACTTCTGAGCTCTCGTAAGTGAAAGGGAGCCACACAGGGCCCAGGTCTCCTCACCCCTGCATGGCATCCTTCCCCTGTCTGCGTGGCGTGCATGTTGAGCGTGTCCCAAGGAGCAGAATGTAAGGAAGCATATGTGCTCGGTTTGAGATGCAACTTGATACTCTCTCATAAGCTTGGCTGATCTAAAATACAGTAGTCGCACTAATCAATATATTCCTGAGACCAGTGGCTCACTGCAGTGGAGTTTAAGAGCTAACTCTTGGGTGCTTTGGAATGGTCCACTCATGTTTTAAAGAAGAAAACTAAAAAAAGAAAACTATCAAAATAGTAGCCAAGAAACCCTGTCCATGTATATGGGATCCAGTGCTTCCCCGCGTCTGTTCATTGCCTGCAGTGGACAAAACAAACAGACAAACAAACAAACAAAACATTAAAAATTGTCTCATCAGTCTTGTTTTCAAAAGAACCATTTGAACACTTAAAGACAGGCCCAGAATTTTAGCCATAAAGAAGGCTTTAGGGAGTCAATGTCTTGCTGGCCAGAATCTTGTCAGCCCTCCCTCCTGCCCGTCCTCTGCCTCTCCCCACTGGTGTTTAACAAGGGAGGCATATGAGGGCCTCTTTCCTTTTTCTTGGCTTGTTCCAGCTGCAGTGTTGTTTTAACGCTAGGATCTCAGCGTCGTGTGTCCCTTCTTTCTCGGAATAAATATTGGGAAAATAGGAGGAAGAAAGACAAAGGGACCAAGTAACTGATTTAGAAGCAAGCCGAGGCCATGAGTGGTGGGGGTGGAGCTTGGTACTAACCACTGAGCCTGGAAGCCCAGGTCTAGTGCAGCAGGCTCTGGGCTCCCTTCTGTTCTAGTCCCTCACTGTTACTGTGTCAGTACCTGTACCACCACAGCAGCTCTGAGTCCCTCGTGTCTCAAGACCACATTTAGCTGCAGGACACCGCACCCTAACATTGTACTGAGCATCCAACTCCACCTTTCTAAGTCCCTGACCCTCTCCTAAGGCACTTTCCCTTCACCCCTCCCTGGTTTCTCTACCTTCCAGCCTCCCCGGAGCCCCACCTCTCTTCCCAGTCCTTCTGTCTGCCTTTCACGCTGATTGCTGTCCACTCACTCGCTCTCTCTGAGGCAATGTTCCCTAGTAGACTGGGGTCTGACTCCCAGAACTGGGTGGCTGTGCCCTCTTTGCTAATGGCCTTTGTGACTAGCTGTGATGATACTCACCCCCGCTCTAGCTCACACTGCACACTTCTGTGTGCACTACTCCTGTGACACCCGGCCTTCCTGTGGGAATCTGTCTTCAGTCTCAGATGAATGGAAGCTATGTTAGGTCCTCTGTCCTCACCCTATCCTGTGACAGTGTTTTCAGCCCTCTTTAATTTTCTGTTTGCCGTTGCTCTTAACTTAACGCTACATTCGTATGTTTACTCCTAGACTGTAAGCTCTTCGGGAGTGTCGCTTGGTGTAATCTTTATATTGATGGAGGCTCTAAACCCTGTATTTTGTAGATAGCAAATATTCAGGTGGTTTTTGTTTCAATGGATACAAAAGTTAGTGCATGCGTGAATGAGTGATTTTAATACTGGCTACACCTCTCTGGGTCTTGGTTTTTCCATCTGTCTAGTGAAGGAGTTGGACAAAATGATCTGTATAAATCCCTTCTTAGCTCATCTCATATCGAGGGTTAGTATTAATTAACGCCTCTGAAACATCTCTAAATTTTATTACTGTACGTCACAAATAGAGCAAGCATCATTAGGAAATGTATTTGTGGCTGGTTTGAGTGTCTTCTTTACTCACACATGGTTTTCCTCCCTCCTAGGTTTACAAGTTGTTCTGAACTCCATTATAAAAGCCATGGTCCCCCTCCTCCACATAGCCCTTTTGGTGTTATTCGTAATTATCATCTATGCGATTATAGGGTTGGAACTTTTTATTGGAAAAATGCACAAAACCTGTTTTTTTGCTGACTCAGGTGGGTAGTGACCGTTCTCTGCTTTGTTTTGGGGGAGGCGCTGGTGCCCCGGGCCTTCCCCTCCCATCTGTTGCCTCTTTCTGTGTGGATTATGTGAAGGATGGCTCATCCTGCTTCCCATTCCTATTCCCAATGGAAAGTGTCCTAGCGGAGAGGATGGGGGCCCTGCACAAGGCAAGGCAGGTAACCCTGTTGTTCTCCATCAGCCTAAGAGAGGCACTGGGGACGAGAATGGAGAGTGGTGGGTGGTGGTGACCAGAAGAAACTGAGTTCTGCTGGTGAGGGGACATTCCATGCAGTCCTGGGTGGCAAGGGTGCCGGTGCTGGGTGTGGTGGGTTTGGGCAAGGGTCCTGGTTGTTCCTCTTCCAAGTCATGCCTCTGCTTCTTCTCTCTCTAGATATAGTAGCTGAAGAGGACCCAGCTCCATGCGCGTTCTCAGGGAATGGACGCCAGTGTGCCGCCAATGGCACGGAATGTAGGAGCGGCTGGGTCGGCCCCAATGGAGGCATCACTAATTTTGACAACTTTGCCTTTGCCATGCTCACTGTGTTCCAGTGCATCACCATGGAGGGCTGGACAGATGTGCTCTACTGGGTAAGCAGCCCAAGGACAATTCCCAGCATGCCGGTCCCTTGCTAAAGGTGTCCTTGGTGTGGGCAGCTGGCCGAGAACAGAGCCCTGGAGGTCAGCTCTTCGGGAAGGGAAGCAGACCTAGACCCTCTCTTGGTGAAGCCCCCACCCTCCAGCTTTAGGGGGAAGCCCCAGTGCTGAAAGGTTGCTGCCTGGCTCCCACAGTCTATACATAAAGACAGTTACTTTACTAGATCCTAAAGGGGAGGCGAGGGACACAGTGAGGGCCGCTTTCATGCATCCTATAGCTCTATGTGGCAAATCATAGCTCACTGCTAACTTTTCTCCTATCCTCCCTCCTTCACTGTCAGCCAGGCCAGAACATACCCTGACCCCCATTCCTCTCTTGTTTGAGCCAAAGAGCTCAGCAGAGGTAGCAGAAAAGCCACAATGCCAGGGCGGGTTACCCTGCAACAGGTAGATAACGTCTTGGTGACTAGGGTAGGGTTCTTCTCGTTCCTGGCGGAGCCGGAGGGTTTGCTGTAAACCAAGTGCAGCAGCCATTCCCTTCCCCCGGGCTTTGTTGGTAGGTGGAAACTTTGAAGCTCACAGAAGTTTAGACATCATTTTTACCCCACTATAGAGGAGTTGCTGGAAAATACAGCTTATATCATATAGATTTTGAACCCAGATTCCAATGGATCAAACCAGTATTCTTACAGATTATTGTCCAGTTCTCAACCTGTGGGCTGTGACCCCCTTAGGTCCGATGTTTTCATTACAATTCCTAACAGTAGCAAAATTGCAGTTATGAAATAGGATGGAAATAATTTTATGGTTGGGCGTCACCACAACATGAGGGACTATGTCCAAGGGCCACAACATTAGCAAGGTTGAGAACCACTGGTTTCCAGGAAATTAATAGTAATTCTTGAGTGGGCAGCTTCTAGGTAAAAGGCTTAGAAATGGAGACATGGCTTTTGGTAGGTTCTAAACCCTAGAAGCGATGGAGTACTTTTTTAAATCACTCTCTGCCTTCAGAGACTGCACCAAGCCTTGGGTCTTGCTTCCCTTCTCTGGTGAACACTATGCTTGTGAGGCTGTAGGTGTTCCTGTCCAGCCGGCCCTCCGTATCTACAGATCCTGCATCCATGGGGTTAACCTACCTCGGGCTGACCAAATGCAGACTGAAAATAATTCACAAAAAAAAAATTCATCTGCATTGAATATGTTTGGACTTGCTTTGTAACAATTCCCTAAACAATACAGTAGAGCGATGGTTCAGTGCTGTTGGGAATGAAACGTGGTCCAGAGACAACGCAAAGTCAATGGGGGGTGTGTGGATATAGGTCATATGCAAATATTGCACTAGTTTATCTAAGGGGCTTGAGCAGCTCGGGCTGGTCCCCATAGATTCTGAGGGTCGGCTGTCCTAAGTAAAGAAAACATCACCAACGTGTTGTAGTTCATTTGACTTCATCCCTATTTCTGAGTGTTGTAGAATCACGTGTGTATGTGTGTGTGTGTGTGTATGCATGTGTGTGTGCATCTGTGTGTGCACGTGTGTGTGCGTGCATGTGTGTGTGAATGTGTGTGTGCGTGCATGTGTGTGTGCATGTGTGTGTGCGTGTGTGTATGTGTGCATGTGTGTGTATGCATGTGTGTGTGAATGTGTGTGTGCATGTGTGTGCACGTGTGTGCACGTGTGTGTGCGTGCATGTATTTGTGCATGTGTGTGTGCATGTGCGTGCATGTGTGTGTGTGTGTCTGTGGACACAAATGTTGGTTATAGTCACAAGCAATACCTTCTCCTGGAGAGAATGATGGGCATCATCAGGCACTGAGCTCCCAGGCTGGGTAAAGTGTTGATGTCACCTGTGTCCCCTAAGCCTCATCTCCTGAGCAGAGCAAAGCTTCCATTTCAGTCTTCCCCCAGAACGGCTGATAAATAGAGCATGTCATCCCCCAAAGCCCAAACTCTGCTTTTCCCTCCCCCAAACAGTAGGACTCTTTTTTTTTTCTTGTTTTAAAACAAGTAAAGTCTGTGACTTTCTCCGCTTAGTCTTCTCTGAATTGTCACGGTGAATCGCCAGACGCCGATCCAACATGCCTTGACTGATGGACGATTTTCTAGTTCATCTTACATTTTCGCACGTTGGTTCTCTCACAGAAGTCGCCCTGTTGTCACACAGAGAAAATTTCAGGGGCGTGTGAACAAAAGATGAGAAAACTTCTTGCACCCAGAAAAACCAGTGTGCATGTGCTTTTCCGAGACCTTTTCAGTATCACTCGTGACGATGAAGTGCTCTGCTGCTGCTGTGACCGTAACATAGTTAATAATTGGGCATTTGAATTACATCCTCTGTGAATTAAATAACACCTTTATTGTGATGGAGGGGCGCATGTAATTCCTCACCATTACTCTAGTCTCGATCCCTTCCTCGACCGGAGGTTTGAGATGGAGACAGTGGTGTGGAGAGACCCTGGTCCTCAGCAAGTGTCTCTAGTCCTTGAGTAGAGGCATCAACCTGTGGACTTTTTAATAAAGGCTTACGTTTGGCCTTGCAGGGGTGCGATCCCCATTCCAGCCATCAGCTCTGCCATTGAGCCTGGAGCCAGCCAGGGACTAAGCATGACTGGATGCTTATGGCCCCGTCTTGGCTGGATTTCCTTTCTAGATCCTGAAATCTGAATTCCCTATGACTTTCATACATCATAAAATGCTCTCCTTTTTACCCTCCCCCATGCCCACAACCCCTTAAAAACATGAAGCCCACTTTTAGCTTTTGAGAATCATATAAAAGAAAAACAGATTTGGCCTTCTGGCAGTTGTGGGACTGCTGGCCTACACCCTCCTTAACTCCTCTCTTGACTTGCTGGTGGGTTATGGATCCTTCTACAACACTAGGGGGCAGCTGAGTAATGTCTTCCAAAGTGTTTTGTGAGACCTTCCTGTCTAAAGCACGTAGGGATTGTCTTTAATCACCATTGGCTACATTTATTAACTCATCACAGAGCTAGGCAGGAGCCAAGGAGCTAAGCTCTCCCAGCATTTTATGGGCCAGCCAGCTGGAAGCCACCGAGTTCCAGGACAGGACATCTCCACCCAGCACAGAGTCTGGCCTGGAGCAGGTGTCAACAAATACACATCACTACTGTCCCTCTTCGACTGACCTAGCCCATTCTGTGGGCTGTGTCAAGAGTATTTTGATCCACTCTCCTGGGACAGAAAAGAGATTCAGTTTTAAATATCAATTGCAAACAGATTTCCCAGTGTTTAGGTTTTTGTATAGGGTGAACGAAGTCTTTGCCTCTAGACAAATTTATATTTGGCATTCCCCAGCACACTTAGGACATAACTGTCAAGAGCCGCTGGCAAGTGTCTGGCAGGGTCTTGGAAAGGGCCATGCACAAAGGCACACTGGAGCCGAGCTCTTTGGAGACGTGGTAAGTTGGGACCATGAGCTAATGAGTGTCTGATGCGGATATGTGGGGGAATCAGCCCCAGCCATTGTGAGTATTCCCTCTGTGTATGAGAGCCTGTAAGCACTCAGCCCTGCTGCATCTGTGCGGGACAAAGACTGGCCCTGAGAGCTTAAGTCTCATCTCTTCTGGGAAAGAGAAGCGTTGCACCGGCCAGTCCTGTTTAGCTCCCGCCTCCCCTCAGTGGTCTCCAGCTGCCCTTCCGGGTAACAGTGATAGGAGAACATGCAAGTCTACAGAGCACTCCTTCCTGAGAGGTTCAAATAAGATGTTCCCTTGCAGTAGAGCAGACAGCTGTTACCAGCGCCCTACTCTGAAAGCCGCCAACGCCTGAGCAGAGCAGGTGAAGCAGATGGCCTGGTCTCAAGAGTAAGGCGTCTACTGGGAGCCCTGCACTAGGGCTCTTTCCCCTCCGCCACGTACACACCCCGCTCCAGCAGAGCCTAGACATCTCTGTCACAGGTGTTGATTTAAGGCCAAGGCTCTGGCCACCACACGAAGCAGCCTGTTTCTTCCCTAGGTGTGGATTCTGAGATGAGTTTGACAGTGTCTGATTTGGAAGAGTCGCCTTCAGCCTTCCCACTGAAATTAGTTTATCCAACTTAATTAGATCAACCATTGGAGCCGTGGCCCCGGCTCATTCATTCCTCCAATTGCTGATGTGAAAAAGGAGACGGTTCTATTAAGTACGTCAGTTTGCATGTGGCCAAACCGGTGTCTCATAAGGGAGTTAATGCCCTCTCCCTAGATTTCAGCAACAGATATTAGGTGATTTTTTTTTAATGCTCCCTTTTCCTGTTTGACTTCAGCACAAGGCAAATATTGTGAAATGCATGAGCCTCTTTCTGTAAAGCTGAAACCTGGACACAGATAATGTCAAAAAGGCACAGGACTTGAAACCCTGAGGGTTCACAGCTGCCGGACAGGAGCAGGTTTGCCCAGACTGTTGACCAGCTGAAAACTCAGGCTACTCCTGCAGAGTGGGGCCTTGAGTCTGTCTCTTCTGTTACCTGGTTAAGTCCTCAACGCCTCCTCCCTTGTGGAGGAAGTGTTTAATATTCAGCCTGTCCCACCGAACACTGCCCTGTGTTACTGGAAAGTCCCATCCAGCTGTGATCCATAAAGCACCTGTGGATCCACAGAGCACTTGTGTGCCAGCTGTTCTCTCCCAGACATTCCCCGGAAGTCTGACTCGGAGGGCATATCTAAATAAGCAGCTGAGTCAGGTGCTCCTCTGTCCCAGTCCTGCTTTTTTTTTTTTTTTTTGAACAGCTGTCAGGTCAGAGTTGGGGTGAGGCAGATATAAATTAAAGCCAGGCTCTTTTAACAGGTACAGTTGAGAAACACACACACACACACACACACACACACACACACACACACACACACTTCCCATGTCAACTGGAGGCCTTGGAACATTTTCTTGTTTTCTTGCTTACTTAGTAGACTAAGTATTCATTCATTTGTTCCATATTCACATAGTTCCATGGCTACAGATAATCCAAACCTAAGGTGGGCTAGGCTTCCTGGGGTAGATAGATAGAATGATTATCTCCAAATGGATGGTAATTATTGTTTTAGATTTATCTATTTATTTATTTATTTTGAGAGAGGTTCTCATTGTGTACCCGGCTGGCCTGAACTCAATGTAGACTAGGCTGGCCTTGAACTACAGATACAGATCTGTCCCCCAGCTGCTGGATCAAAGACGTGCGTCACCGTGCCAAGCTAGTTTTTAGGGTTTGTTGTGAGGAGTTTATAGAGTCCAGTGTTAACAGGTTTGACTCTATAATTAGGACTTTTCCACCACGTTTAAAAAGCAGTTAGGACGGGCTGGGATAGAGCAGCAGCTGGGCTCCAGGGAAGCGAGCGCTGGCTCCATCTTCTACTGAGGCTTGCCCTGGAAACTGCTTATCAGTCCAGAGTCCTGAGTCAGAGCCAAATCTCCTTTCTCTACCTGGGACCGGGATCTGCTGTTTGGCCTAAAGCCTATATGAGTCTTTGTTTGTGTGTGCAGGCATGCGTGTGTGTGTGTGTGTGTGTGTGTGTGTGTGTGTGTTGCGTGTGAGTATGTGTGTGAGCACGTGCGTGCAAGCATGTTTGTGTGTGTGTGCGAGCATGTTTGTGAGTGTGTGTGAGTGTGTTGCATGTGAGTGTGTGTGAGCACGTGCATGCAAGCATGTTTGTGAGTGTGTGTGCAAGCATGTGTGTGAGTGTGTTGTGTGTGAGTGTGTGTTGTGAGTGTATGTGTGTGTGTTGTGTGTGTGCATGTGTGCGTGCAAGCATGTTTGTGAGTGTGTGCAAGCATGTTTGTGAGTGTGTTATGTGTGTGTGTGTGTTGTGTGTGTGTCGTGTGTGTGAGTATGTGTGTGTGTGTGTGTGCGCGTGTGTGTTGGGAATAGTAATGAATGTCTGATGGCTGCTCCTGTCTCAGTCTAAGTAAATGTTTAATCCAATGTATAGAATGTTCTCTCTAACATGACCCTCTCTCCTTACTAGATTCTCCTATTAACCCACTCCTACGAGCCCGTCTTATTTCTTACAGATGAATGATGCTATGGGATTTGAATTGCCCTGGGTGTATTTTGTCAGTCTCGTCATCTTTGGGTCATTTTTCGTACTAAATCTTGTGCTTGGTGTATTGAGCGGGTAAGCTGCCTCTCTTTCATCTTGAAAGCAGAGTCCCGAGGACAGCTGCCAAGACCACACAGGCTTTGCTAGAGGGACCGGTGGCTGGGTACCAGCCCCTTCGCACCGCTTTCCCTTCTGCTGAGGCTTTCCAAACCAGGCTGTTTCCTGGAACCTCACCAGCTACCGTGAAAGAAAGCCATGAAGAGATTATTGACCAGGAATTAATTAATCAGTATTGTTGCTTGGGATTTAAATAATTTCCCTTGCTTGGCCTTTTGTCTGTCCTAAAATGAGATACATTTATAATTGCTTTCTTGGTCGGGATCCAAATCCAATGCTCATTAATTGGCCTGCGACTGCTGCTAACTGAGAGGTCTGGACTGACTTTGGAGAGTCTCTTCCTGAAGATCTCAGCATCGGGGTTTGCCCCGCCCCTCCGGAGGAGAACTGAGCAAGGGGTACACGCTCACTCAAGCCCTTTCCTTGGAGTGCTGACCTCCACCTGAAGCCCTGAGTGGTCCTGCAGCTGCAACCGGGGCTCTGTTCTTTAGTAAATGGATAACTGATAACTGATCTCCTTACGTTTTACAGGTTAATGATGCGATAGGATGGGAGTGGCCATGGGTGTATTTTGTTAGTCTGATCATCCTTGGCTCATTTTTCGTCCTTAACCTGGTTCTTGGTGTCCTTAGTGGGTAAGCAGTTGGATCCCTGTTGCACATTCTCCCGACGCCACGTGGGAGGCAGCCCTGCGTGTCTCCCTCCCAGCTGCTCCCTGGTGGCTTCTCTGCATGCCTTTGGACTCTGATGTCCTCTCTGTGTGTTGCTTTTAGATTGAATTGTGATTCTTTCTGGCTGTATCTGTCTGTGAGATTCTGTGTTTCTGATGCCTGCCAAGCACTGTTAACTTAATGAAAATGTTTCCCTTAGAGGTGAATTACAAGCAAATAAAAGGCTTCCTAGCTCTGGTTTTTTTCCCCCAGGGAGGGACTTTGGTCTCCTGTGGGTTTCATTCCATTAGTACATGACCCGGCCCTCATTAGTCACTCCCAGAGCATTGTAAATAGTGGTGTTTCAGATTTTGTGGTAAAGCCTAGATTGGTACATAAATATGCAGCAGTTTCAAGCCCTGGCTTCCTGAGGTGGGGACGCTGGGTTAGCCTGGCTTATCACTACGTGAGCTGTGCTTCTGACTTAATGTTTGTCTTTTCTTAACTCGGAGTGATGTTTGCCTTTTACATGCATGCTCTCTACAGCCGTATTTATCCCATTTTTGGTCACCATTTTAAAAATTCATTTTGTTTAATGCCTATCTCTGGATTTACCCTGCGTCCATCAGGTTCAGCAGAAATGGGTTTGGGAAGGGCCTTGGGCTGTAGGGCTCTGCCCTACAGTGGTGGGAGGCGGTGTTCTAAAGGCCCCGTGAGCAGATGAGAATGTCAGAGTCTCTGAAGTGCTCCAGGAAGTGGGGTATCCCCATCGAAGTGGGGCTGGGGCTCTCTCAAAAGCAGTTCCATAAGTGGGGGTTGATTTTGACCAGAAAAACATTGTGGGTTTCTCATCATTAGAGTCTTATTGAATTCTACCTGTAGTATTGTCTCTTAATTAGGATAAAATATTTAATTAAGAATTATATTCAATTTTAAATGAGGTTACTAAAATACCTTGTCTTAAGAATTCAATATGTAATGTTTACAATTTGAAAAATTAAGGAATAATAATAT
This sequence comes from Rattus norvegicus, assembly GCF_021556685.1. NCBI lineage: Eukaryota > Metazoa > Chordata > Mammalia > Rodentia > Muridae > Rattus > Rattus norvegicus. The sequence continues at coordinate 5,438,339 of NC_141549.1, read as the reverse complement.
AAGTCAATTTCTAACCCAAAACAAAGCCAACAGCAACATATACACACTATCAGTACTGCATACAGCCCTTGCCCCCAACAGCCCAGAAGATACCCACGTGCCCCCCTCCCTTTGACCCTAGTCACTGCACTGAGTCTAGACTTTCTGAGGAAGTCGCACTGATAGTCTTTATCCTAAGTGAGCTTATCTGCTCACCCGCTTTATCTTGCTCTTTAGAGGCTGTATCTCAGGGCCACGGTATCGTCATGTGTGCTGAGTTAAGTGAGCTTTACCTCATCTGTCTTTCGCAGAGCAGAAGGCAGAGCCCAGTTAGCCATCATAACCCCTCCAATTGAGTGCAATCAGTTCTATACCATGGGATTCACAGTCTTTAGTCCCTTACCTAGTAGTGGCCCTGGAGCAGCCCCTCCCTCCCTCCAGTGAGAGGAAAATGGAGGGAGGGAATGGCTGAACCGGGGAGGGGAGGAAACAACGGCACCCAGAACCCATCTGAACTCTCTACCACACACATTGCCAACTTTAAAAGACCTTCCTCCTTGACTTCATTGTTCGTTTTGGTTCTCTCTCTCGCTCTCTCGCTCTCTCTCATTTTTGAAACAGTGTCTCAACTCTGTAGCTCAGGCTAGCTTAGAACTTACTGTATAGCCCAGACAGGTCTTGTACTCAAAATGATTCTCCTGAGTGCTGGGGTTAAAGGCATGAGCTTCCTTCCCCAGCTATAAGACCTTCCTCCTCTTGAGCCTCTGTGACCTGAAGTTGGGGTCAGGTTGGTTAGAGTGGCAGTTTTAGTTGGAGAAACTTTGCCACAGGAACTACCCATACAAGGCCAGCACCCGCAACTGTGTTGTGAGTTGCTTGGCGCCCCGTGTCTCCTGAACCCAACTAAACTGACGGGGGCCATGGGAACCACTAATTTTAACAGTGCCAGTGACGTGCCTTATCTGTAGCTCCCTCTCCCTGGGCAGGGACTGTTGCCTCTGGCATGATAAAGCAGAGATATAAGCCAGCCAAATCCTGAGGTGTTTAAAAAAGCAGAAGATGGGGCAGAAGTTCACTGTAATGACAGGGCCTCCACGTGAAGCCTAGTAGGAGGACCACAAAGCCAGAGGCTTAAGAAAAACACAGATTCTCATCTAACAGTTTACTAAAATGTATCTTGAGGGGAAATAACGAGTTTTTGAAAGGCACTATTTTCTTCAAAGAAAACTATAAAGGAGAAACCAAATGGTACCTGAATGCTAAGAAGCAAACCTAAGACTTGTTGACGATTTTATCTGTCAGCTCATGCTGGGCCCAGACTCCTCCAGGGTGCACGATCCTCTCCTCCCTCCCACCCCAAGCCACTTGGGTAAGAAATGCTGGGGCAGGCTCTCCAGGTGGAGTCGGAGCTGGGTCTGCAAAGCTCTTTGACCACCATTCTCCAAGTTCCTGATGAAGGCCTGACTCTGGGCCAGAGGCCAGGGGTGCCAAGGTGTCCAAAGCACAGACTCCAGCCTTAGGCTCGGTCTGGAGCCCGAGCTGTGCAGCAAGTCCACAGCTAGTAGAGTTGCAGGCTGTCGAGGGGAGACTGCCTGGGCCCTCAGGGCCTGCACTGCCTCCCAGGGTTCCCTGCACTTCTCCCACTGCCTGGGCCCTTGTCCCCTATTCACAGTCTTTGCCATTATTGTTCAAGCAAACTTCAAATCGTTACTGTAATCTTAGGGTTCTTCATAGCATTCTTTTTTAGGAAACATCAGAAGTGTTGTAAAGCTAGGACACAAAATGTCAGAAGACATTTCTGTGGCAGAGCCCTGAAGGGACTTTAGAAGAACAGGTGTGGTCTCAAACACAATGAGCTCCAAGTGTCCCACCGTAGGGACTTTAGCCAAGGCCTTGTGTCCTTGCGTGTCATGACCTTCGAATGAGGACTCACTAGTAGACAGTGACACCTTTGACACCTTCTGTGTCTAAGGCTGTGTGTGTGTGTGTGTGTGTGTGTGTGTGTGTGTGTGTGTGTGTGATAGCGTCTCACTCTTCAGTCCAGCCTGACGTCAGGCTGGTGGCTATCCTCCTGTCTTGCCCTAGAGAGTGCTGGAGTGACAAACATGTAACACAGTGTCTAGACGTTAAATATCTTATCAGCTTGCGCTTCTGTAGCTCCTCCCATTAAGTATGGCCGTGGCATCCTGTTGTGTCATAATCCGCACAGTTATTTTGGGGTTCACACTTTTTAAGGCATTTGCAGACTGAGTCTCTGAAAACGCTGTCTGTTTTGTTTCATTTCCTCCCTGAGGTGGGACTGAAGCTCATGGATTGCTTGCTCTGGGAGCCTGGGTGTAGATGAGACAGCACCTCTGCTCACGGCACTCTGTGGGAAGAGCGGAGACAGCCGGTAGTCAGCGCTAGGGCTTAACATTTGGTTGTCCTTGATGATCCTTGGTGATCCTATGATGGGCAAAGAGCTAAAAAGACTGCCTCCTTTAGGTCTGAGGTCCAGGTAGCAGGTGTGTGTCTTAACCTCTGGCATTTTAGAAACGTGGGAGCTGCTAGTTTTTAGAGCTGCTCCTTTAAATCCTGGCACTCTCAAGGTTTGCCCTTTGACTATATGCACATAGGAGAGCACAGTTCTTATGTTGCTAAAGGGTTCTCCAGGGGACAGTGGTCCTCATGGCTGGGAACCTGCTTCTCTACTTCAGGACCTACCTTCTATCTGCCACAGCTCTGTGATGCTGCGGTTTGAGTGGCCAAGGGAGATTTCCTAGGCTCCTAAAGTCCCAGGGAAGCCCAGAACCTGGCCCTGCCAGCATCCCAAGCTGACAGTGGGTCTCAGTCACACTGATCTTTAGTCTCTTCTCTAATACAGACATGATCCTGTCTTGCTCCCAACCTCACAGGGTGGCTTGAGGTCAGCCAGCGAATGTAGAACTACCTGAAAAAATGTTCTAAGGCATTTTCTCATCTAGTACATTCTATGTCTATTCTTCAATCTATAGACCGTGCTCCACCCCCAACCCACCCTGGTGACATGAGACAGTGCAGCAGGGGGCTCTGTAGAAATTTTCAAGAGGAGAAATTGCTGCATATTTTAGGAAACACGAGGATATTTGTTATGTACACGTATACTATACTCAATGCCACCAGATGGCCATGGGACATAGGAGTTCTTTGTCAGCTGTGAAGTATCTTGTCTGCAGACTAAAATCACTGTTACTGGCGTTGGACGCAGTGAGGACTCTCTCCTCCTTTGCATCCGCGGCATGGAGTAACGTTTCTGAAAAGCAGTGCCCAGGCATGGCAGCTTAAATAACTACAGTGTGAGTCTGCTCTGCCTTCCCATCTGTGTGATTTGGGCCAAGTCCTTCCCTCTTTGAGGTGACTTTCCTCACGGGTGCATCTGCACGTGGAGCCTATGTCAGTTCCAACCTCATGGAGTCCAGGGAGCCTTCAGAGAACTACAGAATGGAGAGCCTCAGGGGTGACTGTCAGAAAGGTTCAAGGGAGAATAGATCAGTGACCTGGAACAAGGCAAACTGGCCTTTCTAAGCCAGTTAATCACAATTGGCCAAGATAGGTTTATGCTAGTGAGAAATCAAAGCTGTGTCACGTGTTTAAATGTTTTATTATGTAAGCAGGTAAACAATGTAAGGCAATTGTGTCTAAAACACATTGCTACATAAACTCCCTCCCAGGCCTGCTTGAAATAATAGGTTAAAGTCGTTCGTCATTGGTCTGGGATTTCAAGGCTTTTGCTAACATCTTACCAAAAAAAAAAAAATATTTAAAACTGCTCTTCTGAAGCAAGCTCTGTATGTTTTCAGGTAATAAATGTCCTTCATAAGTCCCGTTTCAAGACATAAAACTAAATGAAACCCGAGCCGATGTGTCTGCGATTCCAAAACCAGTTGGCTCGAAATTAATTTCGTGTGTATGTTTCTGTGTGTCCTGGTAAGCCTCAACTCTACCAAGTCGCAGACTGCTTTTAAACTCGCTTACTGAGTTTTCTACTCTTAGAGGCCTCTATTAGTTACTTCTCTCTTGCTGTGACAAAATGCCTGGTAGAAGCACCATAACGAGGAAGGTTTGCCTGGGCTCCCGGTTTGAGGGGATACAGTCCACAGTGAGGGGGAAGGTTTGGCGTGAACACGATGCGCTCTCGCTGCACCCGCCTCAGGAAGCAGAGAGATGTAAACACAGTGCTTGACTTGCCTTCTCCCTCTGTGTCCAGTCTGCGATCCCAGCCCAGCGGGTGGGATCTTTTCACTCAGGATGAATCTTTTCTCCTCAGTTAAACTCTTCTGGGAAAACTGTCGCAGAGACATGCCTTTGGAGCGATCCAGGTCCAGTCAAGTTGACAGAGGAGATGAACCATCACCAGGCCTGTTTATCTTAACTTGAAGAGTTTGGGGGATGGGGGGGCAAACAGGGTAAAGCAAAACACTGTAAAAAAGGAAAGAGCAGAGGCGATTTTCAAAACAATTCATCTTTCTGAAACTTACGTCCTAGACCCCGTTCTGAAGATGTAAAACACCAGGCCCAGACAAAGACGAAGCACAGTTGCTTTTGTGAAGCCTTTTCTTCCTAAATAAAGATCAATGGTTACAGAGAAAAATGGGGCGGGAAGGTGGCGACGTCCCTGGAGAGACTGAAGACCGCACTGTGCCAGAATTTTGCAGAATAGAGTCAGGCTGACAGCATGGGGAGTTGGTCCTTAGTCCAGTTATATTCACGGCGTTATGAGGTAGGAAACCTCTGCCATCTTCTTGGATGCTGGCTTACGGGGCGAAACAGCAGGAGGAGGGGGTGCCATTTTCAAGTATTTTCTAAGTGAAGTCATTCCACATAACTTTTCATGGCAGTTTAAATTTTGCTACCACTATCTATTGAGAAGGAATGAACAGTAGAATTCCTCCATGCAGGTACCTATACCTCTGACATATCTGCATCATAGGCAAGCAGTCAAACTGTTTGTAGTGTTAAGAGGGATAGCACCAGGGTCCTGAGGTAACCATCAGCCCACCTCGGACATAGAAATATAATATTCTGAGTTAATGAGAACCCATGGCTTGGACAACAAAACCCTTCTGGGCAAATGGAAGTCTAGCCTTACCCAGGAATGGTAGTTGATGCCTTTAATCTCGGCACTGAGGAAGCAGAGGTTGGCAGGTCTCTGTAAGGGTTCAAGACCAAGCCGGTCTACGTAGTGTGTTAACAAGGCAAACAGGGCTGCATAGTGAGAACTTGTCTTGGAGAAGGAGATGGTGGAGAGGTCCTTACGGAGAGTTCTTAAACTTAGCTGTTTCCTTCTATATGTAAGTGGTCTCCAGGCTCCCAGAATCCCAGACACCTCTGAGGGTCACTTTAAGCAAAAGGCTCCAAAATGTTGCATAATTGTTCTTGGGTTGGATGAGGCTGTCTGGAAAGCCAGTCCTCATAGCTGGGTGTCCTCCTTGAACTTGGAGGTCATGCTATAAGTGGAATAGATCTGAGGTTGGGGTACAGGAAAGAGCCACGGTTCTTTAGGAATGCTCTTGGTTTGGCTTTGGTAAAGTAAGAAATTAAGCCCCAATTTGGCTTTAAAGGGGAAAATACCCAATTTCCCTTTTCTAATGAACCAAGCAAAACATGCATATCTACTCTGGGCATTAAGCTTCCTCATTGCATAGCTGACAAAGAAACGCTAGTGTCGTGTGTACCAAGGTCCCAGAAGTATGCAGGCTGGTAACCACACCTGACATCAACCAGTAAATGCGACCTCTCTGCTGCCGGAGGGCAGCTGCTGTTTCCATAGAAATGGCTCTTGGATCAGTGGAAATGAGGTAAGAGAAAGTTTTCGCTGATGCGTGTTCCATCACGCTGACGCTTGTTTCCCTGGCAACAGCAGTGGACAGCAGCCAGGCTCTGGAAACAGATTCAGTAGAGCACTCTCGCTTGTCAGCTGTGGTTGTCATCTGCTCCTGACCACACTGTCTTTGATAGCGCCTAGCAGAGGCCTCTGAGGACCTGGCAGGTACCGCTGGCCTCATGTGCCCTCCTAGGTATCCATCACACCCGTGGCAAACTGTGTCCAAAGCAGACCGTCAGCTCTCTTCTCTCCACCTGTGTTTATCTCGTTGCGCAGCTCAGAGGGCAGAAGGTTGTCGAGGGCAGAAGGTGCCGCAGAGCCGACTGTCAAGTCTGTTGATCTCAAGTCCTAGGGGAGTGGAATCCATTACAGTGATTTTATGCACAGACTCAGCTCTTCACAAAAGCTGGTGATACCTTCATAGTTGAAATTAAAGCCATAATTCTCATGTGTTCCTGACCCTGCTGGTGGCACTCACCATCGCCTACGAGGAAAAGGATGAGTTTAATAATCTGACTTCTTCTGAGAAACGTACGGATGACTACTGTGTCTTAGATGTCACTGCCATCTTCTGCCGGATCCTTTCCTTCTGTGGCGTGTTCTCACATAGGCCAGTAAAATTGCTTTCACGGCTGAGGTATTGGTTCCGTAGGGCAGCTTGGTATCTGTGTCTGCTGCGTGTGGGACTTCTCTCTGTGACAGCTCAACATCTGTCTCTTCTCGGGGTTTTGATTTTATTTCTGCACATATATCTATCTGAAGCACGAGTTGTACCCTGCCCGTGTGAGACAGCCTGCGTAGGTCCCACAGCACAAGGCAGAACCCCGAGAGGGTCTGGGGAAGTTGTTTGCCCTAAATGCTTCAAAGATACATTTTCTTTAAGAGGATTCCTTTTCTGAAGGAGAAGGGTTTGGGGTGGGGGAGTCATGCAGTTCACAGCTGTCTGAGAAGCAGCTGAGATTTGAACCTGCAGTGCTGGCAGGATGTGGATTTGGGCACCCAGAAGAACTATGGGAAACTCTGTCTCCACGGGACTTTCTGAATTACTTTCCTTTAGTTTTCTGGAACATGGTGACTTTGTCTGGAGGCAGTGTTGGATGGCTGACTCTTGAATACTCTGTACCATCTAGTTAGGTCCAAACAACAGACGAGACTTAATAGATTCATATTAATTCTCCTTTTCTCCTGTTTAAAAAAGAATGGCCTTTCCCTTTATCTGATAAGTAATGTTTGAGTGCCTACACAGAGGAGCTGTATTTGCCCAAGTGCCACACTAGCCACTGTGGCTGCTGTAATGAGTTCAGAGTAGAGGCCTGGGCATGGTAATACTTGCCTGCAATTCTGGCACGGGGATGTAGGCACGGGAGTCATGAGTTCAAGACCAACCTGAGCTATGTAGAAAGGTGATTGGTGGTGTGTGTGTGGTTTTTTTTTTCTTTGTCTTTGTAAAACATGCTTAATTGAGAAGGCAAGCTTATGGCGAAAAACCTTTACAAATGCTGTGAGAGTAGGAGGGGTCGTTCTGTGGCACAACTACTGATGTACGGCGGAGGCACACAGTAGTGTCCCCGAGGACTGAAGACTGAAGCAGCATCCTCCATAAGCAGGCATGGTGCGGAGGCAGCGAGCACTGAGCTTCCCATCAGGGCTGGAGAAAGGGAAGAGGCAGAAGACATTGGAGAAACTAAACAAAGTTGAGAAGGCAGGAACTGAGGACCTGAGTGTTCAGGGAGGCAGGGACAAAGGAGGAGAGAGACTAGCCAGCAGAGCCGAGGTCTCCTGGGTCCTTATAGAGCCTGTGGTAAGCTTTGGTCATATCTGGAGTAGAGAAATCACAGAAAAAAATTAATCAAGAATCGGCGTGATTTAAATTTGAATTTTATAAAAATTATAATATTCACACGTCTTCAGATTACCTTTAAAAATGTTCCAGGAGCGGGGTTGTATTGGTAGTCATCTAGAGAGAGACACATGGAGAGATGATAATGGAGGTTTAACAGATGTTATTTGTGGAGTCCAGCTGGTAGGCATACAGGTGGCATCCATTCTATAATCCATTATGCTTTTATGTGTGTTTGAAGTTTTTCTTAGTTTAATGCTGGAAAATCCGTATATAAAAGCCATCGCAGCTGCAGTGATTTGAATTGCCTTAGTATAGAGGGTGCATATCGGAAGTGAACCTCGGCCTGTCCCGAGGCTCTTCCAGCCACAAGGTAGTAATGGTACCAGCTTGGATATTTCACTATAAAGAAGTATGAAATAGGACAAAATGCAACATCGCTGTTCTTGGAAAATGAACGTGGGCTTCCCAGTTCTGGGGACCGTAGCTGCAGAATTTGCTGTTTCTGTGCATGGAAATGCTCTGAGAGTTGTGGTGGAGGCCGGCGAAGCTCCGTGGAGAATGTCAGTCCACTTGTAGGGGATGCAAAGAGTGGTCCAGGACTGTAAGGCAGATGGGGTTTGTAGGGCAGAATGGAGGTGAGGCATTGTCAGAGAAAGGGCTCCAGAAATCTAAATAGAGGCCCTCTGTCGTCTTTAGCCTTGTTCATAGCTAATTCAGTGCTATGTCATACTCACCAAAGCCTGTCAGAAAACAGCTATGGAGAGCCCAGTGCTGGGTTCAGACTGTGGTGGGGAAACCTTAAAGACTGTGTGGGATCTGAAGTGAGACTTTAGGGAGGGTAGGAATTAGCAGGAAGCCACTTTCACTGAAAACAAGCTCCGAAAGGATCAGACCAAATGCCCAGTAAATTAGATTTGCCAAAACCAAAATCAATACTCATTAAAGGAAGACGCCAAAGTGCGGCCATTCCCCCAAATATTTCATCTCATGATCAAAATGCTGAGAAAAGAAGAAGTAAACCAGCCCCAGTGACGGTGACACACATCAGGAGGTGACAGGAACTGTGCAGTAGGTGATCCGGCTTGAACTGCTTTAAAGCTGCTCAAGAACTTCAAGGAAAAGACTTGCACACCACAGAGAAAAGACAGTACACGTTAGCGTAGGAATAATACGGTCGCTGGAGAACGGTTGGGAACCAGAGTGGGAAAGTCGAGTGAAGGCTCACGGACATTCAGATTATTAAAAGGCAAGCTAATGAGTGCGACGTTGGAGTCACAGAGAAAAATAGATGAGGAAAGAAAAATAAATGCAAATAAATAAATTTAATAAATAGGAGAAAAAAAGCAATCCTAGGCACATCAAAGGCAGATGGCCAAAAGTTAAGGATAACACTTTAAAGGAAGTTAGGTGGCAAGAATTGACCCCAAAGATAGCCTCTGGCCTCCATACTCACACACACACACACACACACACACACACACACACACACACACACACACACACAGAGAGAGACAGAGACACAGAGACACAGAGAGAGACAGAGAGGGGAGAGTTAAGTGGGGGAAGCACATTATATGTTAGAATACAATAGAATTCCTTGCCTTGGATTTTAGGCATAGTAAAAGCCAGCCACAGTCCAATGGACTGGCATCTTGAAGAGCTGAGAAGATTTGGAGGTATAGCTCAGGGGTAGACTGTTTGCCTGACATAAGAAAGGCTGGAGGTTCGAGCTGCGTTTTGAGAAGACCGAAAAATGGTGTGTAAGGAGCTGAAGGAAACTGTCTGGAGCACACTCCTCAAAAAACGTGAAACGACACAGGACAGCAGTACACGCCTTTAATCCCAGCACTTGGGAAGCAGAAGCTGGCAGTTCAAGGCCAGCCTAGTCTATGCAGTGAGTTCCAGGACAGCCAAGGCTACATAGAGAAACCCTGTCTCAAAAACCAAGCAAACCAAGAAAGGATAAAATAGATCTGGGGGAAAAAAATCTTTTAAAAAGTTAAGTGACACAAAGAAGATTTCAAGTAAGAGCCAAGACCAGTGATCAACAAATCTACACTATAAGAAATGGTAAAGGAAACTCTTCTCACTAAAAGAAAAATGATTTTAGGTGGAAACAAATACATGTTTCAGAAATAAGCACAAAAAAAAAAATCACAAATGTAAGTATAGAGGGTTTTGTAAACCGTTCCCATGAGGAGTGTCACCTTACAGGGAACCATAGTAGGGAAAGGAAAGGTGGGAGGGAAGTCCTTAAAATATGCGTATGCTAGAAATCAGCATTAGGATTGCCATGCTAATGTAAGGGTCCTGGACAGTATTAGATTTTAAAAATAAAACCAAAGGCCACAGCCACAGAGAGATTAAACAAAATACCAAGCAGCCATCAGTGACCCAGACTAAGTCAGGAGAGGAAGAAAGGCTACAGCCCATGCATTATAGGGCGTAAAAAGAGCTCAGAGCACTTGGCTTGGTGTCTCATACTCGAAGTTCTGGCCCTGGGAAGGCCGAGACAAGCAGATTATAAGCTCAAGGCCAGCCTGAGCTATGTAGTAAGAATTCTTCAACTCAAGAAAACAGAACAGGTGAAATAGCAAGATGGCTTCATCAAGGACTGAATTCACTGAAAATGACTGTGCCATTTTAATTAGCCAGAAATTGTTATACTAAATAAAAATGCAAGGTGACATAAAATTTGACACAGACTCCAAACAAAGGAACAAGGGTAATATTAAATGTCACCAAAAAAAAAATTGGACTTCAATACAAGAAAGCAGTTTTAGAAATAGAACAGAGAGGTGGGGCAGAGAGGTACATGGGGAGAAGAGAGCTGAGGGAAACAGGGAGGGAAAGGGAGGGGGGGGAAGAACAGGGAGAGGAAGAGCGATCCTGCAATAACCAGGGTGACCCTGCATGCTTGTTCCTAGTAACAGATAAACCTGTCCAAATTAAGTAAAACACTGGTGAGCCCACACACGTAGATGGAAATGTTTGTGATGTCAGTAATTGATAGAGTAAGGAGATTAAGAAAAACAGCAAGTATCCAGATTATAGCTAGGTTAATAGCCATCAAGTAACCACCTAATTGACTTTATCAGAACACCATGTACTGTTCTTTTCAAGAACAAACAGAACAGCCACATCACGACTATGAAAAAAAAAATGCACTGAATCTCAAAACAGAGCTGGAGGGATGGCTCTGTAGTTAAGAGTATTTGGTGCTCTTCCATAGGACCTGAGTTCAGTTCCCAGCATGGTAGCTAATATTCATCTACACCACAGTTCCAGGGGATCTGATGCCCTCTTCTGGCCTCCATGGCATCAGGAATGCGTGTGGTACTCAGACATACATGCAGGCAAAACACTCATACATGTAAAATAAGATTAAAAACAACTCTGAAAGTTGACTCTCTGTGGTGCTTTGAATACGTGTGGCCCCTGTAGACAGACTCATGCGTTTGAGTGTTTTGAGTGGCACTATTAGGAGGTATAGTCTTGTTGGAGTAGGCGTGGCCTTGTTGGAGGAAGTGTGTCACTGTGGGGGTAGACTTCCTATTGCTCAAGCTCTGCCCAGTGTGGAATCACTCTCTCCTCCTAGCTGCCTACAGAAGACAGTTTCCTCCTGGCTGCCTTGGGATCAAGATGTAGAACTCTTGGTTCCTCCAGCACCATGGTCTGAATGCTTTCATGCTTCCTGCCATGATGATAATGGACTGAATCTCTGAAACCGTAAGCCAGCCCCAATTAAATGTTTGCCTTTATAAGAGTTGCCTTGGTCATGGTGTCTCTTCACAGCAATAGACCTCAACTAAGACATTCCTAAAAAGCATGTTTTTCCTAGGGTCTGAAGATGACACAGCAGGCACTTGTCACTAAGACTGATAAACTGAGTTTGGATCCCGAGGACCCCTATAGTGGGAAGAAAGAACTGATACCTACAGGTTGTCCTCTGACCTCTGCATGTCCAGAATGGGATATGTTCCAACATAAACAGTAAACAGATGAAATGTTTAGAAATTAAAATCGAACAGCAATAATGAAAAAGTACGCTTTTCTAACTTTCATAGCTTTATGAGAGAAATCAATGGCAGCCTATTTATAAACTATCTTACATATTTTGTAATTAATAAATCTCTACCACGACTCAGACTACAAGAAGCATTTGAAAATACTTTAAGTAATACTGAGTCCAGCATCTCAGCATTTGTGCAGTCCATCTAAGGCAGCGTTCTGGGCTCCATCTGTAAGGAAGCGTTTGTGTGACTCCCAGTCAATGCAGAAAGCTCCACTGGCCATTTTTCCTAGCTGCATTGTTAATTCTCAACGAATGAGAACTACGAAAGAACTCTCACAGTCTGAAACCCATGGTCTACAGCAGCGGTTGCCAACCTGTGGGTTGCTACCCTTTGAGAGCCTCATATCAAATATCCTGCATATCAGATATTCACATTACAATTCATAACAGTAGTACATTTACAGTTATGAGGTAGCAATGAGATAATTTCATGATTGGGGTTCATCACAGCATGAGAGACTGTATTAAAGGGTTGCAGCATTAGGGAGGTAGAACCAGGGCTCTACAGCAACCCGTAGCTGACATCACGGTTAATGTTTGAAGACTAATGACTCTTCCCAAGACTGGTAGTAAGGTGTGAATAAATCAGTTCATTTATTCAGCATTGAATTGATAATACTAAGCAGTGCATTAAGGCAAAAAAGAGGTAAAATACGGAAAGATTAGGAAGGAAAACTTATTTGTATTCACAGTCAGCATGCTTGTTTACATATACTAAACAAAGAGGCCAAAACCTTATTGGAATTAAAACCAGTATATAGCAAGGTCACAGGACACCATGTCAGCTCACATGAGTTAGTTTTATCTCTACATAAAAAACTGGAGGGGATGTCCAAAGGGTTGAGGAGCAGGCACCAAGCGTGTTTGTGGTCCCTTAAAAAATAGACTGAGGGATCAGGAGAGTTTGCCGCTCAGAAAGGGCTACAGCATTGAAGAGAAGACTGAGTTGGTGCCAAGCAGGCTCAGAGGATTGATGGGACACATGGAGAGTAGGAAGTGAGGGCAGACAAAGTGAGGAGGCCATGTGGTAAAGGTGGTTCTTCAGCTGACTAACGACCTCTCCACATGGGTGCCATTCTGCAGCCCAGCCTGGCTTCGCCTAGCTAAGCGTGTGAAGGCTTCAGAAGCTCCTGTGTCAGCACACACAACCTGGAATGCTGGGTCTCTGTACTGAGACCTCCCCAACCCTCATCTGGCTTATATCACATGTGGCTGCGACCTCTAGGCTGGTCTGGGGTGCAGGCATGTGTTTGTCAGCTTCTCCTGTTGAATAGGGAGGGCAGGACACCAGAAGTCAAAAGTCCTGGTTCCACTCAGTCCCACACCTCCCAGAGATGTGACTTGGGCCATCACAGTTCACTACAACCTCATTTCCCCCATGTTCTGAGAACAAAAGAGATTAATGGAAGGGACTTGAAAGCCCGAAAGCCCTGTCCACATGTCAAGGTGCCATGCGTGTCTGGCTGCACTCTTCTAGGAGAGGAAAACCCTTGTCTAGGGTCTGAGCACTCACTCGCTAGTGTTTATCTGCAGGGTTCCATGGTTCAAGGATAAAATATTAATCCACTCAGAACTCCGTCATTCTTTTGTTATAGAAACTATTTAATCCCAACCCGGGCTTCCATCCTGCCTTTGACCATGTAGTTCCCAGATAAAAGACACACACAACTTTCATATTTACGATAAGCCTTAATCAGCACTAGGGCTGGGCAGATATCTACCCTCTATGCTATTAAAATCTATTTCCTGTCAATAACTCCCAGTTATTTCTTGCTGTTTCATCAGGGCTGCTCTTAACTCCAATTGGCCACCCTTGTGTGGCCATGTTTTCTTGACTCCTAACCCATGGCATTTCTCTCCTCCTCACCTTCTTCTGTTCCTCATGGTTCTTGCTCAACACCGCCCCCCCAGGCCTGGGAACCCTAAAATCTGCCTTTGTCTCTTCTATGCAGCTGTTGGCTATTGGCATCTTTATTTTACCAATCAGAAATAACTTGGGGGGGGGCAGGGATTTAGCTCAGTGGTAGAGCGCTTACCTAGGAAGCGCAAGGCCCTGGGTTCGGTCCCCAGCTCCGAAAAAAAGAACCAAAAAAAAAAAAAAAAAGAAAGAAAGAAATAACTTGGGGGCAAAGTCACGTAGTAACACTTAGGTCTATGTGCAGACTCATCTCTGGGCAACTAGGTCTTAGGGGCTTGCACTTAGCATTAAACAGCAAGAGACAAATCTCCACACCTTTAAAGTTCTGCTTTAAAATAATTCTTGGTTTAAGTTGTCTACTGGCATCTTTAGAGCCTGCAAGCATTTGAGGCTTTTGAGCCCTTGAGCCTTGGGGACTTTCGCATCATCTAAAGGACTCTAATGTAGTGGGAGGCGAACCCCACCTGTCACCTTCTTCCCAAAGGGGCTCCTGTCAAGAATTTTTAACTGTTAGTTATGAGTAGGCTAGCAGAAATGGCAGAGAATCCCGGCTGCACCTTATCCCTTATTGGCAATGATTCAACATCAGATTTGTACCTAAGAGGGTGACCGGAAGCTAGGCTCTAATTGAGTGTCGATATATGGACAGAGTTCATAAGGGTGGTAAAGAAAGGAAAGTGTTTTCTAGTCCCTCACAAGTAGCAAGCAGGGGTTGGTGAGGCTTCGGGGGAGCTCCAAGCTCAGTGTGGCAATGGAGCAGATTTGCGTTGCAGTTCCCTGGGAACATGTGGATGGGTTAGCCTAGCACTGGGTTTTTGCCACTCATCTATAATTGAATACCCTCTCCCCCTGTGCTGCTTATCTGGTTATTGGTCTGTGGCAGGCAATCTGACTGGGCCTTTCACACAGTATCCCGTTTTGGTTCATACAAAAGATGTGTCCTGAGACCACTAGTACCTTTAGACATGTTTATATGTTACAGAGCTGCCACCCTTCCTCTTTAGGAACACAGTTAGCATGCTTTTCATTAAGACAACCACAAACAAAAACTATCTGACAAGTCTACTGAGGTATTTTAAATTAATTAATTTGTCTACATTACATCCTGATCACACTCCCTCCTCCTCCTCCTGGTCCCACCCTCACAGGTTTCTCCCCCTATCCTCCCCTCCCCTCTCGTCATAGAGAGGAAGCACCCCTTGGGTACCACTCCACTCTGAGACATTCGTTCAGCAGGACTAAGCACATCCTCTCCCACTGAGACCCAACCAGTCAGTCCGGTTAGGGGAAGGGCATCCAATGGCAGTCAATAGAGTCAGAGACAGCCCCTGCTCCAGTTGTTAGGGGACCCACGTGAAGACCAGGCTGCACATCTGCTACAAATGTGTAGGGGGCCTAGGTCCAGCCCTGCATGCTCTTTGGTTGGTGGTTCAGTCTCTTGAGACTCCATGGGCCCGGGTTATGATCCTGTAGGTCATCTTACGGTGTCATTGACCCCACTCTTCCACAAGACTCTCCGAATACCACCTGATGATCAGCTGCGGGTCTCTGCACCTGTTTCCATCAGCTGCTGCTGAAGCCTCTCAGGAGACAGCTATGCTAGGCTCCTGTCTGCAAGCAGAGTATTGTTAACAATGTCAGGGATTGGCTCCCTTACATGGGGTGGGTCTCAGGTTGGGCAAGTCATTGGCCGGCCTTTCCCTCAATCTCTGCTACATCTTTTTCCCTCAGCATCTTGTAGGCAGGACAAATTTGGGGTTGAAGGTTTTTGGGCCGGTTGATGTCTCCCTCCCTCCCTCCACTGGAAGTCCCACCTGTCTACAGGAAGTGACCACTTCAGTCTCCATATTCTCTGCTGATAGGAGTCTCAGCTATGGTCACCCCCATAGACTCCCCAGAACCTCCCTCATCCCAGGTCTTCAGCTTCTCCTAGAGATGCCCCCCACCCCTGCATCGATTGCTATTCTCATTCCCAGCCCTTTCCTACCCAGTTCCCTCCCTCCCTCCACCTTCTCTGATTACAATTTTGTTTCCACCTTTGAATGAGATTCGTGCACCCTCCCTTGGGTCCTCCTCATTATTTAGTTTCTTTGGGTCTATGGATCGTAGCATGGGTGTCCTGCACTTTATGGCTAATGTCTAGTTCTAAAAGGGCACGTACCATGTGTGCTTTTCTGGGTTTGGCTTGCATTTCTTAAGTAGAAATATTTAAAGGATTCATAAAATACATGGTGATACGAGTTTGACTCATCTGGTCACGGATGACTTTCATTCAGAGAAAGCCACGTCCAACGGGGACCCTGTGTTATTGCAGGGTGTTTAAAAACACCTCTTAAAACCTGCCTTTAAAGGGCTGAAAGTCTGCAACTTTTAGCATGACTCCTACAGAGATTCTCATCAGCTTTCTAAGAAAAAGAAAATACCCATTTCTGCAGAATTTGGATGCCTTTGGTAGCTATGGAGACGAACCCTTCGAAGAGAGAGAAATTCTTCCATCTTCAAAGAAGGAAGAAAAAAACGCAGCTCATGTTTTGCTCTAAGATGTCTGAGATACTTCGCTGCCACGGCATAACGAGGATTCTTACTTAAAATGAGTTTAGCGATGCTGTGGGGCATACTTAAAATGATGGAAGCTTACATGGCCACTTGTGTCCAGATCATCCAGTACAGAGTCCCAATATCCACATCTGTGATATCAGTGTCATGTTAATATCCTTACAAAAATGCCTGCCCGTTGATCTGATTTCTTATGGACTGGCCAGACCTTGTGATAGGATCCAGCCCATCTTCCATAGACTTCACAGTCTGGTGTGTGGAAAAGGGTTAAATAACCAACTTCATTGCAGTGAAGAGAGTTCTACAACTCCAGGTGATTTGCAGGATGTCAGAGGAATGGCCTCACATCTGCCCTAGCCCAGGACACAGTCTCAAAAGCACTGCTGTGGGACCTTCAGCCATGGACGAACACTGAGGCTTGAGGAGAAATGAGTGATTTTAGGATGACTGACGATCATTTCAAGGAAGTAAGGGTTAGAAATGAGCCGGGACATTGGCACACACTGTTTAACCCAGGGCACTGCCCAAGGTGGGCAGCCCTTCATGGGAAGTCCCTGAGCTCTTCTGGTGGTACAGATGCTGACTCCAGGGTTTTCTGTACAGCAGTTAATGTAACCTAGTCACCTAGAGCAATAGACACCTGCTTCCAAAATGGCTTGTCCTCCCCGAGATGGAAACAGTTCCCCCATTTAAATCATCTTCATAGACTCTTATGTCAGTGAAAGCGTGAAAGACTTGAAGAGAAGCCATTTCGCGATAAGCTCACACCAGATACCACAGGAAAATGCTAGAAAACACGGTGCCAGGGAGCACTGAAGTCCTAGTTCATTATGGAGTTTATTTCAGTCAAGATTCCTCAAAGGTCAGCCATATTTTCTTGCTAGCCCCCCTCCACACAGGTACCCTGTACACCCTGCCTGTGTTTTCACTGGTTCCTTGCCTCATAGTGGCCAATGAAGTGCCCTGATGCAGAGAGACCATGATGTTGAGGGTTACAGGCTTCTCAAGGTGAAGGGGCTCATGGAGCAAGCATAATGCTTTTGGTGAACTTTGACCTGAACAAGTATGATTGATAAGATTCCTCTGCCCTCTGTGAAACATCACATATTCCTGCTAACTCTTTACACCAGTGTTTTCCTGAACCTTTGTGCTCTCCAAAACGTTAGTTGCAGATGCAAGAATATTCTTTGAATGCCTTAACTTATCCCTCCCTCCCTTCCTCCCCGTTCTCTTCTTCCCTCCCTCCTGATCTCCTTGCCCACCCCATCCCCCCAATCTCCTTTACTTCCTTGCTTTCCTTCTTTCTGTACTTGGCAGGTTCTCAAGTGGCCCAGGCTGACCTTGGATTTGATATGTGGCCGAGGCTGGTCTTGAAACCCTAATTCTCTTGCTTCTACCTCCCACATGCTAGACTATAGGTGTGTGGGACCACTCCCAACCACTCTGACTTTGCATTCTATCTTTTCCTTTTTGTCTGCACATGAGTGAGACTTAGGTCTAAGGAAGATTATTCTTTACGGAGGGGGCAACTTTCCACTTCCCCCCTTGCCTTCGCTTTTCCTGAATGCTGCGCTTGGTTTTTGATGAGTTTCTGAGTCCTTTATTTTCCTAGAAATCAGCATCCTAGTGTTGGTATCTTAGGACTAGTGCATGAACATACGTGTGGATAGAAGGGGGTTTCATCTGCTTGCCTTTCATTTATGCAAGTCTGGTTAAAAAACAAGCACGAACAAGCCCTGTCTCTAAATTAAGACGATTCCCAGTGGCCCATTTATTTTAGAGGGCATTTGAGAAAGGAAACTTCCCAGAGCATTCTGCTTGTCAGCCTTCTACATTTGGGGCAGTCACATTCGATCTGCTCCTGTGTTTCTATGCAGTGGTTCGCTACAGGCTACTGTTCTCTCCCTAGAATTTTGAGCTAATTCAGGGGTTCCGTAATTCACCATATTTGTTTTCAGAAATTCTAGATGTATCAGGGCTTGGGGGACTCTTTGCAGACTGTGTGGTGTGTGCTCAGGTCACACACCTGAGATTCCTTCTACGTTCCTGAGTCTGAAGTGATTCCTCCTAGAAGGCATGAGAGACAGCCATAGGGAGATATGCAGGAGTTATTCCAGAGTTGGGGCTCTGGAAGAAAACCAGATCGTGTGAAAAGCAGAAAAGCATTTTCCACTGTGCTGGTTCTTTCCTGGTTCACTGAGTGTCCTTGTGTCCTCTCCCCTGTGTTAGCAAAAAGTGGGACTGCGGAAAGGATGCTTGGTTCAAAGCCTTGCTGCTAGCCCAGCTGTGACCTGGGCATGTGACAGGACCTTCTTGGTCCTCAGTGTTGGCCTTTGTGAGAGGAACAAGAACACTTGTGTCCTGCCTGTGTCACTGTGAGATGTGGCCAGCACCGAGACAGTGCCTAAAAAGACATTGTAGAGATTCTAAATACAAATGCCAGCAAACCTGAGCCTTTTCTGTTGTGTGCTGGGGGGCGTGGCACAGACAGCCTCTCCTGCAGAATCCCTGTCCTCTTTCCCTAATGCATGTTTTGATTCTGCTGAAGCTGCTCTTGAACTCTGATGCCCTTGTCCTTGGGACCTTGGGTGGAGGAGTAGTAAACCACTGCACCATAGCCATGTCTGCTAAACTCATGCACCCCTTCCTCTAGTCTACTGTCGATGCTTCCAGACATCCTGTCTGCCAGGTCTAGGAGGGAGCCAGACTCCTGCCCTGGGAAAGGAACAAAATGATAGAGGAGACCCGTTCAAGTATATCAGGGTGTCAGCTAGGGTGCACACAGAGTGTCTGCGGGCCTGGAGAAGACAGATGGTATTACAGACCCATGTGACATATTAGTTCACCTCCACCCATCTGAGAGGTCACCACTTCCCAAGGTAACCCATTTTCTCTTGGGAGAACCCAGGCTCTCAGGAATTGTACTGGGATCTGCTATTTTCAAACTCCATTGGTCTCTGGGGACCCAGCATATCTGTCTCCTTGGCCACGGTGGCCTTTCAGAGAATGAACCCGCTCTCCCCACTCACCCACCCTGCTGCTCCTTCCTAAAGGCAAGGAATATTTGGGTGTCGGGTGGAGCATCACTTGGCTCTAGAAAGAAAGGTCTATAGTGAGTGACTGACCTAACGGACTAGCATAAACAAGGCAGAGGTGACAGGGGCCTCAGGGTGAGGATGTCAGCAATGGCAAGTCCCTTGGGCCCCTTTTCAAATTATGGTGTAAGAAAACGGAGGCCCGAGAAACTGGTGTTTTTACCACATTCCTATCAATGCTAAGTCTAGCCCTTCATCCGAGTTTACAGGTCGCCCCTGGCCTCTCCACCGCCCTCTTCTCCCTGCTTTGTTAGGTGCTTCACACGTGACACCTAGAAAGCCACGTTCCTAGTGACTTTCAGATTCCCGCCCCTCCTGTTGCCTAGGAAGATGCAACACAGAGGGGGGGGGGGGTCGGTCGTGCCCCTGTAAACCCAGCTCCTGTAACTTTATAAGTTTAAGGCCAGCCTGAGCTTCACAGCAAGAACCTGTGTCAGTGTCCTGCGCTGAAAAGAGGAATCAATTCACATCTCTTTTGTTTAGAATTCGAGGGTCCCTCCAGACCACCTCAGACTCTTTTCCTTTATGCTGGGGATTAAACCTAGGATCTGGGTATCCTAGGGAGGTGGTCTGCCTTTGACTAGGTAGGGGGTCACCTATATGCCTGTCCCTCTACCACCTGCTCCCTGCCCCTGCTCCCTATGTGACCGTGACAAGCTACTGAGAAGCGGCATTCAACAGTTGTATGCCCGTCCTCACAGCCTCAGTACCCATAGAGAGAGCGCAGTCGCCCCTCCCTCACAGTAAGTGTGCATCAGCGAGGATGCCAAAGCTCTGTTGAAGGAATCTCAATGGGAGGGGAGGGAGCATATCCGGGTCTTGGTTCTCAAGGACAGACTCACAGACCCTGTTTAACAGTGGGAACTAGGGATTGCTCACCACAAATACAGCAGCTGCCCTAGCGGATGAGGCGTACGCAGACTGGACAATATAAGACTCAAAGGAGTTGTTCTGTTGGGCTGTGAGGGGGATTTCTTGTTGAGCGATGGATAGCTCCTTAAAGAGGAAATAAAATGGATGGCTTTCTAACCAGCCAGCTATGAAAAATCCACGGCACGAGGCCTGTGTTCACACAGGGAGTGGCAGGCTGCCGGTGGAGGCTGCTCCAGATGGCCCGTCTGGGCCTGGACACATGGTCCCAGAAGTTGGAGGCTTCCTTTCCCATAGGGATGTACTCAGGTGCATGTATTTATACTTAGCCTTCTTGCGTTCCTGTTTGAAGTAGACATTCATTCTGAGAGAGAGGGAGAGGGAGAGGGGGAAGGGAAGGGAGGGGGAGGGGGAGAAGGAGAGGGGAGGAGGAGAGGAGGAGGGGAGGGGAAGGGGAGGGGGATAGAGACAGAGAGAGGGAGAGAGGGAGAGAGAGGGAGAGGGGAAGAGAGGGAGGGAGAAAGGGAGAGGGAGAGGGAGAGGGAGAGGGAGAGGGAGAGGGAGAGGGAACTGAAAACTGGGCAACAGAGTCAGTCAGCTCTCAGCAGGAGCATACTGTTCTAACTAGTGGGCTGGACCAGGCTGGCAGCAGCAGACATTTGCAATTGATTAGGACAATTACAGGGTCTTCGTTTGTTTGTTTGTTCTTTAAATCAGGGTCTCCTACTATAGCCCTGGCTGGCCTGGAGCTCACTATGTACTCCAGATTGGCTTTGAACGTGCG
The DNA here is from genome assembly GCF_021556685.1 of Rattus norvegicus. Classification (NCBI taxonomy): domain Eukaryota; kingdom Metazoa; phylum Chordata; class Mammalia; order Rodentia; family Muridae; genus Rattus; species Rattus norvegicus. The sequence continues at coordinate 5,417,377 of NC_141549.1, read as the reverse complement.
CAGTCCTCTGTCTCTGTGCTTTCTCATCCAAGGGATGGGTTGGCAGTTCACCTTTTTATGCCCTTGAATGAGGAATATTCTGAGAAATGGAGATATGGATGCCCAGTGTTCTTATACTAACTGAGGAAACTGTCTCTAGGCCCTTGCAACAAACAGAACTAAGGATGAACACATTTCTTTCTATCTGTACTAATTTATTGTCTCATATATTATATCCTGACCACAGTTTTCCCTCCCTTTACCCCCATACCTCCTCCATGGCCCCCACCTCCTCATCCTCCTCCTCTGCTTCCCTTCAGAAAAGGGCAGGCCTCCCAGGGATACCAAGCAAGCATTGCATATCAAGTTGCCGGAAGACTAGACACCTTTCCTCATATTAAGACTGAACAAGGCAACCCAGTAGGAGGACAGTGGTCCCCAAAGCAGGCAGAAGCATCAGAAACGGTCCCCTCCCTTTAGAAGTCCCACAAAAACACCCAGGTACACAACTGTAGCACGTATGCAGAGGACCTAGGTTAGACCCACGCAGGTTCCCTGATTGACTGTCGGTTTGGTCTCTGAGCCCTATGAGACCAGGTTAGACCCACACAGGCTCCCTGATTGTCGGTTTGGTCTCTGAGCCCTATGAGACCAGGTTAGTTGATTCGGTGAGTCATGTTCTTGTGGTGTCCTTGACCCCTCTGGCTCCTTCAATCCTTCCTCCCCCAGGATTCCCAAAACTCTGCTGATCGCTTGACTGTGGGTCTCTGCAATGCTTCTGTCAGGTGCTGGACGAAGCCTCACTGATGACAGTTGGGTTAGAATATCACCAGGTAGCAGTTCATTGGCTTTTTCCCCAGTCATGTTTTGTTCTTTTGTGAGTCTCTGGGCTATTCAGCCTCTAGTTCCTGGTCCTCCAGGCAGTATCAGCCATGGTCATGGGTCTCAAGCTGGACCAGTTGGTGGTTAGTCACTCCCACAATTTCTGTGTCACCTTTACCCCAGAACATGCTGGCAGGACAAACTGTAGGGTGAAGGGTTTGTAACTGGGGACATATACATTTCTACACAAACACACACCCCCACACAGACACACCACACACCACACACACTATGCATACACATACACACACCAAACAACATACACATACATACCACATCACACACACACACACATACCACACACACATATACACAGACACATCACACACACATACACACACACCATACATACCACAACCATACCCACACACACACCACACACCACACACACCATGCATACACATACACACATCACACAGCACACACACACACACACACACACCACATCATACACACACACATACCACACACACCACATACACACACCACATCATACACACACACACACACCACTTACCACACACACACCACATCTCACACACACATACACACCACATCTCACACACACACACACACACACACACACACACAACATACACACTCTACCCACACACACACAAGTCTGTACTTAGACGTCAACATCTTTTAAACAGCTAGACATCGGCTTTTAAAGCAAACTGTTTCGACATCCTGAGTTCACAGCTGTACCAGTTCCAATTACAGGGTACGCTGCTGTACTCTCAGTGCTCATAGGACCACTTGTCTCAACCCCTCAGCCCTCTGAGCCTCTGCAAATTCCATGGACCAGAAAATCTAGTCCCTCAGAAGGTTCCTCGTAGTCCTTTCCAGCCCCACCTGTGCTGTTTTCCACAGTGAGAGCTTTAACACAGCTCATGTCAGATCCCGCCCAGCTTCTAAAGTAGTTTCAGAAACATTCATACCCAGCACACACACACACACACACACACCACATACACACATCACACACACACACACACAAAACACACATACACACAACACACACACACAAAACACATACACACATCACACACACAAAACACAAACATCACACACACACAAAACATACACACATCACACACACACAAAACACATACACACATCACACATACAACACACACACACATCACACACACACCCAACACACACATATCACACACACAAAACACACACACACAAAACACACATATCACACACACACAAAACACACATCACACACACAAAACACACACACATACACACACACACAACACATACACACATCACACACACAAAACACAAACATCACACACACACACACACACACACACACACACACACACACACACACCAGCATGCATACCCTACCAAATCCAGCAAACAGCCCTATATAACCAAAGGCATCTCCGTATTCCTTCCCTTTGCCCCAGTCCTGCCAGGAGTGACCGAGGAGTTCGTGAGCTGCATACAGTTGCCTCTTCCCTCTTCCTTCAGGATGGTTCTGGTACTTATTTGCAGGACAATCAGATGGACTTGTTTTGATCCACTTCCAAAGTGGGGACATTTTTGTTCCACTATAGTTGATTTGTTTTTAAAAATCTATAATGTAAAGAACATTTAGTTCTTAAAGTCGAAACTGTACAAAATGAATCACTTAGGAAAAACACTCTATCCTTTATTACTTCTACCCCCTCATTCCTGTCCATTGTTTTCTTGTCTTTAAGCGCATGCACAAGAGAGGGCAGGAGACAGGGTTGTATGTGCCTGTGCATAGGCAGGTACCATGAGTGTGCATGCAGAGACAATGCCAGTTGCCATCTTACTCTATTAGAGGCAGGGTCTCTTGTTGGACCTGAACTTGTCATTTTGGCTAATCTGGCTGGTCAGTAAGTACATTGTCCCTGCTACCCCCGCTCACTCTGTGGGTACAGGCTTGTAACCACACATGCCTGGCTCTCCTCCCCAAATGCCTGCCATCCAAACTCAGGACCTCATTCAAGCACTTGACCCACCAAGCTCTCTCCTCGGACTTCCAACCTCATACTCTGCTCTTTCAGATGCATCAGACAGAAGCATGTCTTTTTCCTATTTCTTCTCCTTCATGGGCAGTGGCCGGTGTATTATATGCACATTATTGTACAAACACTGTTATATTTTCTCTTGTTCACACACCACAAAGTTCTGAACCCAGACAAGCAGGCTCCTGGAATGTAACTGTTTTCGGGATTTCTTACGGGCCACTTATGAAGTTTTCTACCAGTAACTTTATTCAAAGAAACACTTGCAATAAGGGCTATCATTTAACCTCTTGGCAATGAGCACTTTAGAAGATGATGGAATTTTATTTAAAATGGCATATTCCTTTTTTGATCAACCCCGAGGTTGACCCCAGATGCAGTTGACTGGAGGTGAGACCAAGGACAGGAGGAGGAGGTGGTAGAAAGCCTTGCTTTCCTATGAATAGATATCGGTACAGGTATTAGCAGAATTATTCTGGAAGTCGTCATCACAGAAGGGTTTTACATGTGCCTGCTTAACTGCACAGTGGTCAGGAGACCCGAGAGGCAGGTCTGTAGTTCTAGTGTGAACCTGTAAATGTGATGCTAATGTAAATTTCACTTTCTGATGTTCTTAGCTGCACAGGGTGACATTTATCTAACTTCTGTCATCATTTTTTAAAGAACTCGGATCATGTATGCATCCGGAAGAACGTTGTTAGTAGGTAATGATCTACATTTAATGTGGTGAGACCAGAAACAAAACATGGCAAAGGTCTGCCTCAGGGTCCCTTTTGGTAAATAAGGGAACTGAAGACCCACTTGGTCTTCATGGGTGTTTAAGGAAACATGGTCCCATGCAGCTTCCCGTGGGCATGCTTCACGAAGGTCTTCTGCCTCTGGACTGAGTTTAACTCTTGGATTGAGAACGACTTTGAGACTGTCCCAGGCTGAGCTGTGATCTGTTTATGCTTTGGGAAGCCCCGCTGGTCTAGAAACCACATCCGTCCCCTGCATCCAGTTGTATTAGTAGCAGGACGCAGCCCTCCAAGGGTCTTTTGCACTATCCCCAGGAGTGTTTGGGGCTGGAGGTCAGAGCATATGCCCTGCTCACCCTACAACCTACCCCACTTCATCTAATGCACTGCACCTGGAACCTCCCGCTGCACCTTGGTCCTCCTCAGAGGGCAAAATAGAGATGAGATGTCCCCACCAGGGCCAAGGATAGTCCTAGGGTCTGCATGGTAAAGAGAATCAGGGACGGTGAGTGGGAGCCTTTCTTGAGAGCAGAGAGAAACACCTGGGCAAAGATTCAAGTTTTGCTGGATGCTTAGGTCCGGAAAGGCCTGGAGTTGAGGGAGGCGCATGAGGAGAGAGAGTAGGGAGTTGTCTTGATGAGACAACTCTCCCCTTTGCCAGAGTTAGTGAGGTCGTGAAAGGGAGCCATGTGACACTGCAGTCACTGTGTCAGAGTGCTGGGGTCTGTGTACAGAGGCCTCACTGCCTGTAACCACTTCCTAACAGCTTTAATTGTGTGCCCCAGACCCATAATTTACATAGCTTGGCTCCTGTTAACGGGTAACAGTTGGACATACAGATGTCCCTTGTATGCAAAAACCGGGCAGTCGTACACCTGACTCTCAGACTTGCCTGAGCAGGTGTGGGACTTTGTGTATGTGTATAGACACAGGGTTATGGGGTCGCAGTCAAGGGAGGCAGAGAAAACAGCAAACAGTTGGGGACACTTGTGTATCTGCCAGAACCTTCCCAGGGCAGGTGTCCTATAAATGAGCAGAGGGTTGTTCTACCTTCTGTAGGCCAGGCAGGGAGAGATCGTGGCCAGAGGCGAAGATTAAGACAGACACGAGTATTTTCCCAGTCCTGGAGGTCCTGCTGCAGAAGGCAGACCTCGACTGTAAGATGGGTTCATTGGATCTCCTCCCAATGCTCTGGGTGTTCTCTTTGACCGCAGCTTGCATCACTTGGTACCCTTCCTTGTGATGTGGGTGGCTGGGTATCGAAGTGAGTGGAGGGAGGAAACATCCCACTATGACAGCCCAGGACGCCTTAGGTCTGGGCTCCTTTATATCAGCCCTGAAGGAAGTGTACTTTCTAATAAATCATGCATGTGTGTCAGTGTGATCTTTGCAACTCTGATGCCCACACCGCTGCTTTAGGGAGACGCGGTCTCCTGTTCTGTGCACATGTGTGGCTCTGCAGCTGTGTCCCTGTCATTGTACCCAAAACTGTGTGTCCTGCTGTAAGACACTGCACAGCAGGGTACACGGCTCGTGGCACAAGACCCCATGGATGTCCCTAACAGGCACTTTGTTCTCTTTGCCTCGCTCAGAGAATTCTCAAAGGAAAGAGAGAAGGCTAAAGCACGTGGAGATTTCCAGAAGCTTCGGGAGAAGCAGCAGCTGGAAGAGGATCTCAAGGGCTACTTGGACTGGATCACCCAGGCAGAAGACATAGATCCTGAGAATGAAGAGGAGGGTGGAGAGGAGGGCAAACGAAACAGTAGGTGCTGCCCTTCCTTCCCTTGAGCAAACAGATCTGCTGAGTGATGTGTGATTGAGATGGCGTGGTGTGGCCCCCGTACCCTGGGCCTCTACCCCTGGGCTGTGAGGAAAATACAGCATCCTGGTTTCCCCCTCCTGTCTGCCTGTTCACGCTACAGAGAGAATAGTGCGTGTGTGCACGCTCTCGCTCTCCACAGGAGTGCTACCATTTGCATTGTGGGAGTTTGGGAACTCAGTAAGCCGAGGGTAGAGGAAGATACATCTTAACTTAGGGCTCCAGGGGAGGGTACGTAGTTTCCCTCCCCTCAGTGTGTAGTAGTTCATTCACACACGGCTTTGAGGAACAGGTCTCTTCCACCTCTGTGCTGTGTGAGATGGCCCCCTCCAGTGTTTCCACACCAAGCCGAGTGCTTAGGCCACCAGGCTGAGAAGAAACTGGCTGATGGTAGTCGGCAGTGGTTAAGAGGCCCATGTGAGTGAGTCAGTGCCTGCCGCTTTGTGGCCCACCTGCCTGGGCTTCACGCTGTGACACCAGGCACCTTTAAGTGCTTTCTGCAGGAGGCAAGGCCTGACAATCAGTCAACCACTGGAATTAATTGCTTGTGCTGATCAGAGTCTCTCATACCACACACTCTCCCCACAGATGTGCCTTTAGTCTTCCTGGGAGCAGTCGGGCCTTGGGTAAAGGTAGAAAATGAAATCTAACAGTGCATTTGACTACGATGCTTCTGGTTTGTTTCCATTCTGGAATGGCTGACAGCTAAGGTGAACACATAAGAACAGTGTCCTTGGGAAGGCCTAGGAAACCAAGGGTGGTCCTACCGTGTAGAAGATATTGAGTAAGCTCTTGGCGAGCAGATCCCATGGGAGTCATGGTTAGTCCTCTTTAGACAGACTCAAATGAATACAGCCAGCGCTTGAGGTCATACAAAGGACCATGGGTCCCTCAGGAGCTGTGATGAAAATCTAGGACAGATGGGCCACTTGGTATGATCTGGAAGTTTGGTGTCTATGGAAGAGCAGTTGAGTGTGAGGAGAAAGCTTTCATCCTGGGACTACCATGAGCGGTGAGCAGAGGCCATGTTCCTGGACTCTGTTGGGTTGAGCACAGTAGGTTAGAAGACCAGAGTGAGCCACAGTGGGCAGGTTAGAAGAGGCGGCTTGTGCCTCTTCTGGAAGCAGAGCACAGAGAAGCCAAACAGACCCAGGGTGGAGGGACTCATCACGTGTGGTCATGGTGTCCCTTCTAGTCTGAGACTCTATTTGAGCTGCCTTGGGGACTGTAATTCAAGCTGTCATCGGTCTTTGTCTGTAAGCTTGGTGCGCTGATGGGGACTCTGCAGGTTGTAGCCTCTTGCCTGTCTGTCACTGCTCACTGCATGAGAGACGGGCCAAGGCCTTGGTGTGTGAGGATGAAGAGACTGTTCCCAGGACACAGTGACACAGTGAGCAGCTTTCTGGGGCAGGATGGGGTATCTGTGTCTCTCACGCAAGATGAGGGTGGGTAGACGAGTGGGTGAAGGTATGACGTCTGCATTTGCTGATGCGTGTGCTGTAATCAGACAGAAGGAATAGACAAGGTTTCCCTTGGGAACAAGCCCACCCGAAGCCCTAAGGCCTGCACAGGACTTGTGTACCTTACTGTGACTGACGGCACTCTTCAGGCCCAACCGCTGATGCCTATCTTAGATTGCTTTCTATTGCTGTGATAAAACACCATGACAAAGAAAAGCAACTTTGAAGGGTTTATTTCAGCTAACTGCTTATAATCCATCCAGGGCAGAAGAAGTCAGGGCAGAGGAATGTAAGGTAGGAACCTAGAGGCAGTGAGTGAAGCCAAGGACTTGGAGAACAATGGTTGCTCTTTCCTCCTGCTTTGCTCAGTTTGTCTTCTTATAGACCCAGGACTACCTGTCCAGGGATGGTGGTACTGCCCATTGTGGGTGGGACCCTTCCACATCATCAACCATCAGTTAAGACAGTGCCCCCAAAGACTTGCCCATTGGCGAGACGGATGGAGGCAATTCCTCAGCCGAGTCTCCCTCTTCCCAGGTGACTCCAGCTTGTGTCAAGTTGACCAAAACTAGCCAGTACAGGGCGTTATCTAACCTTTTCTTCATTTGCAGTGTCAACCTGTGGAAGCCCTGCTTCACCCTCATAAGCTTAAAATGCGGTGTGCCACGTATAATCTAGAGAAAGGATTGTCTCCTATTCTCAGCCGTGCGCCGCCTTTTCTGGTTTTATTGTGTCACACAGATGGCTTCTTGCATTGCCATTGGCTTGTCACGTCCTTGTTGATCCACGGCTAGATATAGATGGTAATCAACCTCCCCGGTCGTTATTGTCCGTCCAGGTAGAGGCTTTATTTTCATTTTGTAATGACCTGTGCTATGGCACATGGTTCTTCCTGGACTTGGAGTCTTCTGATCCCTAAAGGGATCCCTAAAGGAATCACTGTTTTATGTGAGGTTGGCCTTGCCCATGTCCTGTCACTTTCTGTAAAGAACGTTGTCTATGAGATGGCCAACGTATGAAGCTGTCACTGTATTGACAGACCACTGGGCTACTCTTAGAGCCCAGGAGGCCCCAGTGATGCTGGAGTGCAGAAGTGAGCACGCAAGGAAGGTTTTGTGGAGGTCCACTTCTCGTTTCTTGGACTCGCTGTCAGGGAGCAGGTGAGAGAGAAGTCAGGCACCCGGAGAAGTGCTCACACTGTCTGGTCTCCAAGTCACAGCTGAGTCTCCAACCCTGACTGTACCTTACACTCTACCCACAGAGCTCATAGCATTCACTCCCTGGCTCAGAGGCCATAGTTGTTTTGCAGAGTGCAGGGGACCTCTCTTGGTGTGCTCCTGGGAGCTAGCCCCAGGGAGCTCTAGTTATGAACCTCTGAGCCTTGACCTGTGTCAGTGGCTGAATCTCCCACTGGTCTAAGAATTGTCTGGAGGGCCCTGTCCTAGGTATCTGGTGCCAATGACAGGGATGTCTCCTGTGAGCATCCTTGGACTATTTAAGATACCCACAGTGTAAATTTGCTATTAGAAAGCCGCTGCACCACAATTAATTGAATGGACAAAATTATCTCAGAACTTAGTTCCTGAGCATTTGGGGAATTTTCAAGGGTAATTCACTTAACTTTTTGCTGAGCTTCAAATTTCTTTTAAGAAACCCTGCCAAGTCTGTGTGTGTGTGTGTGTGTGTGTGTGTGTGTGTGTGTGTGTGTGTGATTTTTTGGACATGTACAGCTGCTTCTTCATGAACAATGGTGTTATTCTAGGACTATTAAAATCTAGAAGCCTAAAATTCTATTTTAATCTGTTCTCATTGTCATGAGTAGATTTTTTTTTAAATTAAAAATAATGAAACCATTTTGAAAGGGAGCTCATTTAAAAATTCTGACCAAATGAATCAGGGCAGCCTCATTCTTAGGGACCAGTAATTCATCTAAGTAGTGATACTTGATGCCCAAAGAAAGGAGGAGAAGGTGCCTGCTACCCCTGCTGCCCATAGGAGTACCTAACTGTCTCATGATCCCTCCTTGGTTCCAGATAGTGGCCACTGCCCACCCACCTCTCACTGCTTCTACCATGAACCTCAGTGAGGAAGGTCACCTGACTGCCTGCCCTACCAATGCTACCTGATTTTTTTTGTCTGTTTTCCTGCATTGGTTTGTTTCAAGAATCAGCAGAGAGTCAAGGATGGCATAGCTGTTTGCTGCCCTTCTTTTGAAAGGCTGTATCTGTGGGATGGAACTCAGTTGGTAGAGTGCTTGTGTTTGGTCCCCAGCACCTTATAAACTGGACCCGGTGTGCCATAATCTCAGCACCGCAGGGGTGCAGACAGGGTGATACAAAGTTCAAGGCTACCCTTGGAGACCAGCCCCAGGATGTGTCACATTCTATCTCAAATAAAACGAACGAAAAAGGGAAAAAAGAAAGCATCATCACATTTCACTTTTTTATTTATAAGACGGCTTTTTATCACCAAGTATCCTGGAGAAGCTTGGAAATGAAGATATTGTACTAAAAGCCAGAGAAGAACAGTGGCAGTAGTTCTGATAAATATGTGTGCAGGTCATCTGCCCTCCCTGGAGGAGCAGCTGGCAGTGCTGTGACTGGGGAGACCGATGGGAGGGCCAACCCCGGAGTCAGAGGTCTGATGCAGTGCCCACTGTCTTGGGAGCAGTCATCCGCCCTGGCCTGCTGTCCCCTGGGATGATTAAATCAGCACATGGAGTGTGTCGTGTATCACAAGTTTAAGCATTTCTGTATTTATTTACTCAAAGGTCACAGGGCGGCGATTAGCATTTATCAGGCATTTTGTGAGCATCAGATGCTGTTCCTCGGGCTGTGGGCACATGAGTTCTTATTCTCCACACTGCTCTGTGAGACAGGAGCTTGGTGGATGAGGAAATCAAAGTGCGTGGACCTTACATAGTCTCACGAGGCCACACAGTCGTGAAGCACTGCCCTGGGGTTTCAACCCACGAGTGCTGGCGCTCTAGGTAGCAGCGTGAACCTGGGAGGGTGGGACCTAAAAATGAGGTGGAATAAAGTTCATGCAAAAGCCAGCTCTATTCAGAGCAGCTGACGGTTTATACTCTGGGGGTTAACAAGAGTCACCTGGGTAAAGTACATCAGAAGGACAAGATACACACGGCGAACCCACGTTTTTTTCCCACAGAGGAGATAAATACCATTAGCCAGTTGTAATGGATACTCTGAAGAAAGCAATACTCCTATTCACTACACTTGAGAGGGGCACAACAAAAGCACATCCCAGGAACAACCCATGTCATGGAGGAGCGGAGGTCACACGACTCTTATTAGAGTTTTCTCACAAGGTCTCAGAAATCTTACCTAGCTTTCTTCATGGGCTGTGTTCCAACTCCTGAGTATTTGAACATCTGTGCCATGTTCTTCTGGGATAGGTTGGGGAGGGGGAACTTGCCCGGTGAGGAAAGCATGCCCTTTGTAGAAATGTGGTATTCCCACCAAGGCGTAGGCCCATGTTCCCATGCCTTTGCCGGCTCCAGCGTGGCCGCCTATACCGCCCGTGTACTCCCGTTTCCGAGCATGGACATGTAGACGCTGCCTTACAGGTTAGCCTGCTGGCTTGCCGAGAGTTCAGAGACACAACGCTGCTAGCTGTCAGAGAATCTGTGACTGTTCCCTCTGTGACCCAAGCTTTGGTAATGGGGACGCTAACAGTTATGGGTGGTCACGGGTCACGGGAGCCAAGCACATCGCTCATTTTACCTCGGTTCCCATTTACTTCTTCCTCCAGCAGCCCCACCCCAGGAAGTACATTCAGGCCCAGCCCTTGTAAGCAAAAGTAGGTAATGTGAGGTGCATTTGGAATGTTCCTACAGCCAATGTGAGGTGCATTTGGAATGTTCCTACAGCCAATGTGAGGTGCAGTTGGAGTGAGGCAAGGTTGTCAGAGTCCAGCCCTACTTTCTTCACGGCCAACCGCCCTGCCCCAGAAAGCCGTCCTGGTTGGCATCACACTCCCAATCCATACCCAGAGCCTCTGACTCACTGACGAGCACGTTCCTTAGGCACTTTCTTAGATGCAAGGACAAACAGAAAACCTGCATCTCAGGCAGGCTGTTAGATCGCTCATTTAGAATAGGTTCTCTAGAACAGGTTGGCAGATGGCCCTATCCCTTCAGATCCTGACCTGTAGACTCCTAGCCAGGAGGAAAGGGGGGCAAATGTGGATCAGAGACCAGTCCCAGGCGTCCTCTGCTCTGTACTGGGACCAGCTGTTTGCAGCCCTTGCCTGCCTGCCTGCTTGCCTGCTAGGCTGTCCTGTTTGTATTGCCCTTGCTGCCCTCTGCTGTCTGGTAATGGAATTGCTTGTGTTCAACCTGAAGGGGTCACGGTGGCTGATTTGCTAAGAGAGGATAAGAAGAAAAGGAAGTTTTGCTGCTTTCGACAACGCAGGGCTAAAGACCACGGTAACTCGCTGAGGTGTTCTTGCTCTGTGGAGGCTCCTTGCCTGACGTTCCTGGTTTCCTCTCCTTGCGCATAGGCATTCGTTGCGTGAGCTGCATGCGGTGTGTGTTACGTTTGGAAAATGCCTATGTTTTAACTGCTTGGTCTTTCTGCCTTTCCCTCAAATGCGTGGCATCACCAAGACAGCACACTTTTGTTTGCACTCTACCTATGGAGAAGCAGCTGAACCAACCGAGGCTGCTCATTTGATTCAGTGTGAATATTCTTAGCCTGGAAGACACGCTTTAAAATGCTTTTCCTTAAACGATGCTTTTAAATTTAAACTGTTTAAAAATTCCAATAATGTTATTTGACTGATTTTTTTTCCAGGCTACGTGTTTCAGATTGCTTCTTGGCCTCATTTACCCAAGGCTATGCTAAAGCTAGTAGTCTCAGCTTCAAGAGTGGGGGAGGTTAAGAAAAAAAAAAAAAAACCCGAAACAAAACAATGTAACAACTGGACGTGACATCTGGCTACGTGTTTCAGATTGCTTCTTGGCCTCATTTACCCAAGGCTATGCTAAAGCTAGTAGTCTCAGCTTCAAGAGTGAGGGAGGTTAAGAAAAAAAAATCCCGAAACAAAACAATGTAATAACTGGATGTAACATCTGGGGGTGAGGGTGGGTGGGATTCAGTTCTCTTCAGTGAGAATAGCCTTATTTGGGAAATAGTTAAACATAAATAATGTTGATCATACCCCTTACCCAGTCCCCAAGCCCTTGGCAAAGCACTCAGGACCGTTAACATATAAATGTTTATGACAAGAACTGGTCCCTTGCCAGGCTGTCTGTGGGTCACTGCTTGTAGGTGGGTAGTAGCACAAGTTTTGCCTGGATATTCTGGCATGGCCAGCTTGGTGCTAACACCAAGAATCCCCAGTCAGAAAGAGGAAAAGTCAGAAAGAGACATAGATCATAGAGGCGGATAGCCAGCTGCTTGCCAGCCGCTCGGACAGCAGAGGGACACACTGCATGTGTGAGAATGCTGAGCTCAGAGGCTAAGTGCGGTTGTCTGTGTCAGAATCCCAGCCTCCTCGGGAGGCCCAAAGAGGAAAGGCACCAGGGGATTGTCAGATGAGAAGCATTTGGCTCACAGGGCCACCAAAAGCATAAGAAGGAAGAACGAACTCTATAAGGCTTGGACACCTAGATAGGGCAAGGATGGAGCTGACCTCCTTGGTTTTAGTATCTACAGCAGGCTGAGGAGCAGGAGAGGGCCTGAAGGCCTCTGTCAAAAGCAGCAAACCCCTCCTCAGTAACAGCTTGGCCCCTGTGGTGTTTTAAAGATGCTCGTGATGGACAGAGAGAGGAAGCCACCTTACCTCGTTAAGGAAACTGGCTTCCCGAGTGAGGAGTGACCTTCTATTGGTGGGAACAAAGACTGACTCTGCTGGTGACAGTGGGGTGGGAACCTTTTGAGGATGTTGGACCACCTTTTCCATTGTAATAAAAGAGAGTCGTTTTCTGGGCACAATTCTTGGTTCAGACCTGGAGGTCTGACCTTGACCCACATTTCCCAAGATGAGTAATGGCTCCCTCCCAGAAATCCTTCACCCTGTGTCAGCAGCATACATTAGCATGAGCGTGTAGCAGTGCCCTCAGGGGCCACCTGGGACTGCTCACGCTTGCCTTGAAAATGATACGAGAATGGAAGAGCTTGACGTCAGTCCCCTGCCCCTTGGGAAGGGAACACAGTTCTGCCACTGACAAGTTATCCAGCCCCACCTATGGCCCTTTCCTTGGGAAGCTCTGGTAGCTCAGAGGGAAAGCTAAAAGAGTTCCCCAGGTATGGGAGAAAGCGTGTGCTGAGGACAGATAAAAGGGGCTGGAGGGCTGGAGGGGAGGATCCGTGGTAAGCCGGGGGCACATACTGCTCTCAAAGGGGTCTGGAGTTTGGTGCCCAGCGCCGACCTGCTGTAGGTCACAGGCACCTGTAGTTCCAGCTCTGGGGCGTCTAATGCCCTCTTCTGGTCACCTGCATACGTGTGGCTTACGTTTACATGACAGACATACAGAGGTTTTTCAGAAGGTAAAACGGTTTTAAAAGCAAGCCACCATTCAGAGTCCCAGGACATCTCTGAAAGCAGCTGCTGTCGTGACAGCTTTCAGAAGGATTGCAGAAGAGCCCCATATGGTGTATGAAAGCCCTCTTTGGGGACTGCTGTGGAAGGTCGGGGGTCTCCTGGGGGCTGGCTTAGGCTCTTGAGCCACTCATATGTTGTATTCTATTTCCTGGACATTAGGCATGGAGAGAGCTTGGATTCAGGTTCTTCCGGGCAGGCTGCAGGCTGCAGGACTCCTGACTACCGGAGAGGGTGGTGGGCAGTGGCTTCCCAGTGATGTTTACGTCTGGTATCCCTGGAGAGCTGGGAACATGTCAGGAGACTTCAATCCTCAAGGGCTGGTCGTGAAACCAGACAGCTGTGGGTGTCTCCATTCTTGCTGATAGCAGGTCAAAGGTAAAGGGATCCTGGAGGAGTTATCGCCTTGCCGCTCAGGGAACAGGTAACATAGACACAACAAACACATGTCTCTAGTTATGTGATGTCGAGCCCCAGGGTTTCCTGACTACTCCTCAGGAGTCTTTGACCTCACTGAGGGAAGCGATCTGGTGAATGTCATTCCGAGGTGCTGCCTGCTTGAACCTGTGCATAGACTCATTTGTGTGTGTGTGTGTGTGTGTGTGTGTGTGTGTGTGTGTGTGTCTGCTTCTGAGTTTGTGCAGCTGACAGATACGGGTTTCGAAGTCCGTTGTTTATAGCGTGAAAGCTGATGAGTAGTAGACTTGCTCGGTAGCATTTAAGCTTGTACCAACCCTGCAGTCTATCAGTCTACCTGAGCATCTTTACTGAAACTGCAGGCATGGGATGCCACCACACAGGGATGCGTGCCAAGTGGCATGGGAGTGAGCTTCCAACTCTGGAGCCGAGTATCCCCGTGGCACGTCATCTGCTTGGTCATCTGTGCAGTCTTGTCATTTGCTGTGTAGTTCCAGAAGTCTCTTCCACCACTGGTAGATTCTTCTGTCCTGGTTGTTTCTAAATGTAGAGGAGAACCTTTGAGGATTGGGTGAAGGAAGGAGGCTCTACTCAGCCTCTAACGTGAAAGTGAACGTGGTGTGTGGTTGTGGAGGATAAAATGCTTAATGGGGAAGCCAGGCCTACAGCCACACCCTCTGCAGGGGGTGGGTGGAGCAGAGCTCAGGGCTACCCAACTTTACAGAGCTCAGGTCTCTTGGTTCAGATTGAGGGACCTGATCTAGGTTCAAGTATACATTGTCTTCATCCTCTCCCTTCCATAGCCCTGGTGACATTATTCTGGAATGGATACCACACTCCTGGGGACTCTGTAAATGATTATGACTGCAAGGTTGCTGTCCCTACAACAAGCTAAATTAGACAATAACTCCTCTTGGGTCAAAAAATGCATATGGAGTAGTAGCCCAAGCTAGCTCAGAAGTATATTTAGCTGTTCACACTAGATACTTCTGCACAGTAGTGAGAGAGGCCTGGGCAAAATGACCCTAAGTTGGGATGCTTTGCTTCCAGAGATCCTCTAGAGAGTTTTTCTGATACGATCGGTCCATGCTTGGGTACCTTCTCATGACCTAGAGTTAGGACCAACACCCAGTGTGCCTTATTCTGTTCAGTCCTGCCTACGGCCCCGAGGCAGACGCTTTTAACCACACGGATAAAGGTGTGGAGGCTAGGAGAATCAGGCCACAGGTGAGGGTTAGCCTTAGGACTGATGAGCACAGGCTACTCTCAGGCAGCCACTGTCCTACCACCCCTGAGAATGAGTGGGAAAGTCTGAGACAGGGAGCTGGCTCTCACCCTCTGTGCAGCCTGGCTTCAGGGCTACACAGTTCCCAGTGTCAGCCGCCATTCATGGTGTGGGGGTTTCTCTCCTGCCTTTCTGTCTGCACAGCCTTGGGGAGCAGCTAGTAAGAGTCACTCACTAACAATTGGCATAGAGCCAGAAATGCAGAGTGATGTGTCCCCTCATTCACAGGCCACTGTGACCTACCTGCCTCCATCAGATTATCTGGGAAACAGAGCTATCTGGGTGAAGAGCTGTCACCTACCTGCCTCCATCAGATTATCTGGGAAACCGAGCTATAGGGGTGAAGAGCTGTCACCTACCTGCCTCCCTCAGATTATCATGGAGCTATAGGGATGAAGAACTGTCGCCTACCTGCCTCCATCAGATTATCATGGAGCTATAGGGGTGAAGAGCTGTCACCTACCTGCCTCCATCAGATTATCTGGGAAACAGAGCTAAAGGGTGAAGAGCTGTCACCTACCTGCCTCCATCAGATTATCTGGGGAACAGAGCTATAGGGGTGAAGAGCTGTCACCTACCTGCCTCCATCAGATTATCTGGGAAACAGAGCTATAGGGGTGAAGAGCTGTCACCTACCTGCCTCCATCAGATTATCTGGGGAACAGAGCTATAGGGGTGAAGAGCTGTCACCTACCTGCCTCCATCAGATTATCTGGGAAACAGAGCTATAGGAGTGAAGAGCTGTCACCTACCTGCCTCCATCAGATTATCTGGGGAACAGAGCTATAGGGGTGAAGAGCTGTCACCTACCTGCCTCCATCAGATTATCTGGGAAACAGAGCTATAGGGGTGAAGAGCTGTCACCTACCTGCCTCCATCAGATTATCTGGGAAACAGAGCTAAAGGGTGAAGAGCAATGTCACGTGTTGATGGCGGCCTGGAGCCAAACCTCCAGAGAGGAAAAGGCACGAGATCTCATCAGTTCAGAAGTTTACTTTCTGAAGACGAGTAATGTTTCAGTATGACAAATATGAGACTCGTGGGGTACTTAGTACTCGCAGAAATGGCCCCGAATGTGTGGTTCACACCGCCGTTTGATCACTAGGAAACTGAAGTTGAAAGAGCGGCAGATGCTCTGGTGGCGAGTGGGGCAGATCAGGGCCTGGGGATTCCCCTGAACGTATGTTACGCTACCTCAACCTCAGAAACCACCAACTCTCCCAGGTCACAAAGAGAGGGACTCCCGGTGGGATCTGAAAAGAGCTTCCAGTGTGGCCTTCTTCACATGTCACTTCTTCACAAGGGCAATTTGCAACAAGCTGCTGCGTTGACTTTTACAGCCTAGCCTTACAGATAGGAGCATGGAACAGACAGGAGAAGGAAGGAGTGTGTGTGTGTGTGTGTGTGTGTGTGTGTGTGTGTGTGTGTGTGCACGCACATGCGTATATGTGTGCATGGGTCTTAATGGAGTGCTTGTTGAAGGATGTTCCTGTGTGGGAATGATGAAACGTCCTGATTTGTTTCTTTCCCTGTTGTTTTCCCCCCACTGGGTTCCAAAGTGAATGGAGGTTTGTAGTTGGTGGCTTTGAATTCAAGGAAAAGGAACAGGAGAGTCCCGAGTGCGTAATCAGCCTGTGTTCTTTTGGCCTTTGCTTCTGAAACCTAGGCCTGAATGCATCTGGACATAGCTGCTAAGCCTCCCACAGGGACAAGCTCGGCTTCTTGAGAGAGTTCACAAAGCAAAGGGCTCAGGGACTTCTCTTTGTGCCCTTGGGAAACATGACTGTCTGACCTCTGGGTCTGTGAGTTCGATCACACCTTTATCCCCGTGGTGGTGAGCTCTATCTCTCCCCTCAGCGGGGATGGAAACCACAGAGCAGATAGAGAGAACCATAATTCCCCATCCCCACTCCCAGTCTCTGCTGGGTCTTACAGTGTCCGCCACAGTTCTGTGGACACTGTTAACAGTCTCTGTAGATGAAGCTCGAGGCGTCCTTGCTCAGGGGGACTGCCTGCCCACAGGAGCAAGGCTTTCGTGTGGTCGTGTAAGGTCCCTTACAACCCCCCACTGGGATTCTGCCTCAGGAAAAAGACGTACCTGTGTTTAGGTGACTTTCCTCAGTTTCAGTTCGGGCTACCTCCTCTCTCAGCTCTGCCCCATCTCTCAGCATAATTAGACATCTCTGCCAAGAGCGTCTTGCACAGGCCCCTGAGGTAGCTCCATTCAGAGCCACCTGCCCCTCACCTACTAGGTACCACACGTCAGATGTTGGCTCTGGGGGATTCCTGGGCCTCCAGGCACTAGTAGGCCAGTTTTACATTTTACACTTCTGCCACTTCTTCTAAGGATCCTGACATGGACTCAGGGCTCAGAGACCTGGGACTGAAGTCATCCCTGCCCTGCTCTGTGACTGGCAAGCGACCTCACCTGCTCTTACCTCGAAGAGCTCTTTCTGCTTCCTTAGTGCTCTAGTGCTGACTTACTTGAGAAGAACCTTTCCCGTGTTGGCCTTGCAAACTCAGTGGAACTTAGATATCCAATCAACTGCCACAGACTGAGTGGAAGACGTTTGAAAAAGATTTCATGCATGTGTCTTCATGCAGTGTCTTCATGCACTGCCTTCCCCAGCTGCCATAGCTTGTCTTTGTGTGCTGTACAAATGTCTCTGTAAGCTATGAACTAATCCTTGATGTGCAGAAAGGGGCAGTAAAAACATTTCCATACCGAGGTCCTTGTATAGCTTCTCTGTAGTGCTATGAGAGGGAGAACGGACCTGTGCCAGCCTGCTGGCTCGATTCAGTGTGACACCTAGGCTTCTTTTCCCAGGAAGCATTTGGGCCACCAGAATTGTTTCCTGCAGGCGATATTGGCTTTCTCTGCAGCTACTGGAAGGGAAGGCTCACTCTGGTGCTCCTTGATAGCCCTCCCTCCAGCTTCCTGAGAGTCTGCACCTGGCCCGAAGCCTGGCATGTCATGCCACAGCATGCCGCCTGAAGCCGTTTCTTCTCCCCACAGCTAGCATGCCCACCAGTGAGACCGAATCTGTGAACACAGAGAACGTAAGTGGTGAAGGCGAGACCCAGGGATGCTGTGGAAGTCTCTGGTGAGTGTGGAGCCTGCCCGCCCTCCTTACCCCACTTTAGAGATGCTGAGAGGATACCCCGAGAAGGCAGTGGAGTCCTAGGGCTCTGGTAGATCAGCTGTGCTCTAACAGGCTGCCTCCAGCCCCTTTGGTACCCCTCCTCTTATACCAGGCCTTACGGGTATCCCAGCGTCTTACGTGCCTCTGCCTGTGAGGTTGTCCGGCTAAGGCAGGGCATGGGAACTGTGCTATTTAACCCAGCCACCTGCTCTGTTCGTTAGGTGCTGGTGGAAAAGAAGAGGCGCGGCCAAGACTGGGCCCTCTGGGTGTCGGCGGTGGGGGTAAAGGCTGATTTCTCCTCCCACTTGGGTTTGGTACCTGTGCTTTGAAGGAAGAGCTTGAATGGCTGAGTTGCTGACCAGAATGTGCCACAGAACTTAAATCTTCCTTCACCCATGGCACCTTCCAACCTCATCCCTGGCCTCTGGATCCGGAGGCCCCGCCCACCCTCCTGTGCTCATGGCCCCCTGTTTTGGAGCTGTGTGTGCACCACTCTCTCCTAACCATGTGGGACACCGTCCCCTTAAGGCTCTCAGGCTTTTCTCTAGATGATTGGGCTGCAGCAGCAGTGACTGGGGGCAGCAATGCAGAATGTGCTAAGAACTGCCTGCTTTGGGGAGCCCCGTGCTGGCTCGATCCGTTTGCTTCCTGCCTGCATCGTGTCCGTCTTATTCCCGTAAAGGGCAGGTGTCATCTTTAAGAGATCTCAACCCCATTTGGGGCAGGGATTCGTAAAAATGACATACACCTTCTTGGGAGGTACCTCGATGGCTCGTGGAGTGATTTCACCCCTGATTCCCTGCTCCGACCTCTCTATGATGCGGGGAGCGGTGGGGGTTGGGGGGCTGGGAATGGATTTGCCGTCCCCATTTTACAGATGAGAACACTGGGCTTTGCAAGGCATGCCGCGCCGCCATCCTCACCCATGCTGCCAGGATCCCATTCCGACAGGAGCAGCCATTGCTGCTGTTGGGATTGGGGTTGCAGGCCACAGAGGCCCTGCTGACTTCCACTGGAGGGAGAGGAAAGAGAAGGACCCCCACAGCTGTCCATGGCCTTTTCTCTCTCCTACCTGGGCCCCCAAGGGTGCCCTGCTCACCTCCTGCCACACTCTTTAGCACCTTGACACCTGCTCTGGCCTTAACCCGGCTGGCCAGTGGCCAGTATAGCCGTGGGGACCAGAGTTCCGGCTTCTGTGCATGGCTTCGACCCTCTCTGCTTCAGCGATGGGAGCATGGGTTGAGCCTTCCAAATGGGAGTCCTAACACTGTTTTCTTCCCTTTCAGCCAAGCCATCTCGAAATCCAAGCTCAGGTCAGTTCTTTCAATTTTCTTCCTATTCCTTCCTCCCTTTCCCCTTTATCCTGAGAGCTTGTATTAGTCATGTTGTAATTTCTGACTTTTGGTCCAGACTTGAGTTTAAACAGGGATCCCCAAATTTCAGTCAGTCTTATTACAACCCTTCCTCGAGGGAGCAGGACAGGGGCATCGGCTTTTAAACCAACCCATGAGCACATTTTGTGTCCTTACCCACCCTCCAGTCACTTCCCAGAGAGAGTTTCCACAGAAGAAGCTTCCAGAGGCTAAGGTGCATAGTGCGTTGCGTTTCCAGCCCTGGGTGCAGGCCGCACATTCGCTTTGTAAGCCTCACTGAAGCAGATGCATTTTGTGTACTTTTCTTATGTCTTCTTTTCAGTCAAAGACATTTCCCTGCTATATGTAAACAGTAGTCATAAAACTAAAAATAAAACCTAACCCCGGAGAAACCCTGGAAGAAAACAGGAGGGAAAGCATTCTGACCATGGGTTAGACAAAGATTTCTTGAACTTCATTGCCCAATACATGATCCATATTAGATTTTAAAAAAAAAAGATAGATTAATCCCCACAAGAATTAAAGCACCTAACTTTATTTTATTATAATATCAAAAGAATACGACACAGACCTGACAAAAGACTAGTATCTAATATGAAGAGAATAATATGTAGAGACAGTGTTAATGACAGAAGAGTCCTAGAAAAGTGGAAAGATGGCTCCAGCATGCAGGTGACAAGAAGGAAGCTGTGTGATGTATATGCACATGAAACAAATGTGGCTCGTTAGGAAAATTCAAGTTAAAACTAATCCAATGTCACTGTTACAAGTACAGCACAATCAGGTATCTGCCGATGCCAAGTTCTGAGGAGGACGTTGCCCGGCGTTTTTGTGCAGTTCCGGCAGGCACGTCATACGACACAATTATTTTGAAGAAGCACTTAATAGCTGCTTACAGAGCTACAGTAATGATATGACCTAGTGATTCCAATTATAAGGTATTTATGTAAGAGAAAAAATAAAGAATTATATGTGCTTACAGTGGTTCATTCATAATGACTTTAAACGAGAAATAACCCAAATGTCCATCAAATGGTAAAATGAGCAGAGCAGTTGTAATTTATCCATGTGCCACAGTACTTCTCAGTGACCGGGAATAGGGAAAACTACCGAGAGGGCCACTGACAGGGCTTAGTAGAAAAGGTGCTTGCTGTGCAAGCCAGGTGACCGGAGTTCTAGCCCCAGAACACCCATAAAGGTGGAGGACAAGCAACCCAACAGAGCTGTCCCCTGATCTCCACATACATGGCACAGCGATGGCACCCTCCACACAACACACGTGATATGCACATACACACACAGAGCATTACATTTTTTTAAAAAAATTACTGATAATGTAGCAATACTGATGATTCTCAAAAACATTTTGGGATGAGGAAAAGAAGCCTGAAAATGATACCTGTCGTGACTCTGTTTTCGTGGTGCTCTAGTAAACAGAGCAATGAGCAGGGAGGACAGAGCAGTAGCGCTGAGCTGGGGTGGGGCCACTGAGCTCAAATTATGGGTGGGAGTGTTCTATATTCTGACCGAGCAGACCCAAAACAGAATAAATTTGCTGCAGGTAATTTTATCTCAACCTGAGCTTGAATAAAACTTACTGAGTTGTTTTGTGGGTCTCTTTTACAAAAGACCATATCAGTGCCTCCCTACTCGGCACCTGCCTCTTATCATTTGTCTCACATTTGACATTCCTCTCGAAATCCTTCCCCACTCTAGCCTGGATTGTCCTGTCCTCATCGGTGTCTTATCCTTGGTGCCTTCTTCCAATTGCCTTGGGAAATCATTTAGTCATTGAAGTCCAGCCCTTCTCTTAAAGCTGGGACTCAACTCGGTGTAAATTTGCAGTTGTCATTTACCAACAACCCTTTACACCTATCAAGGCCACCAACCCTGGAACTGTGCCATATGCGTCTCCAGTTACCAGCATCAGACACCTATATAGCCAGTGTTCGGGAGTGCAGGCTTCCGTACCACCGACACATATTGAGCTCAGGAGAGACAGTGGTGTTTCGCATTTCCAGGGGAAACAACACTGAGGTCTTCTAGATGGTGAAGTCACTTGTACATTATCACGTTGTACAAGAAAGACCCACCAAGCGTAGCATTTTTGAGACCACCCTACTAATGTGTGTGTGTGATCATGTATCCTAGAAAACTCAGCTGTGAGCTGTTAAGAGTCCTCAGTAGAGTTTTTTCCATGGAAAACTGAAGAGCAGAGTAAAAGCAAAGCACACTTGCTAGGTCCAGATCTTCTCAGAGCTGCCACATTGCGGGTCCTCTGCTGGCTTCCTGGGTTCCATGTGTTTAGCATTGCAACACAGCCCAGCTAGCCCATGCTACAATGTAGCCAGCCCGGGCTACACTGTTTTCCTCCTAAGCCATATCTCTAGAGGAAGTGCCCTCCTCCCTGACCCTGAGGCAGCGTGGCCAGGACAGAAGGGACCTTTGCAGCCTGGCTGGTTCGTCCCTGGGTTCCAGGCTACTGAACAGCAGTCTGTGGTCCCTAGCTGTCCTCTTGTGGCAAGGAGATGGGGAGTGTTTTCCAAAAGGAGACAGGCAGAGGGAGAAAATGTCTTCCTCTAATTACAAACAGAGATGGAAGGTGGGCGGGGACATATCACGTGTCTGTTTGGTTCTGCTCATTTTATTTTTATGAAAACACGCTTCAATATTGGACGCTCTCCCAAAGGTATATTTTTAAGCATTGCTGGTTAGGAAGGGCACCTGGTGACTCAGCATGGAGAATGAAGACACATGTCCCACTCAGCTTTGACACCTACGAGGCGGGCGCCAGAGATCTGAGAAAGAACTGGAGGCTTCCCTAAAAAGAGAGCTGTGGTCATGGGCTGTTCCTCTGCCTGATAATTTCTGTGTAATGCTTGAGATGCTACACACGACACATACTCTAAGCTGAGTGGTCCTGCCCTGCCGCCCTCAACAGATCGCACGGGGCCCGCGAGGCTTTGTGTGTGTGCCGGTGCAGCCTTGAATCTGCTCGTGAAACTATGGACGTCTAGGTTCTCCAGCCCACTTGCAGGCTGCATATGTCAGACCCTACAGGTATTTATAGCCAGCGGAGGGGAAGTGAGAGCACGATTTGTCCACGATTATACTTTTTAAAGCTGTATGTTGAGACCGACAGTTTAGATCACGGGGCCTCTCCACTTCTGTGCAGGTGACGCCTGTCTTTCCTGCCTAAGCCGTGTAGTCTGAACCTTTATCACTCAGTACAGGTCGTTGGCCTCTGAGACGCCATCTTCACCCTCGGCCTAGGGAGCAACGTTGGCTTGTTTTTCAGCCGTCGGTGGCGTCGCTGGAACCGGTTCAATCGCAGGAGATGCAGGGCAGCTGTGAAGTCTGTCACGTTTTACTGGCTGGTGATCGTTCTGGTGTTTCTCAACACTCTGACGATTTCCTCTGAGCACTACAATCAGCCAGACTGGCTGACGCAGATTCAAGGTACGGCCAGAAGGCGGAAGGTGTTGTTCTTCTGTTCTGAGTTCGAGATGCTTGCGTCTACCCACTGGTCAGTATCCAACTGTGATGGGATAGGGTAGTAGGACTAACTGAGATGGTAAAGTCTGAACCCTTCAGACTCAGGCGAGCACTGGAACATGCGTACAGCCTACACCCTGCAGTGTCTGATAACTTATGCCCCAGACTTGAGATAGCCCAGGACCCAGCGATTTTGGAGTTGAGAGGCATTTCTCCTGCCACAGTGGAAGAGCTACCCTCCCTTTAGTAATATTTGGTTAGTGCTTTTGGTTCTGCTACTTTGAATGACTGGGATAGGGGTGCACGGAGGTCATCTCCAAACGAGCCCGTTCTAGGCTCAGTTTGGAGCTCTTTGAGCTGTGCTTCTGTATATTTGCTTCTGACACTCTCAGCCCACAGGACATCACTGTTTTGTTACGAGAGAGAGAGAGAGAGACAGAGAGAGAGACAGAGAGAGAGGGGGAGGGAGGGAGAGGGAGAGGGAGAGGGAGAGGGAGGGAGAGAGAGAGAGAGAGAGAGAGAGAGAGAGAGAGAGAGAATGAGAATGAATATGAAAGAACAAGAGAACAAGATAAAACATGGCTTTGGAACTTTGGAGATGGCTGTGTAAGCATGAGGGGCTGACTTCAGATCCCCAGCACAGCCATGTTAAGGCTACGCCTGGCAGTGTATGTCTGGAACCTCAGCTCCTCGGTGTAGAGAGGATCATTGGGCCTAGCTGGGGTTCAGTGGGAGGCCCTGCCTTGGGAGAATCTGGCAGAGGGCAGAACACGCAGCATCACCCCTATACACATGTGTTCATAGGCCACACATAGACCTCGCCCATACAAGTAGAGAAAATAAATAAAAACTAAAACCTAATCCTAGGGTGCTTTAAGAGGTCAGTCATCAACGTTGGTTTCGATTGTTTCTGTCTGTTTATTTATTTTGTCTTTGTGTGTGAGGAAGTATGTGTGGAGATGGGGGTGTTTAAAAAAGAAAAAAAAAAACAGAGTGTGATCTTAATACAAAATCTTCAGAGAGTCTAGTGGTGGGAGGTCCAGAGATTCACGTGATAAATGTCTCTACCATGTTATAGCCAGTGAAATTGAGTCCCAGGAAAACCAGATAACTTCTACAGACACATCTCTGGGGTGTGTCCAACAACAATAAGGATGATCCCCATTGCTGGTACAGCAGGGAGAAGGGACGAGGCCGTCTGTGCCTGCCGTGGGCCCTGCTGAAGGGAGGTGGTGATGAGGGGAGGTGGTGGAGGAGAGGTGGGAAGCCAGAGGGAGACTCGGCGCGCCTGCCCCTTGTCTTTCCAGATATAGCGAACAAAGTGCTCTTGGCTTTGTTCACCTGTGAGATGCTGGTGAAGATGTACAGCCTGGGCCTCCAGGCCTACTTCGTCTCTCTCTTCAACCGCTTCGATTGCTTTGTGGTGTGTGGGGGAATCACCGAAACCATCCTGGTGGAACTGGAGCTCATGTCTCCCCTGGGCGTCTCTGTGTTCCGGTGTGTACGTCTCCTGAGGATCTTCAAAGTGACCAGGTAAGGACGGGGTGGGGCGTGCTGGAGTTTGCCGTCCCTCCCCGCACGGGACTCTGGCCTTACCCGCTCCTCTTGTCTCCCAGGCACTGGACTTCCCTGAGCAACTTGGTGGCGTCCCTGTTAAACTCCATGAAGTCCATCGCCTCTCTGCTGTTGCTGCTCTTCCTCTTCATCATCATCTTCTCCCTGCTGGGGATGCAGCTGTTCGGAGGGAAGTTCAATTTCGATGAGACACAGACCAAGCGAAGCACCTTCGACAACTTCCCACAGGCGCTCCTGACTGTGTTCCAGGTGAGCCCCCACCTTCCCACACCCGGACAGCACTGGCCGCACAGCTCACCAGGGCACCCAGATTCCGACTCACCAGTCACTTCAGCTCCGTGGTCCTCTGGCCGACTTTGTGTCGCGCAACTTAAATTTGTTTGTACAGCACCTGCCAGCTGCCTGTGTGATATGACAAGAAAAACAAACCAAAATGCTTTCCGTCTGACTTTTGCGGGAGCTCTGGGGAATAGACTCTAGAATCTTCTCGTTGGCCACTGGTCTGTCTGCTGTTAAACCACAAGGCATGTTCGCAGTCCTGGTTACAATAGACTCGAGCCGAGAAGTGGATTGTGAAACAGCAGCTAGGCTGTCTTGGTGTGTAGGCTGTCAGAGGAGTCTGAGTGGTTAGGGGCTGTACCTTCTTTTGCCCTTCGTCTGGAGTAGGGCACAGGTTCTGAGGCTGCGTGTGCTGTGGGGCCTCTGACAGTGTCTCGATGGGGTCCCGCTACTGGAGGGGTGGCGTACCAGACGCAGTGCTACCATGGGCTGGGGTACACTGAGCCCTCCTCCCACCTTTCAGCCCCTGCCTTGGAAGAATCTGATAGACTAGTTTATAGTAGTATCCTCCTACCCTCACCCCTCCCGGTTGATCGGCAAGCAACCAAGCACCCAGTTCTGCTGCAGAGGCAGGGAGCATCATGGGAAGGGCAAGGTTATCGCAGGAGGTTTCCAGTCCTTGCCGCTGTGACTTTTCTGGACAGAGTCTAGAGAGACTGATCTCAAAGGTGTGTCACGCTGTCATTTAAGAGGCATAGAATTACTACTATAGGCCAGGGCTGCTTAAGCATTTTGCTACTTGTAACCACTTTTTAACCCAAGAAGATTTTTATAATGTTATGTATATTGGTGTGTGCATGCATTTGTGTACATACAAATCAAACATTTACTGGTAATGAATTGTAAAGATTTTAAAAAAACTTAGTGTCTAAACACACACACACACACACACACACACACACACACACACACATACCTTCTGTCTCTGTCTTGCTTTCTCTCTCTCACATACACAAATTAAAAATAAAATAAAATAAATAAATCTTAAAAATTTAAAGAGCATACCTGCACTAATGCATAATATGAATTAAGTCTTGGGGCTGGGAGCACCTGTCACATGAGGACCCAGGCTTGAGTCCCTGGTACCACACACACGGCTGGCTGTGGCACTCCATTGTTGTAATCCCGGAGCTGGGGAGGACAGCAGAGCAGAAACAGTGTAACCAGATCAGTGAGTTAGGCTCAGTGAGAGACCCCATCGAAAAACACAGTGACGAGGAGTGACTGACCTCTCACCTACAGTGGGATGTGCACCATGTGAACCTTACAGACACATACCACACGTGTACACTCACTCACACGCACGCACACGCACTCCCATGCACACACACATGCAGACACATACACACGCACGCATGCACACGCACACACACAGTTGAATCTTGGGCGCACACTAAAAGATGCTGAGCTCATTCATAACTTTTCAAGTTATCGATATTTTGAATTTACAATCCTCACTCCCAGAGTGCCATTTTCCACAAATATGGGCAAAGCAGTAGAAGTGCGTCTAAAGCCTTCGGAAATTGTTGGAAATTCTGCTCTAGTCCCAAACTGTCATTTATCCTTGCAAGTGTGTTTAAGCACAGTCCAGTCCAAAGATGGACTAACCTGACCCCCACCTGCTGAGGAGCTGCGTATGATTGGTAACCAACGCAGGCCTTTGCTTTGTGTAATTAAGTCCGTGTGTTTCATAAGCACAGAAAACTTGTCTGCGCAGTAAAAGCTGTTCACAACAACAGTAGTCTGCAGCCCAAACCAAGGGAGTTGAGCAGGCCCTGCTGGCACTGTGTGGTGTGGGAGCATGCACAGTGCTAAGTGGGTGTGCTGAGAGTTCCTAAGGCTGTAGGGACATTTGCAATGCAGCATGGGCCAGTGCTGCCACGGACATCTCAGGCTCATTAAAGGTTTGATATTGAATTCATTGATGCTTGCTGTACCTTCTGAAATCTACTTTAGCCAGGGTTTGTATACCCCCATGATCAGTTAAGCAACCCCAGTGAAGCCATACCCCATGGCTTGAAACCCCTGATAGACTACGGCCTTATTTTAAAAGCGTGGCTTCTGGTTAGTTATTAGTTTTCCTTCTTTCTTTCAGGAAACCCTTGTGCTGTTTTCTTTCAATGTATTCATATGACATAGAATTTAGATGGTATTAAAAGATACAAACTGGCAATCCTCCCACCCAGCCACTAATCCCTCCCTCTGGGTTGCAACCACTACCACAAGTTTCATGAGTGATGTTCAATAGCGTTTGTTCACAGGTGAGAGCCATCTTACCTGCTCACCTATGATGAGTTCGCACACACACAGTGCCCACTCCACACACTGCCTGGCATATTTGTTTGTTTTCATCTAATAGAAATGGACTGCCCTACTTGGTCCATAAAAGGTTACACCTCCTTCTAAACACACACTGTAGGCGTGCTTTTGGGGGCTGCTACTTTATTGGGTTCTTATCTATGCCACCTTTCCAGCCCTTCTTTCACCCTAATCCCTTCCGACCCCCTTCTGTGGTGTAGGCTGCTGTTTCTGTGACCAGCCCCTCCCTGATGAGTGTTAAGCTATTGCTTGTTTTGCTCATGTGAACAGTGCTCCAGAGGGCAGAACTGAATACACAGGATACACTAGGCACACGTCGGAGATTAGAGGTGTTGGATATGCCCTCCACGTGGAGCCACTGGGAAAAGAGCCTGGCACTTACTTGAGACCCCTGACAATGTCCTGCTTAGAATGGGATCCATTCACTCTCAGGCAGCAGCGTGGAGGCCACCATGCCTCTCCCCATTGTTGACTGGGTGTTTGTACTTCATGATTGCTGCTAGCCTGACAGGTAAAATGGCTTCTCTCTGTAGCTTTATCAGGAATAAAGTCAAGAGCCACTTCTCTAATTATCTGCCCAGTTGGTCTTTGACTCTCGTCTGGATAGATAGAGAATAAAGAAACTCTCTTCCCAGGGTGTAGCATTTTAAAAAACGGCTGTCTATATTTATCTGATTGGGTTTCAGAATGGATTGGATTACCGGGCATCATCAATAGAGAAGATTTCGTTTGAAACTGATTGTATCTACTCTCAAGATAGTTTATACACTTGCACATGACTGAACGCCCTGGTTCTGAGAATGCACAGAGAGATCCCTTGTCTCTGCAGATCATTGGCTGTGCAGAATATTACATTTGGAGTAAAATGAGTGAGAAGAGCCTACTCAGTCAGGGTCTCCAGGAACATCATGGAATGGGAAAGAAGCCAAACGTAGAAACATGGTGTACTTCATGCTTAAAAATACCAGAGAATATACCAGTGTCCCGTCTCTCTGGGTGTGCGTTTGTATGTGGGTTTCAATCGATCGAGGAAGGTACCCGAGAGACAGGTACCAACGTCAGCTGCTGTCTAGGGAGAGATAGAAACTAGAAGAAGCGCTCTTATTTGCGAAATCAAACAATATATTGAAGGTTCAGCAGAACAGATAGATCAGTTTCACTGTGAGCTGGGCTGAGAAAGGCCCTGAGGTGAGACTTAGCAGTGGCCCAGGAGCTCAGGCAGAGCAGCCGTGGTCCGAGGCTTCTGCCTGCTGTCTGACTCCACCCTCCTCTTCTCAGATCCTGACGGGCGAAGACTGGAATGCGGTGATGTATGACGGCATCATGGCCTACGGAGGCCCGTCCTCCTCTGGAATGATTGTCTGTATTTACTTCATCATCCTTTTCATCTGTGGTAACTGTATCCTTTGGACCCACTGGGACTAGTGGTCACCATCACTGTCTGGTTCCTTCCAACTCTCCCCGTGGCTGTGGTGGTGACAGAAGCAGCTGTAGGGCTAAGGGAGACGAACGCCTTTCCCTAGTTAGCTCCATGCTGGCTTTTCATCCACGGCAGATGGGAGCTGTGAGGTATAAGTCACACCGGGGGATAGCAGTGGTGCCAGTACATAATGAGTGTAGTGTCATGTCTGCACACCGGACAAGCAGGGAAGCCTGAAGATTATGTTGTCATCACTGGGAGGCGACGGCCACATCCGTGTCACCCCACAAGCAGTGAGGAGCCATGATAGTCTTGGTCTTGCTTTGCTCACCTGGCTATACCATGCTGTGCAACTTCCCTCTGTCGTGTTTGATTCCTCTTTCCTGCTGAGACTCCCAAGGTTGGCTGCTGGGGGCCATTTTGTTCACCACCAGCAGCCCCTTCAGGGTCTTGTAATGTTTGATGTAGTGTCTGTTTTAACTCCCGCTCCTCTGTGCCTAACACAAGACCTACCATAGGAAGAGTCTCTGTAATGTAACTGGCGAATGAGCATGTGCACAGACACGAGGACCTCGTGGTCTCCACCCTTCTGATGTAAAAAGCCCTACTGTGAGTGACTCCCTAATGGCCCAGACCCCTGGAGCTTATCCCCCACCCCAGTCTTCTTTAGCTCTTTGGTGAACTTTCTTCGGTATAGAAAGCCTAGTGCTAGCCTTCGCTCCTGTCTTTAGGGGCAGGGTTTTATGCTATGAGATTTATGGGGAAACTCAGCTTGTCCACCACACCTCTGAGCCTTGGGCTCAATTCCAGTACCCTGTCCTCCAGAGAGAAGCCATTAGGCCCTTCGTAGTTTTCACTGATGGGTACGTTTAGCAACCTGGATGTTTCTAATATACAGGGCCACAGTCTGCTGCTTCTCTCTCTCCCCCATGGCCCTGCTGTAGGCTGAGCATCAGGCTTAGGGAAACAGCCACAAAGCACGTGGATTCCCCCCCCACACACACACACCCCGGGGGATTCTTGGTGTTCATAAATAGTAAGGAAGTAACCTCATCTCTTGACTTGATACTCTTTTTTTTTTCTGTGTTAAGGGTTCTTTTTTAATGTATTCAATTATTTATTGTCAATACATTTTTATTTAAGAGGTTTGATTGCTTTGCTGTCCATCCAGGTCATATGAAAATAGCCCTAAAGGAGACAAATTGAGTTAGGATTACTGATGAGTTAATTGTGATTCAGGGACATGCATGTTATCTTCTCAGAAAAGCCTGGCACTATCAAAAAGTGCCCGATTTGCCCTGTGAAGAACGTTAACCTTTGGTCACAGCATTAAGAGCGTTTGGTTTTACAGCCTGCCTCCCATATGCATACCTTTCTCAAATGTTTGACTCGATACCCTGGTTAAGAGAACATTTCTCTAAAATTTCTAGAAAACATCACAAGCAATGTTATTTTAGAAATGTAAAAGCTTATTCATCTGATACATTGCCATTTACAAAAACCACGTTCAGCCGTAGTCTAGCCACAGTGGGGCCCTTCAGAGTACAGCCTATCCTCCTGCAGCGGGAGATAGAGCTTGCCGTTTATAGCAGGTATCTGTGGAGCGAGGAACACGCTTTGGTGGCCATGTTAGAGGAGGAAGCCTCCTGCTATATCGTACAATGAGATCATCAGGTTGGTCACGCATGGCCTTTGAAGGCATCTGGTTTGCCAAGGGATGCCTTGAATGTGCATGTTATAACGTGTGCTTTCAAAGGAAATGAAACACAGTGCGCTTCGTGAGTGTAGAGCGGAATTCAAGCAAAGAGGCGATGGAATTGTATGTTTCTGTGGCTCTCTGGATCTTCCGGAGACTCCGCATAGGTTTCCGTGCCTTTCACTTGTTTCTTTAAAGTGGGATTTTACCAAGTTCTCCACTTGTACCAAGTGAGTGTCATGCTAGGGACAGTCAGTCACCCACTCCCAGCCTATGTGAGCAGAGGAGTGTGACAGTGCCGTCATCAACTATATGTAGTTGTGTTTAAAACACGTTGTACCCTTAAGATTTTCGAATTAGATATCCTGCTGAACGTCTTCTTGGCCATTGCTGTAGACAATTTGGCTGATGCTGAAAGTCTGAACACTGCTCAGAAAGAGGAAGCCGAAGAAAAAGAAAGGAAAAAAATTGCCAGGTAACCTCATTTTCACTGAGGTGCTAGGAGTACCCTGCCATACGTCTTGAGGGGGTCCTGGGGACACAGACATGCTTCCCAAGAGCTGAGGCCCCTTATTGCTGCTTTGCAGTGATTATGGGTGACCATATGGTACCAAGTAAAAAGAAGGGACTCTTGGGTAGGAGCCAAGTCCTTGGCTCTCATCCTCAGAGCAAGAATGGAAGCCACACATCCCTGTGCTTAAGGAACTGCTGAAGTTAATTTGGGTGTCATAAATTAAGTGATGCATTCAATGCTGATTAGCTCCTGGCTGAGTTTTACTGAGGCGTCTGTGTAATGGCTCCATTGTATTAGGAAGCCCTGAGTTTGGGTTGCACTGTATTTTTGGCATCCAGTTGAATCCTCGCCCTTCAACCACCATGATTGATTCAGAACCCTGGTTAGCCCTTTAATGCATCACATTGGTGTCTTTTGTTCATCTCTCTCTAGAAAAGAAAGCCTAGAAAACAAAAAAAACAACAAACCAGAGGTCAACCAGATAGCCAACAGTGACAACAAGGTATTTTTTTCCAAAATAATTCCTCTTTGTTTCAAAACAATTCTGTCACAGTGCCTCCATCACTGTACGACTTATATCGAGAAAGTGTCTTGAGTGTGATACTTTGCCGTGAAAAGTAGAGCCCATCTTGTAGACACAGGATTCTGGTAGAGTTGGACAAGGAGCTTATTAACCAACATTTTACCATAAGATGTGGCTGTTCTAGTAATGGACTCCTTGTTATGTTCTGAGTTGCAACTCTGTAGTCAGGCATAACCCATGGTTACACCTGTGCTAGTATCTTCTTAGTGGGTATTAAAATCAGGGTTTTTAGTAGATGACTGTTCCCAGAGATTACTGAGAACTCCAGGTGGTTGAGGGGGCTTCGGGGCTGCACCAGTAGGCTTCATTATACCTGTGACAGCTCTGTATGTTTCTGTGATGTGTTTGTTCATTGAACTGATAAGCGCTGAGTGACAGTTGTATGCCAAACACTAGACTACCTTCATGGAGTTCACAATCTAGCAGAGAGACAGGAATCTAAATGTGGTCATCACACAGTGTGTGTGCCTGCCCTGGTGTGGCTGCAGGACAGAGCCCACTGACCATGACCTGAGTATTGGCCTACCTCTTGCCTTCCGGATGAATGAGAATCTCCACTTCCAGTCTCTGCGTGGATGCACATGTGTGTGCATGTGAGCATAGCTACACGGACATGTGTGTGTAAGAGCCCTTACTACTGAGCATGCTGGCCCTATGGCTTCGGCCTTCTGAAGTAGATCAAGTCAGCCTTCTGCCTCTGTTATCCTAGGTTACTATTGATGACTATCAAGAGGAGGCTGAAGATAAGGACCCTTATCCACCCTGCGATGTGCCAGGTATATGGGGCAGAGAGGCCCAGAAGGACTCTCAGTTTGGTGTGGAGGGGAGGGTGTCATACTGCTGAGGCCACCAAGGCTGTAGGCCCCATGATCTCAGAGAGCAGTTAGCTCTGTTCCCTAAAGTCACAGGCAGCACAGATGAACGCGATTCCAGGAGGCAGAGGAGGAACATGGACAGACAGACACTGCTTCTGCTAGAACAGTGGCTATGGGATGTCAAAGCCCAAAGGCAAGCATGCCTGTGACACAAAATCCAAGTTTTTCAGACTAGACCCGAGCAAGGGGGTTGTAGGGAAATAGCCAGATGCTGGGGGTGGCAGTGAGACTCTCACCAATGACCGTGGCCATATTGTGCCCGGGACGAGGCCTCCCTCCATATCTCTTAGCTAAACACACTCGACAGGAGCATGGTCCCCACCCCCATGCGCATGCAGCTCATATTCTGAACAAAAAGAGAGGTTATTTTAGTTTGCAGAAGCAGGAGATGTAGTTACATTTTAGGCCACATTTTAATGCGAAGTTGTGAACAATAATTTAAACCCATATGCAATCTTTCACACCTATAAAAACTGTTCCGTTTAAAGTAGGTGAAGAGGAAGAGGAGGAGGAAGAGGACGAGCCTGAGGTTCCTGCTGGTCCCCGTCCTCGAAGAATCTCAGAGTTGAACATGAAGGAGAAAATTGCGCCCATCCCCGAAGGAAGCGCATTCTTCATTCTTAGCAAGACCAACCCGTAAATACCCCTTCCTAGTCCCTTCGCTGCTGTGTCTCTCCAGTGACCCTTAAGGGTGGTGGGGTTAGAGGTAAAGAAAAGTAGTTTGCAACCTGCTTCTGAGCCTGAATGTGTCTGGACACGGTCCCTTAAGCTCCGCTCCTCCTCCTTGCCATTGCCAATCATTCAGCCCTGAGGAAGTACCCTGTTCCCTTGTGGATACAACAGAGTCCTGGGAGGAGCTAGAATCCCTCCCTCACAGCCACCACCTGGTAACAGTAACAGGAGAGTGTCTAGCTCAGTGAGACATTCTGGGAGGGCCCGTGGCTCTCCTGTTGCGTACACTGGTACCCTGGCCACTCTAGGACCCTTTTTAAACACATAGATCTTGTCTTAAGATGCCTCATGGAATGAGAATTCTGTACACAGGTTCTGCACATCGTCTACATTTCCAGGTCTGTTTAGGAGCTCTTCCCCCCACCCCATAGAGTTTTATGGAATTGTTCATGATGCTTTATACGCCATAAGCATTTGATTTAGCGCTATGATACTGCACTTAAAATAGCATTCCTCATATTAAAATGATAAGGTGCTTACCAGGAACATGGTAATGACTCACAGACTGCGAGAGGGAGAAGTCTATTTACTAGTCTGGTTTCTAGGTTTAAATCATCTGGGATTAAGTGAGCTGCCAGGGGGATAGGTAGCTCCTGGAAAGGTTTCTAGAAGAATTGCAGAAGTAGTTCTTGGCTGTCAGAGAGGAACACTGTGTAATTCACAGGCCCGGGGGGGAGACTCAGGTGGGAAGCAACACAGGCTGGAGGCCTTGAAACATGACAGTTTCGTTATCTTTTACAAAACGAATGTGTCGGTATTGTTTGCGAATGACAGGAGGACACATGTGCTACTGTGTGCACAGAGGCTAGAGGCGATTGTGGACTGGTTATCGATTCTGGAATCGTCAGGTTTCATACATATCACTAGCTGCCAAGTGAACTGGTCCATGCTGATGGTCTTGATCCTCACTGAACATCCGTACAAACAAACAAACAAACCGGAAAGGCTGTGACACTGTTACTGGTGCCTGCAGTTCATTGCACGTATACGTGTGTGGAAGGAATGGGTCCGTTTCCCCAGAAGTCAAGAGCATACCCGCCCCCAGGCCCAGCTACTGCAGTGTGCAAGCCTTCCAGGAAGTGCACAACACTGAACTACAAGATGGGACACCTGAAGTCAGGGGTCCCCATCGTATAAAGGTGACTCTTAGTTTTGAAAACGAAAAGGTGTTTTTCCAAAGACAAAGTCCATCCATGTTCTTTAGTCCAAGCACTGACAGCAGCCGCCCAGAGAAAACTCTTTAAATCTGAATACTGAGAGTAAGGATTTTGTAACCCAGCCTCGTGGGAGATCCGGGGAACAGGAGAGGTTCTGAAAGGCCCCGAGAGCCATCGAGAGAGACTTGGATCTGGCTGAAAGACACAGTGGTCCTCCTTGTTTCCCAGGGTTGCAGGATTCAGTTAAAAGCCTGTCGTGTGACACAATGTGATCCTTACATGTGAACAAACGACAAGGCGAGCTTTGCTTTGCCTTCTAAGGGCTGCTTGTATGTGGATCAACTGTTAAATAAGGGTATGATCATTGTGGGCCACTGAGATGACTCAGTGAGTAAAGGAGCTTGCCACCGAGCCTTCCAGCTCAAGTTTGAGAGAATTGACCCCTGAAAGCTGTCTTTTGCACACTAGCCTGTGTGCTTACACACACACACACACACACACACACACACACACACACACACACACACATAGGGGAGGGGAGGAGAGAAAGCAAGACAGAGAATAAACAAAAGTCATAAAAGTCATAAAGCGCGCTAAGAATAGGACCTTTCTAGCAACTTTACGGCCAGCAGGAGACTTCACCAAGTCACACCTGCTACAGGTCACATTTGTAAAACAGCTGCTCTGTGGACAATGATGGCAAATGTGTCCCACTCTCTGTGTTAACATAAAGTCTTCGGGCAGATAAAATGAGACAGCTTTTAGTGAAGCACAGAACGGTTCACAGAGGAGCAGCCCCGAGAGCTGAAGACAGGCTGTGCCATGAGCTTCAGTGTGGCCGGAGCACCGTGGGCAGAGCTCTGGAATGAGGGACAAGCAGCTTGTCTGGCCATGTGCAGTTCTGCCTGGGCTTTACCTGAGCACGGTCTGGACGGTTGGCAGCCTGTGATCGGCTGAGGCGGTATCTTCCTACGTTAGGCCTCCAGTTAGTAGTTGGGTCGTAGTTTGTTGTTTAGTTACTCAGGGGACTTAATTTGGCCCTGATTCCTGTCATAAGTCAGGCTTTACGCTGCAGTAGGAAAAATTAGGGGTAGACAAGCCTAGATTTGAAATCTGCCTCTTAGTGGCTTCATTACCTTAACATTCCCTCATAGCCGTACATCTCGGATTCCTCATATTTTTACATTATTTTTATGTGTATGAGTGTTTTGCTTGCAAATACGTGTCTGTACTCCATGGGTGCAATGCCCACAGAGGCCAGAAGAGGACATTGCATCCCCCGGGATTGGGGTTACGGAGGGTTTGTGAGTCCTTGTATGGACGCTAGGGAACTGAGCCCGGGTCCTCTGAAAGAGCAGCCACTGTTCTAAACCACTGGGCCATCTCCCCATCTCCATTCCCAGCTTCTGTCTTTTGGGGAGACAGTAACCCCATGCGTAAGAACTAGACAGAACGGTCTCTGTAGAGCTCACACCACAGTCTGGCTGTGTGGGGCAAATTATGGGCCACATTGTTTGTCCTGGGTGGGGAACGAGAACAGTCTAGACTCTGGCCAGCCCCTTCCCGTTCTCTCCCGAAGAAGCCTCACACCTTGGAGGACCCCAGCAGGCTCGGACCCTTGTCTGCTACTTGGTCCATGAGGTGCTTTCCTCCGCAGGATCCGTGTGGGTTGCCACAAACTCATCAACCACCACATCTTCACCAACCTCATCCTGGTCTTCATCATGCTGAGCAGCGCTGCCCTGGCCGCAGAGGATCCCATCCGCAGCCACTCCTTCCGCAACACTGTAAGCCTCTGAGGAAGGGCTGGGGGTGGGACTACCCCGAGGGTCAGCCCCAGCTGTCTATGTCTACACAGCAGGCCCAGGCATGGAGACTGGGACTAGAGCTTCCTGTGTCCACAGTATGTGATGCCAGGGAGTGGTTTCCCTGGACCAAGCTAATGCAGATGCTTAATTAGAAGCCTGTGTAATAGCGCTCGTTTCTTCTGGGGCTTCTTTGCTCCTTTCTTCTTACTTTCCTTTCACTGTTAGATAGTTCATTAGCATCCTAAGGGGAGAAGATGAACTTGAGCCCCAGCATGCGTAGGTCCAGGAACCCTGACCTTGGGCTAGTGAGAGCTCCCTCTTATGTGTAACTCACATAAAGCCGCTCAGCTACTCCATTGATGAGAGACTCGGGTCAGGGAGAAGGCATGAGACCACCCAAGAGGGCTACAGGTAGTGGTTAAATTTTTGATTATTCACCCGGCCTCATAACTTAAGGGTAGCACCACTGATGTATCTGTGTTAGAAGACACTTGTTTCTAAATCAGTCCTTGCTTCCGGATCTCTTTCCTAGCAGTTCACCTAACTCAGCACTGAGGAAACTCCAAAGACATATTCAGACAGCCATGGGCCTGTTGGCCATCACACCTGACGCTTGAAACACAGTGGCTACCAAGGCACTGCCCAGACGTGGCTGCCTCTTATGCCAGCAAATCAGTGCCCTCTTTGCCTCGATAACCACACCCTCACATTATAGCTCCCCATGTCCAGTCCTGGCAGACCCATTGACGATGAAGGGATGCTCAAAGGAGACTGTGGCTCAGGGGGTGTCCCTGTAAAGAAGAAGGCAGAGGGCCTGCCTCATTCCATCTTCACAGACTCAGCTGTGATTAGAGATCCTCAAAGCCACCGTCATTTAGCATTTAAATGGAGTGGACACCCTTCTGTCCTCGAGTTCCTCGTGAAAATGAAGGACAGGGTAGGAGGGTGATTAGAGACAAGTCATGTTGTCACAGGTCAGGAGCTAGTCCAGGTTCAGTGTCCACGAGGAGCTAATTTACGTCTCTTCTTGTCATCGTCTCTTTCCCACGTATTCATTTCCTTGTTTTTCCTTGCCTTTCACATGCGTGCCACTGTTAGAACACTCCAGTGTTTCATTTTAGCAGTGACTGAGTTTCTAGTGAGAAGGGAAATAGAGAAAGTACTTAAGTCTAAGAACCTGGATTGACCCCTGGGTACCACATAAGTGTGGCTGTCAGGTACTTTCAGTGTGGGAGAGAGGATGAGGGAAAAGTGGGTACAGGGAGCTTATAGTTGACTAGGAAATACATAGTTATGCAAAGCTGCTCTAGCATTGTCTAGGAGCCCAGAAATAGGACGTTTGGGAAAGGGTTACCTCTGGGAAGAGCTCCCATACTTCCATGGAAGAGAGGCACAGCTCCCCCTTCTGTGGAGGAGAGGTAATGCATGCCCCGGTGGTGGTTCCTACCAAGGAGAGGACAAAGCCCTCAGAGTCTGGGCCACACCTACCAGCTTCTTTGCCTGTGACTGGCTTTCAGGCCTGAGCAGATGCCCCTGCCCTAGCATCCTACGCCAAATGGTCCCTGCAGTCCTTCCAACATCGATATCTTCAGTTCTTTCGAAACCAGAGAAGAGCTGGTAAGATAGATCAGCAGAGAAAGGCGCTTGTTGCCATGGCTGGCCACCTGGGGTCAGTCCCTGGGACTTGTATGGTAGAAGAAAAGAACTGAGAGCTAAAAGTTGTCCTCTGGCCTTTATACTTGTACTGTGGCATATGCATGTGTCATAGGCAATAGATAGATAGATAGATAGATAGATAGATAGATAGATAGATAGATAGATGGATAGATGGATAGATGGATGATGGATGGATGGATGGATGGATGGATGGATGGATGGATGGATGGATGGATGGATGCACTGAAGCCACACCATACCATATCCATGAGATCAGCACCCAGGATCGGCTTGTGTAATGGCAGTCTTAGCTGCTATCTTTCCAGTTGAGAGTCAGAGGGTCGTCAGCACACTACGAGTAACCTTGGTCAGATTTGCGGTTCCTGGCACACCTGCCCTGATTCTGAGTTCTTTGTGGCTCTGAAGGAAATCAGGAACCTTGCATCAGGAGCTCAGAAGACTTTATAGACAATAGGCGACATTTTCAGGAAGGCCGAGAGAGAGGCCTATGCTAAAAACTGGGATGCTATGTCAGTATGTTCTTTGCATGGACCCAGAAAGGCAGGGATCAACCCTGAGAGAGAGCAGAGTTAGGTAGAGTGCGGCAGGAGGAAGATACTAAGCACACAGACTGGGCATAGGTGGGCCGTCCCAGAGTATGTGGGTGGGTTAGGGAGATCACGTGATGATTGCATTGCCCACAGGAACATGGGAAACCTTCTGACTTCATTTGATGCCATTAGCATTTTTACTTATGTTTTAAGAATTAAAAATGGCAGCCCTTTGGTGCTGGGACTGGATCCCCGGGGCCTCGTGCTCAATTGGCACCCTCAGCCCCGTCACTAACATCGCTAACTGAATTTCTTCCCAATACCAGCACAGCTCATTTTATCCAAGTTCAAAGCTGCAGAATGTGTGTGAGTCTCATTTATCAGGGGCCACAACCCGCTGGTAGCCCACGCAGAGGGAAGGTTATTAACAGCCAGCAATAAGTCCCTTTGGGCCCTGATAGGAATCTGGGAAGCCGAAATTCCCAACATTCCTAGGTGGTCACCAAGATGAGCTTTGGGTGGGCGAAATGGGTCCTCTTGAGATCTCAACCTTCCCATGGGAGCAGCAGGGTTGTCCTGCCTGGGAGAAGGGCCTCTGGACACAAGTTGGGGGTTCTGCTCTTGGGCAAGGATCTGCCACAACTCATCTGTGTGTTGTTCTGACTGCCGCATGTTGTCCTTACAGATACTGGGCTACTTTGACTATGCTTTCACAGCCATCTTTACGGTTGAAATCCTGTTAAAGGTAACACACTCTCCTTGACCCTCTTCGATATTCGGCCACAGCAGTAATGGTTGTGCTCTGTGCTTTCCTTCCAGATACTAGGTTATGCGGACTACGTCTTCACGGGTACTTTTGCTTTTGAGATCATTTTAAAGGTAACAGGCCGGCCAGCCCTCTGACCGAGGCCCCTCCCGTGCTCGAAGCACAGGAGAGATGCGTGAAGTGCTTTGAGCTGTTTTTTTCCCCTTCTGTGACCAAGCTGACCTTTTTTGAACTGTAGGATTTTTTTTTTCCTCTGTGACCATTCCAACGTGTTTTCGAGGTTTTTCGTTAACTTTGAGTTGCATGTAGGAGCCACGTGGGTTTCACCTCCTGGTTGGAATTACACTTTGTTCTTTAAAAAAAAAAATCCTCTGAAATTGGTTCGCTAATAGTGGATATAGTCCCTTGTGTGAAGGTCCTTCTGCCCTTCCTGACATCAGAGCGAGATGAAGAGCACCTATGAGGTGACAGGAGCCACTGTCTCCTCGCTCCTGGGACTACACTGTGGTTTCTGTGTCCTTGAAGAATAACTTACTACTCTCTTGCAATGAGTCTTGCAAGAAACACTGGGTCTACTTGTGTGGGGATGTTATGTATCTCTTTCAATGGAATGGGCTTACATTGGCACAGACAAAGCTGTACCTGTATGTACTGCCCATGCATGGCCTACCTGTGTGTGCTATGTCCCAGTTGTGAGCACTCCATGGAGAAGTTCCTTCCTAGATGCTCAGAGGTCTGGAGACATGGCAGAGGTCTAGGAGCCTCCAGTAGTTGGGCCTTCTGATAGGATTCTTACAGCCAACTCCTCGTGGGAAGAAGTGGGAAGCGAAGGGGTTTTGCTACAGTTGACTTTAAAGTATTTTGAGGTTTATATGTGTGCATCTAAAAAAAAAAAAAACAACACTTTACGCTGGGCAGCTAGGGACTTGGGCTCCTCACAAAAGCTTCCACCGACAAAACCTCGATTAAGGAGGAGAGGGAGTGGCCCCTCTGTGTCACTGATGTTGATAATGAGTTCAAAACCACCCTCCCCAAATATGTCCAACTCTGTTTCAAATCTTATAAAAGTTTGGGTTTTCTTGCCTAAACGTAGGCCAGTGGGTTTGATTTTATTTCCCTCTACAACCAGGCATAACAGAACAGTGGCCAAGGCTCATGGCCCTGTGGTAAAAACTGGCACAAAATGGACAGAGTCCCTGCTCCAGGTTCACTTGCTGCCCCTCCCTCAAGCTCAATTAAGGAACATGTTCCAGAGAGCCATTAGTCCAGTTAGCTTTAATGTCTGCCTTTTCAAACTGTTACTCACTGATGGGCCTTGGGGCAAATACAATCCCGGGTTATTTAATACTATTTTCCCCTCAGAGAACTTCCTTATTGAAGTCTTCCCGTCATCAGCAGAAACCTCACTAGAGCACCCACTCTGTGTGCTCCTGCCAAACAAGGTGTTTAGTGAGAACAAGGCTAGCTTGGTTGTAACATCGCCCTACAGCCTCCTTGCTGTACTTAATGCTTGTAGAGTAGCCAGGCTCGGGAGAGATGGGAATGGAGAAATATGAACACTGGAGCAGCCAAGTTAAGGAAGAAAGTGGACCAGGAGTGCTGGAGCCAGGTGGCACCTCGAGCCCGCACTGAGAAGGTATAATGAAAACACTGCGTGCTCTGTGGCCTTAAGATGGCCAGGCCAGCACCGTATAGGTAAGCTCAGGTGTGAGGCAGCGAAGGCGCTCAAAAGCATAGTCATGAGCCCTACCCAGGCTGTTTGGACGTACCAGAGTCCTGTCCTTGTTTGAATAAACTCTGAACTGGTCTCTTTACAAATGTGCCTGCGATTGGCTGCATCTTTCCACCTTTGCTGAAGAAAGTGACATAGTCACCCAGCCTGCTGGTGTGCATTTGCCCTCCTTCTGTGCAGCCATTAATGGAGTCACGCTTCTGTCAGGAGTTTGGGACGAGCCCAGGTTTTGGCTCGGTTGGTTTTAAACCCTGGAGGGGAGGAGAGAAAGTAAACGCCATGTGATTCTGTTTACAGATGACAACTTTTGGAGCGTTCTTGCACAAAGGGGCTTTCTGTAGGAACTACTTCAATTTGCTGGACATGCTGGTCGTTGGGGTGTCTCTGGTGTCATTTGGGATTCAGTAAGTATCTCTGTGTCAGTAGAATGGGTTTACGTAGGGAACTTAGGCCGAATTCACTGAGGTTGGGCACTGTCTGCTGATTACAGCCGGAATGGCTTACCCTTCCCTGTGCCAGAAAGCAAGGGGACATTTGTGCTCTCCCATTTCTATCTTTTGGGTTTTTGTTTTTTGTTGTTTTTTTTTTCCTTGCACCTACTGCCAGGTTGAGGTTGAGTTTATTATTCTCTGTTGTTGTAAAGTTATAAAATATAAAAGGCTGTCTTTTGCCTCCTGCCAGAAATATACATCCCAATTCCGTGGTGGCTTAGTGTCCCAGCCGCCATACATTCTCTTAAACTTAATTCGCCACAAGGAAGAACACACAGCACAATAACCTCTGACCCAATTGATAAGATATGATTGCCCACTTAAACGTACAAAACCCTTGAGAATATTCATAACAACCTGTCAATACAGAGTGGAATCAGCCTCCATGCCCTCTCCACTGCTTCCTCTTTCTGTCTCCTTCTGTTCCAGTCTCCTCCTCAGATTTTTCTCCTTCCTTCTCATCCAATGATAGGCTTTGTTCTATCTTGTACCTGTCTTCACCTGTATGACATCTTACAATTCTCTGCAGGACTAGCTTTCTATAGCAGATGAAAGGCAACCTGAGCGGGAGGGAGGGAGGGAGGGAGGGAGGGACGAATAGGGTTCTTCTCAGGCCTGGTCCAAGACTTTGAGTATCCTCTTGGGGTGGCAGTTTTCTTTCACTGCAGGAAAAGCTTGACTTTGTCGGTCTATTGGGATCCCTTCCTTTCCCTGTGCCTGCAGGATAGACAGCTGCAATGATCTTTCGGGGCACTTAAGGGTTTCTGGGGAAGCCAAACACTCCCTTTTCACCCTGGGCAGGACCCTGGGCAGTCACCTGTGTTTGCATCTTCTGTGTCCCCACTTCACTTTCTGCTGGCCCGTGAGCTTCAGTGCTCTAGAGCTGTCCCATGTGTGCACACATGCACACACGTCCCTTAGCAATAGGAACCTGGAGAGAACTGTAAGCCAGGCACTGTGAAGCCACTGGACTCTGGACCACTCTGTGGGAAGAAAGACAGTTTATTTGAGAATCAAGCTTCTAGACTGTCTCTGAAGTCAGGGGTCAGGGCGGGGTGGGGCAGACAGCAGTGGCTGCAGGAAAAGGCATTGTTGGTTTTATGGGCACAAGTAGTGACAGGAGGGGGTGCAAGCCAGGACAGCCTGAGAGTTAGCACTGGGGCTTGGATCTGTGGCAGGCTGTTTGGGTGAGCAAGGAACTAGATGCCCATTGTCGTTGACCATGGGGGGGTGGGGCAGATAAAGGAAGATAAAGCTTTTCCTGACTAACTAAAACCCGCTCCTGAGGAGTGCCAAGTTTAGGTTTTTGTTTACTTGCCGCCAATCCGTCCGTGTACCCAGTCAGAGTTCAACCTGCTGTTTAGGGTGTCATCGCTCTGTCTGCTCCTGGGAGTGGAAGCTCTGAGCTTATTTCCCTGTAGAACGTCCACACTAGTCTCTCCACGGCTCTCTGAGCTGGCCACACTCTTTCTGACTTCTCTTCTTTGCACACTCCCCCCACCCCCGCCCCTCCCCCACCCCAGGCCTGTGCTCCAGCCACACCCAGGCATCTGGGATGCTGAGGCTCAGCGACCTTCATTTGCACTGCTGCTGCAGCCCAAGCTCCTCCCCGCTCTGTCAGCTAACTCTTTGCTCCTTTGGAACCTACTTGGTGCCAGCTGCCCCTGAGGTCACACCACACCTTCTCCACCTTGGAGGAGCATACTGCATTTCCCCACCCCCTAGGTGTGCGCGCTCATATCTCCTACCAGATTTAACTCCTGGGAAGCCAGAAAAACCCTGGTACCAAAGCTCCAGGTCCCCAGACTTAAACACTGAAATCTAAATGTCAGAAACCTAGTGTTTACATTAACATAACCAAGTTTGAAAATTGTGCCATGGTGGCAACTGTGTGCCTGAGGTAGGGGGCTCTGTCAGGTCCCTCAGGAGGCAGGAGGCCTGCTTAATGGCATTAAAGAGCAGAGAGACTCCACATGGCTGTGAGGCGTCTAAGAAATGCAGTAACTGATGTCAGGGCTCCTATCCAGCCATAGCACTCACCGCTTGCTTTCTCACTCTGTCCCTCCTCAGATCCAGTGCCATCTCGGTTGTGAAGATTCTGAGGGTCTTAAGGGTCTTGAGGCCTCTCAGAGCAATCAACAGAGCAAAAGGACTTAAGGTATGGACCCTCTCTGTTCAGTGGGGCTGGCTTGGGTTGGAGATGGCTGTAGTTACTAACTGTTCTCGTCTGGAGGTGAGGTGAGGGCTGGTGGGTTTCGGAGTGGGGGGAAAAAGATTTAAAAAGCTGCATCTGCCAAGTACTGTCATTCAAAAGATGAAAGACAGCTCAGCAGGTAAGAACATTTGCACAAGCGTTAGGACCAGAGTCAAATCCCAGACCCTGTGTAAAAAGCCAGGCGTGTTCTCACACACCGGAAACCCCAGCACTGTGTGTGGGGTGACTGAGACAGGAAGGAGCTTCCTGGTGGCTGCCCTTGCTCTGAGTTTAGGGAGACCCCATCTTAAGAGTATAAAGTCAAGGGTGACAGCAGGACACGCAATGGCCTCTCCTGCTCTCCTCAAAGAACGGTCATGCACGTGGGAGCACGTGCCCACATAACGTATGGCTACACATACACACACTGCAGAGATTGCTTTTGTGTCTTTGTTAATTGGAGATATTAGTTACTATAATTACAGTATTTGGTAGTTCTTTCTCAATAGCCTTTTGTGTTTAAGTCGTAAATGCTCCCGTGTGGATTATACACCAGGCTAGAGGGTTTACACTGCTGCAAAGTCTTTCTGGGATTGGGATCCTACGAGCCTATGTGTAGGAGGTGTTTCCTTCAATTAGACCGACTTCTTTGGAGAA
This sequence comes from Rattus norvegicus, assembly GCF_021556685.1. Classification (NCBI taxonomy): domain Eukaryota; kingdom Metazoa; phylum Chordata; class Mammalia; order Rodentia; family Muridae; genus Rattus; species Rattus norvegicus. Next base: position 5,373,143 of record NC_141549.1, on the reverse strand, counting down.
AGCCCAAGAGAGGTGTTTTGGGGCCAGTAGAACAGCTCAGTGGGGTCAAGGTGCTTGCTGCTAAGCCTGATAATCCGAGTCCAATATCTGGGACCAGTGTGCAAGAGAGGACCGTCTCCTGTGTGTTGTCCTCTGGCCACCACATTCACGTGTGCACATGTACACACATACACTGAGTACCTGTAATACAAAATTAATAAAGATAAAAGTGCACATCAAATTGGCCACAATTGCTCGGTGGATAACTAGGAAAACAGAGCATGAGGTTAGAATGGTTAGAAATTCAGCTCAAAATGCACCTGAACACAGAAGCCCTGGCCTAGGGTTAACTCGCCCTCTCTCTGGTCCTGCCCCAGCACGTGGTCCAGTGTGTCTTTGTGGCCATCCGAACCATCGGCAACATCATGATCGTCACGACCCTGCTCCAGTTCATGTTTGCTTGCATTGGGGTCCAGCTGTTCAAGGTAGGCGCGCGTCTCAGCCAGGGCTAGAGTTGGGTTCCATTGGAAGAGCCCATATTGACTCTCCGTCTGCTTTGCGTCTAGGGGAAGTTCTACCGTTGCACAGATGAGGCCAAAAGTAACCCCGAGGAGTGCAGGTGGGTATCCCAAGAGCAGCCTAGCGGCTTGGACTCAGTCAGTTTAGCATTTCAGAGGTTTCCGTCGAGGACTGTCCACTCAGCTCATGCCTGGCAGGATGGCGCTTGGTCTTTGGTTGTTCGTTTATATCTTCAAGTCCAGGCAAAAACTCAAGGAACATGAAATCACTTGCATTCGGGACACAGTTCAGCGTGGTCACGTTGTCCTCTAGTCAGGGCCTCTCTCGAGGTTTGAAACATTTTTATCATCCCAAAAGAATGTAGACGGAGTAAGGAGCCTATAGACTGGGGTAAGGAGCCATGAAATGGCAGTGAGCGAGCGCCACCAATATCTGAGGAATGTGAATGGTACTCTCCCAAGCCAGACTTGCAGCTCACTTCCCAGGGCTCAGGATTGGGTTTCCTTCTTCTAGAAGACTTGGCACTCTGCTCCTTGGTCCTGTTTTGATCCTTGCCCACATTTTGGCATGTTTCTGTTCTTAACAGCCAACGGTAGAAACAGCAAGAAGTGTTCACATCTCATAACTTAAGATGGGATTTTCACAGCCAGTGCATACATTGCCCAGAGCTTAAGTCTACACAAAATCTATGTCCTTGACCTTTAGAGTGTTTACAACTGGCTGGGGTCTAGCTGCCTGCCCCATATGTATCAGTTTGGGTTATATGATATGGCCATGGGTTATGTGTGACGCCAAGACGATTGTCTAACGCCTTTCCTCTACAGGGGGCTTTTCATCCTTTATAAGGACGGCGATGTCGACAGTCCCGTGGTCCGTGAGAGGATCTGGCAAAACAGTGATTTCAATTTCGACAATGTCCTTTCGGCTATGATGGCGCTCTTCACGGTCTCGACTTTTGAGGGCTGGCCCGCGTGAGTATAAGGAATATCCAGTCTCCCATAAGGTCTCCGTTCGCTCCTTGGGGACTCCATGCTGTCTTCCTTCCTGGAGCAGGTTCTACTTTTGTTCTTTACAGCTAGCACGTTTGCCTGTGACTAACGCTGGGTAACTTGTCATCATTTCTTACCCATCATGGCTCCTCCATCTGAACAGGCAGGTGTTAAACATCGGCGCCTTACTTGTGGCTCCCGGATGTAAATGCCTGGACAGCATCTCTGGGTGTGGTTACGGGGTCCCTAAGAGGCATTTGCTGTATAAACTTCTGTTGGTTCTTAAAGAGGATTTGACAGCATCCAAACGGTCATGCACTCACTCACTCCTTATGACACAGAATGAGCACTAGTGTGTGACAGCCACCGGCAGTTGCAAGGATCCCAGAACATAAAGAAGGAAGCAGACAAAGGGCAAGGGGGAACCCCTGGCATTCTGCTGCCTTTCTTCACATGTCCCTTGCCCAGAGGAGCTTCAGGAGGTGAGTGCCCAGGCTGGTTCTTGCTGGCTGCCTGGGCTCTTGCAGTGGCCATGACAGATGTTCCTAGATGTTCAACTCTGTGGAGAGTTGAATAGCACTTGCTCACTCTGACAAGACACTGTGGTAACATCAGGTTTGGGACGCTGTGCTTCAGTTAACCACTGGGGTGGCCGACAGGATGTGAACCAGCCCAGGGCTTGGAGCTTCAGGACCTGAGCCCAGCTCTAGACTCTGCTGCTGAGGATTGTGACCTCGTGGCCTTGGCACTCGGATGCCTCTCTGACTATCGATGAAAGGGGGATGGTGGTGATATCTGCCCCACTAGAGAGAGATAAAGATACAAAGAGAAGGTGTGAGTGCTTTTGCACCGTGAGGTAGGGTCCTGAAGGACTGACTACACTAGAGTGGGTTAGTCTAACTTGGGGTGTTCTATGGTGATGCCCTTCTCCTGAGTTCTGTCATATGCTGGAACTTTCCATTTGGGTGCCGGGCATCTGTCAGTGCATATACAATTTTCAGTTCCTTCAATAGGTCAATTCGATGTAGTTTATCTCTTATCTGTTTGTGGAAGGTTGCTGACTCTTTGTGAAATCCTTTCGATTTTTCAATTCTCTAGATATTCTTTGAATGATTCTGAGTAACCCAACATCTACATCCCAGCTGTCTGGGCCTGAGACCTGAGGCCTAAGGCCTCGGTGAGACCAGGCTGTGTTCAAAGGCCTTCATGTCTCTCCCCAACACACACTTACTGTGCCTGCAGAGGAATTGTGGGAGCATCCGGCAGCGCAGTGGGCTGGGCTACTTGGACTGTGGAGTTGTTGGGCTCTTACCCAGTTTTCTCGTCCTCCAGGTTGCTGTACAAAGCTATCGACTCAAACGGAGAGAACGTTGGTCCTGTCTACAACTACCGTGTGGAGATCTCCATCTTCTTCATTATCTACATCATCATCGTGGCCTTCTTCATGATGAATATCTTCGTGGGCTTCGTCATCGTCACCTTCCAGGAGCAGGGAGAAAAGGAGTATAAGAACTGTGAGCTGGACAAAAATCAGGTTAAAGTCATACGCTGTTTGTGCTTCTGTCCCTCGGTGGCTTTCCCTACACAGAGGAGAGGGCCCAGGCCCTGTTCAGACCACACTGTCTGTCATGTTGGGTCTTTGTTGAGTCACAGAATAGACTATGACTGGGGAAACCAAGCCCCAAGCTTGTGATGAGGAATCAGAGGACACCGAGGACATGACCCATAGTCATGGCTGACCAGTGATGGTTTAGACTCTTGTGCGATAGGTACTGTGACCCAGAGCCGGAGATCACTCGCTTAAGCTTTCAGAGTCCCCTGTGGAAAGGCTCTTCGGCATCTGCTTGCTGCCAACTTTCTTCAGCTTTGTGTTCTTCCTGTTGCGAGCTGATCATTCGCATCTGCGCTTCCAAGGCACAACTGTAGGGCAAGGAGCAGAATCCCTGGCCCCTACCCACTCAACACACCGGCATCCGTTTCCTTCAGTGGGAGGAGAAAATATTCCCAGAGATTGCCAGATGTCTTTTAGAGACCACAGTTACCTTCCACTGAAATATGCTTCAACTGAAATATGAAGACACGGAAATTTTGAATATGGCACTAAAGTTCTTAGCTTCATTTATCCTTCTTGTTTTAGCTGGTCTGGTAGGAGTAGGAGCCTTGGCTCTGACTATATGGTAAAGCCAGGAACCTGGGAGCCTTTACTCTGGCCCTGGCCTGCCTGTACCTGCTCTGTGATATTAGGTGCATCTCTGCTCCTGGGGTCTTGGTCCCTTAGCTCATTTAGGAATAATGTATGCAGGAGGTCCCCCTTAGACGTTCTTTTGAGCCTTCAGCATATGAGATTGGAAGTCTCTTCTGAGAGGTTTCCCCCTGTCTTCTGTAAGGGGCATCTCTACTTTTATGGTAACTAGATGGTCAAGGATGATCTGGCAGTCAGGCTTCCTGCAGTGGTGGCCCTGGCATTATGAGGTATCCCTGCCCAAGTAGCAACCGAGACCACTCTGAAAATGTGAGGATATGTGTGTTGACATGGTTTGTGGAAGAACTTTTCCTATGTCCAGGTGTCCTTGTAGACCCTACCAGTGATAATCTGAGGGAAATCTGGCTTATCTCTTTGCCTACCCAAGGAGGGCAGGTGAGGGTACAGCCAGGTGAACTATGCAGGGCTGGTGTTAGGTGTCTTTGAGAACCCAAAGCGCAAATAGCCGTGAATCTAGTGTCCCTAGAGTCAGAGTGACACTGAGAACTTGTCTGAAAGCCTGCTGTGTCTAGAGCACAGGCATGGGGGAGCTGGGCAGGGATAAGCCTTGAGATCAATTGGAGGCTCCCTCTGGGCTAGCCTCAAATAGGAAGCAGTCTCTGTCCCTGAGTGGGTAGAAGGGCAGTAGTCTGTTTAGAGCCAACCTTAGTTCAGCCTAACCTTCATTACTACCCATTCTGTGGAGATGCTTAAGTGAGCACGATGAGCTCCCGTCCCCATAAGACCAGACAGGAATCTTCTGTGCTGCACTATCCAGATCCAACCTCAGGAACTAAACTCAGAGTCTATGGCTCCTGATGCCTACTCTGAGGTGGCTTCCTCTCTGTGGAGGACCTGGTATCACCACCTACTGACAGGGAGGAAAGGTCCTAACAAAGGACCTTGGTTCAAGTCCCCCACACCCACCCCTGCCCAGGAGATAGTGCAGAATCTCAGCAAAATTTGCATGCTTGTGTCTACAGGTCCCAGCCAGTACAATGGCTGCTCCAGCTACCTCTGAAGTCACCATGAGTCAAATGCTAGATCCTACCAGAGACCCCAATGGGCTTTTTCACTGCCATTCGTGGTCCCTTCCTGGAAGGCCAGAGTGAACTCTTCTAGGAAGGTGACCACTCAGAACCCCTCTGACTGCCCTTTTCTACCTCTGCAGCGTCAGTGTGTGGAATATGCCTTGAAGGCCCGCCCCTTAAGGAGATACATCCCCAAAAACCCATACCAGTACAAGTTCTGGTACGTGGTGAACTCCTCGCCTTTCGAATATATGATGTTTGTCCTCATCATGCTCAACACGCTCTGCCTGGCCATGCAGGTAAAAATGGAGACCGTTGTGGGGGCCATGTCTAGGTGGGCCACATGTCCCTCTATCCCAGATCCCGATGGCAGCATGCCCCACCTCCCAAGAGAAGGGACTTTCTGATAAGCCTAAACTAGTGTGGTCAGAGTTCTGTTGTCATGGCAGACACATAAGGTCGTATTTCTGTTTGGATCTGCCTGGGCAGAAGGCCATGGGTATCTCTCCCATGGAGCCTATGTGTGTTCAGTATGGAGCATGGGACCCAAGAGCAGCTGAGTACCGAAGTCCTGATGCCACACAGACCTCCATCTTCACCAGCTAGTGGCCTTGAGGACCTTACCCCAGGCCACACTTTCTTTATGGTAATATGGGAAATCTGCCACACCTACCTCAGAGCAAAGGATTCTGCTCAAGTCTTTGAGTCTGACACTTTAAAATTATTTTTAGGTATTTTTATTTAATTTTATGTGTACAAGTGTTTGCTTCTATGTGTGTATGTGCACCATGTGTGAGCCCGTTGCCCACAGACGTCAGGAGAGAGCTTTGAGTCTTCCGGAACTGGAGTTATGGGTAATTGTGAGCCATCATGTGGGTGCCAGGAACTGAACTCAGGTCCTCCATAAGAACAAGGACTCCTATCCTTTGAGCTGTCTCTCTAGCCCTAAAGCCTGACACTTTGGTCTGCACCTGCCACAGTGACACTAAATGTTGAAAAGGAAAACTGAAATTATATTCTTGTCTTCAGGGGCTCCTTGTATGGTAGAACAAGGTTTTCTAGTTTTTGAAATGTTGACCTGAATTACAGTAACTTCTTGCTGATCCCGACCAATGTCGGATTGCAGAGTGGTATTGTAGATGAACCTTTAAAAAGTTATCGTCTGATAGATAGGATGCTAGGTCAGGAAGCCAGGACCAAGGTTCAATCAGGTTCTGCCCAGGCTTGAAGAATTTCAGTAAATCAGACCCTCGGTTTCTGTAGAAGCCAGGCCTACAGCCGAGCAACATTTTCAGACACCGTTTTAAACTTAAGAATGGAAAGGTCTGTATGCCAATCTACAGGAAAGTGTAAAGCCCGGGCAATACCCCCTTTAACAAGACATAAACCTAAGTAGTGTAAGATTTATCACTAATCGGATTCCACCTTTATCCATAGACATTTAGTGTATCTGCAGTGTGTTAGTCAAGGACCCAAACGTCAGTCCCAACAGAGAAAGGGTGGCCTCCCCTTATCCTGAACTGGAGGAATGGCCATTATCTCCTCCATCATCCGACTGTCCTCATTGTGTCATGACCCACCACGCCCCCACCTCCTCCCCATGTTTACCGGAAGTTCACGTATAGCCTTTGCAGTGTCCTGGCTTTAAATGTTGGGAGAAGATGCTATACTGGAGTGTCGGCAGTGACCCCAGGGTGCAGATGTCAGGGGATCTCCCATTGCACAGATGTGAGATTGTGAGGTTTTGACATCAGTACCCCTGCCTTCATCCACAGCACTATGAGCAATCCAAGATGTTCAATGACGCCATGGACATTCTGAACATGGTCTTCACGGGGGTCTTCACCGTTGAGATGGTTTTGAAAGTCATCGCATTTAAGCCCAAGGTAAGTTGCCAGATCTGCTTTACAAAGACTGCTACTGAATCACCCCAGAGAAGGGCCTGCTTCCTCCTAGCCTCGTGCTAGGGAATCATGCTAAACTGCTCTGCTAGCTAAGTAGGTTACCACCTGAGAACGTCAAGATCTGATTAGAACATCTGTATACATGTGGGAAAATAAATGTGTAAAACCAAAACCCTATGAAAACAGTTCTGAGAAAAAGAGACGAGAATTAGGAATTTGTAGGCTGATGATCACTGTAAAACCTGGTTTTCTGTGTCTAGAGCAGTATGTCATGCTGTCTCGGGAAAGTGTCGCTCATTATCTGAGCACAGGGGGGGTGCCTGATAATCATCAGAAAAAAATTGACCCTGATTTCACTCTGAGATCTCTAGCAGGAAGACGGCTTCTATCTGTCGCTGTCTGTAGAACAGCACCTCTCACTCATCCACCATTTTTTACTTGTTAGATTTAGCAAAGGTTTCCCTTGTTTGTAAGAAAGTGAGGCATGATCTCTGCTACACTGTGCTGAAGGAGTGATCGCATTGCGTCTTCTTTGGGAGGGAGTCAGTCCTGTCCCACAAAGCCCGAAGGCTGTGGTGTTACAAGCCACATGGCCTGGCATCTAAGAACACGATTATGAGACATCTGAATAAGATCCTGCTAGCTTAAGTGAGTTACTTCACTGCCCTGCACCTTAGTTTCCTCCTCTGTTCTGTGAGGGCGTCCACGGTCCAGGTGTAGGGAGTGAGGCTTCATTACACGCAGTGTGGAAAGGGCGCCTGCCGTGTAGCGCTGTACTGGAGACCGCTGCTGCCACAGTCACACCGTCCTCATCTTCATGCAGTGCTGCTCCTCATCTAAAGCTGTGGACTGAGGAGCCAAGCCGAGTTGACTTCTGGGTTCTCCTTCCTAGCATAGACTCTCAGAAGAGAGAATGACGGAGCCTGGCCCTAGATGTTTCCACTCTGTAAGGAGGCAGCCAACAAATATAGCTTCAAAAATGGCGGCTTCATGTGTGCTGCAGTTATAAAGAATTTGAACTCCGGCATGTTCCTTTCTTTCATTTGAAGTAATTCTTAGGCAATCTTATAATCGGATCTTTGTGGACCAAAAGAAAGGACATTTTGTAAGTGATTAATTGTGCTGATTCCAGTGGGTCAAATTTGGCACCTTATGCATGACTAGATGTTACATACTGTGACTTGTCCATACATCAACATTCCCTCCTTTTCCAAATCCATCAGAACCTCCTCGAGACTTGGGTTTACTTCTCTTTCTCCTACACTTCTTTGGACAATATTTGTCTGAACTGATGGAAGTGGTTGCAGAGCGAGAATGTGGAAGGTTCTTGAGAAATGTGCGTGAGACATTCCCACGAAACATTTCCCATCAACCCTGTGCCCCCGTAATTAAGCTCTGCAGGTTTCTAGAGCTTGTCCAGGCTGAGGAGAACATATACACCACACAGATTGCCATCATGTAAGAGCGTGTGTTTATTTGTGTGCATATATGTGTGTGTGAATATATGAGAGCGTGCATGTGTGCACAAAGCCTTTAAGACCAGTGTATCAACAATGGCTTGTAGCACACTGCTCGGCCCAGTGAGTTTCTAAGCCTCGGAGGAGCGCTCAGGGTCATGTAAGCGGATGAGTAATACTGTTATACCACAGAAACTAATATGCAGCCCGTACTAATAGACCAGCAAGTACTGATTTCTGCCAGCAGGTGTACCACTTTGTAGTTTTGCTTAGCGAGATATTTTCATGGCCTCATATGACCTTAGATAATAATCCGAAGAACCTTTAAAATGACAGCAGAACCCTCGCTCTTGACGAGCGGCATTTCTGTGGTGGCTTAAATTGCTTTGTGCCTGACAATGAGGAGTCACCAAGACAACACTCTCCCGGAAGTCCCCTAGCTTTAATACACTCTTCTCACCAGTTCTCACCAGCCAAGCCCAGCGAGGTGGTCTCACAAAACAGCGGGTAAGGGTTCCTTCTGCCCTAGTTGGTCAGGTCTACAGGCCACCTCCCTACACTTACACAGTCCAGGGCTAAGTGCCAGCCACGTCCAGGCTAAGTTTTCCCACTTCAGTTGACCCAGCTAAGAAAATTGCTCACAGTTGCCGAGCAACAGGACAGCCCAATCCAGAGAATTTCTCCCTGAGATCCTCTTCACCAGTGAGTCTGGGTTATGTCTGATTGATAATTAAAACTAACTAGTGATCTGCAGACTGAGTTCCAGGACAGCCAGAACTACACAGCGAAATCCTGTCTTGAGAAAAACCAAACAAACAAACAACTAACTAAAAACTAGCCAGCACAATATGCGTCAGATTCAGGAATGTTTCTGAATAATAAAAGCCATTGCATGAGGCTGACTCACTCTTTTCAAGCAGGTAGAGCTAAAGAAAGGAAGGAAGACAGACAGACAGACAGGAAGGAAGGAAGAAAGGATGGAAGAGAAAAAAGATTTGATTGCTGTCTCCATTTACGAGGCCCTGCCTTCAGAGTTCAGTTATAGAGGAGTGGGGTGGGTGGGCATGGACCCTGTGTGACAAACCATGGTGTCTCTGATGCGGAAAGGGTTGGGGAGCTGAGTCATGCTGCCAAGGCAGTGATTTCGTGAGACAGGAGGCTGCTAAACAGAGAGGCGGCGTGTGGGAAGGAGGAGTGGCTGGCATTTCTGAGCCACCTGGCCAGAGCCTTTGACACCAGCCACTTGTACCTCGAAACCTCCTGTGATGTAGATGAGGGAGGATCAACCTTTAGTCTGTGAGCTATAAGGATTTAGACACCGTTCGAAACTGCGAAAGATTTTCATAGTCTATCAGATTTCCAGAAAAAAAAAAAGTTCTCAGAGAGTGTTAGACCCTTATCTCGCTGATTTGAAGGGATTTTATCCCCCACGGTGCTCCAGGAAAAGCTCCATGAAGAACAGGTCAAACACAGACAGGACTGGCCCATAGTGGGAACTCTGATCACATGGAGACAAAAGGGAGCTGCAAGAGGGGGTGCTGTGCAAGGTGCATGGGGGGCGGGGCGGGGTGGGGGAGAACTCTTCTTGCAGATCTGTCAGACTAGATGAGAAAAGCAGAGCAAGTTATATGCGGCCAGGCAAGATGTGAGGGAAGGAGGCTTAGTCTTTGGAGCTCTGTGAGTTTTCTGTAGTCTTAGCATTGGCTTGAGGAACGCTTCCCACTCTGCAGAAGAGTCGGTGAGCAAAAAAAAAAAAAAAAAAAAAAAATAACAGAACAAAACAAAACAAAAAAACAAGACAAAACAGAGAAGGATCTGTCCATCGGCATAGTCTGTAGTGATGCTGCCCAGTTACAGAACTTCTTGGTACTCATTTGCAACAGTGTAAATAATTTAAGAGTTTTCTGTAACGCTGGAGGTACCATATGACCCAGTTGCCCTGTGTGTCAGAAGACTACCTTGGGAAGGAAGCAGAAAGCTCCCTTGCATCCTGGGCCAGCTCTTTATCCTGCCTCTGACCACATGTTTAACATCACAGATCCATACCTCGGGGGTGCCTCTTTCCCCTCTGTTTGGCCAGCTAAGAACCCTGTAATCCTGAGAAGGAAGCGAAGGAGGTGTGAGCTGTAGGATTTGATGCAGGACAATTCTGTTTGTGGGGCCCCTTGGACTTCTGAGAGAACTGTTTGAGTGCTAAGCCAGTGAGGGGCAAGTGGAAGAGACACCATGGTTGGAGAGGAGAGGTGGAGAATAGATCAGAAGTCACTGAAGGCGAGGCTGGGAGTCTCGTTATCATTAGTAGTGACAAAGGGAAGCAGTAAGCATCAGTCAGAATGAGCTGCACAAGAATGGGAATGCCGTTGGTAGTAAGACGAGAATGCTGTTAGTGGTAAACAGAAAGAACCCCACTCCGGGGTTAGGAGTCAGCACGTCCATCCTTTTCCTAGTGAAATAAAAGGCTGAGGATCCTCAGAGGCTTCCTCTAGCCCTGCAGCTAGTCATAAGTTCCTGGGCCTCGGCTGTGAGTGTGCTCACTGTACCCATGCCGAGCCCCTCGTTCTCGAGGTCACACCTAGATTTTGTTCTTAAAAACGTGTGCTGCCTAGTCAAGATATCATTGGCTTAGAGACAGACCTGGCAGGACAGCCCTGGCAACTGGAAGCCTCTGACTCTGTACAGAGTGTAACCACCACCTTCAGTGTGTCTTCCCAGGGCTGTCAGGAGTCAACAGGCACAAGCCAGTTAAGCATGTAGTGTGAAAATCCTAGCAACGTAAACCACACAGAATGCACATCTAAGTAACTTTTTTTTTTTTTGGTTCTTTTTTTCGGAGCTGGGGACCGAACCCATGGCCTTGCGCTTCCTAGGTAAGCGCTCTACCACTGAGCTAAATCCCCAGCCCCCAGAATGCACATCTAAATTTGCAAATCACACGTACATCAGAACCCAGAACCGATATAAGATACCAGGACCTGGAAACTGGGAACCAGGAAAAGCTAGGATACGAATTTGTGGAGAAGGGCATGACCTGGGTAGCTGACAGGGTTGGTAGAGGTGGTTATAAAGAGTAAGTTATCTTGTCCTCATCCTTGGGAAGCTTTGGTGTGGTAGACTTTCTGGATGAAGGAAGATGTGACGAAGGTACAGTTAATATGTGTGTGTGTGTGTGTGTGTGTGTGTGTGTGTGTGTGTGTGTGCCCATTCTCACACACATGGGAGCACAACCACCCCTCTGTGCCCCTTTCTATCAGTGGACAGTATTGTTGTCTCCCCTTTGGCTTTCCCAGCCCCTCTCCTGGTTGCCATGGGTTCCGTGGGGACTCGGATGTGTCCCCTCATATGATCCATGTGATGTGCCCTTCATAAGTGCTCATAAACATCTGGCCCTGCCTGCTCTGTCCAGGGGTATTTTAGTGACGCCTGGAACACGTTTGACTCCCTCATCGTAATCGGCAGCATTATAGACGTGGCACTCAGCGAAGCTGACGTAAGTATACACCTGTGTGGCCTGCGTCCCCTCTCTCCTGTCTGCACATTCTGCTCCCTGCCCTGATGTGGCATCACCTGGACAAGTCACAGGTCCCAGTCACACATGATCGGAAACTAGACATTTCCTCACAGAGGCTGTGGGGGAAAAAAAAAGCCTTCTAGAGTAGAGCCTTAGCCCAAGGCCTCTGCAGACACAAATCACCTTTGCAGGGCTGACTCTGGCACCATTGACCCCAGGCACTAGTAGGCAAGGTAAGATAGGGTGTCTCTGGTTGTCTCCATTCGCTCTGTCAAAAATCCATCCAAAGTGACGTTATCTATGACATGTTTGTCTCGGAGCGATCTTTCAAGTAGTCCAGTGGCATATTGTTAACGCTGTCCTTTTCTTCTTTCTCCTGTTGTGCTTCCTGTCTTCTGTGGCTTCTGAATGCCTAACAGCACTATTTCACTGATGCATGGAATACTTTTGATGCCTTAATTGTTGTCGGTAGCGTCGTTGATATTGCTATAACTGAAGTGAATGTAAGTAACAAGCTTTGTGTCCCTCAACGCGGTCGCTTTCGTTAAGTCTGACGTAGAAGAGACTAGAAGGCCCAGCCGTGAATCCCCACGCACATAGAATTATAGACACGAGTTCATTTTGGGAGATGAAAGTCAGTTAGTGGTCTCTTCATCCCTCCCCCCTAAAGAATGTAAAGTTGTCACTTTGGAACTAAAACAATTATTTTTAAGACATCATACTCCATCTTTTAATAGTGTGGCCTTGTACCCACAGGGTTCTGTGACGGTACAGGAGACCCCTATAGCCATGCCTGGCTTTGAGATAGTTACTGTCATTGTCCTAGCTTTGAGTTGGCTCTGAACCTAACTGGTGACGCCGGCCCTCGATCCCTAAAGAGTGATGCTGGTGTGTTTCGGGAGGATCAGTACACTCCTTGTCACGTGAAGTTTATTCTTAACGAGGGGGCACATCCGTCATAGGTGAGGCAAGCCCCACCACAAGCAGCCTGACATCTCAAACATCAAAAGTCTGATAAAGGGACTGTCAGTTTGCTCAAGTGGAGGCCCAAAGCAGGCAGGAAAGGGCCCTGTCTATTGGCCTGTGCCGTGTTCGTCCACAGGCTTTAGTGTATGTCAGTGTGTGTACTCCTCAAGGAGCCGGGGGAAGTGGCGTTGTGTGGTATTGGCTTCTGTTTTGTGTTGCCAGTCCAGTGCTGCTCCTGCCACTCCAGTGCTCTGCTCTGCCTGGCTGACATATGCAGGGCCGAGAACTGTTAGGTCCATCCTGGTGCCCAGACTGCCTGTATGGAATGGAAACATTGGTATTCCTTGATGCCCCTCTGATGAGCTAAGGCTGACTTGGTCAGTATGGATGGTTGGACAGCCACTAGCCTGGCCATTCCGGCCCCATTTTAGCCTTGACCTATGTCCAGCAGAGTGACAATATCTGCTGGGAATAAAATGATGTAAACATTCATGACAATATGTACTAAAACAAAGGCGTACAAAGACATACTATTTTTTATGCAATTTTCCTGTGTACTATGCAAAATGGACCGCAAGGTGTTACCATGGCCACCCAAGTATGATGTAAACCCTGACACATCAAAATCCATGTGACGCCAAGATAGTGACATTTCACTAGGCCTGGATACACACGTGCCCCCACCTCCTTAAACCCAGACTGTGTAAATTCAACTTTACCAGACATTTTTCTATAGGCATCTGTAAAATTGTCACTCATGGCAAGTGAATAGCATTGTTTGTAAAATAATCTGGTGTTACTATGAGAACAGCACCGCCCTACCTTGACATTCATATGGCAAGACAACTGACTGCTTTCATTGTCTTGAAGCATGTAAAATATCTATACCGTGTGCCAAGGAACTTCCCACGGATCAGAAACGACCTACGACAGACCTACCACAAACTGATGTCCCAATAGACTTTTAGGTGCTGTGAGGCAGAGGTCATAAACTCTTATTTTCTGGGTACCAGGATGTAGCCAATGCTTGTTGACCAGCTAGACCCAGCTTCCTCATGCTGCCCACCTGCTGGCTAGCTAGTGTGACTTGGAACACTGAGAGGTAACACCTGCTTCATGGGCTGGAATCTGACCCTGCTCCTCAACTCGGGCCTGGCCTTGCCTGTCAGTGTCTCAGGGTGGCCGTGCTTCTCTGTGGGTTGGGAAGGCTTATGCGTGAGTGTCCGGTTAGCAGTTCACATCAGGTGTCCGTGCACGGCTTCATTCATGATATCCAGTTCTCATTGAAGACTTACCCTGGGGAATCCTCCCAGTTCCCAAACCTGCTGTCAGTCAATAACCTTTCCCTGACTAGCTGTACTCTGGGAGCAAACACTTAGCCTTGGCTTGGAAGCTCCCTAGCCTGTGTTACCTACGAAGATCTCAGCGTTGGTCCACTGTCCCTTGATGCAAAAGTTATGCTCCCATGACTTCCCATAGCTTATTTATCCCATCTTCAACATCAGTGTTACCGGGAATCTACCACTCAAAGGCCTGGAGCTAGGTTCTGGGAATAACCAAAGGTTAAGAGACAGACAGACAGACAGAACATCCTTCATCTCTGATATTATAAATATGTAAGAATGGAACTATTTATCCCCACATCCTCCCTCCACACATACACAGTTCCCCACGAGAGAGATGCATGTCATAGCCCCAGTGGCCTTGTCCCCTGATGTCCAGAGTCAACTGAGCATGAATATCCTTGGTCCATCGTTGTCTGGTTTGAGTTGCCATCGTCGTCGTCGTCGTCGTCGTCGTCGTCGTCGTCATCATCATCATCATCATCATCATCATCATGTTTTGTGATGTTTAAACCTGCCACGCTCTTCCCCCTAGACTGTCGACCTTCCTTTTCTGTTGCCTAATTGATTTTTCATGTTGGTTTTATTTTTAGAAAATTGTAGCGGCAAGTATATATAATCAATATATACGGTGAAGTCGTTAAGCAAAAGCGCTTCTAGAGACTGTATACCTTGTTTCTGCCTTCCCACCTTTGGTGTTTCACTGAGTTTCACAGGACTTGCTAAGGATCAGCCATGGTCGCCTATACTGTTTCTCCTCCCATATGTCCTCGTGCCTGGCTGGGGCCTGAGCTCAGACTTCTTTGGTCAGTCATACTGATTCTGTGACTTGCCACACGGGAGCTCGACTTGTTAGCATTCTTTGCCATGGAAAAAAGATTAAGGGGTGGCCCTTTGCATTGTCCTGTTTGCATGCTCACCTGGGTCTTTCCATCGCGATATCTTCCCATGCTCCCCACCCTGTCTGTTCCTGGTGTGACAGCTCTCCTGGGCCTGTCCCCTTCACCGTGGTTTGTCATACCACCAAGCTGCTGAATGTTGGATGACACCCCATTGGCTGACTTTGCTTTCTCTTCGATGCCTGGTTTGTTCCTTGGGTTCTGAAATGATCAAGCAACAGGGGTTCTGACCCGGGGATGGATGTCTGTTGCCCACGTTTAGTCTTTTTTCCATCCCATTGTTGCCTAAGCGGGTGAGGGGTGGTCTTGCTTAGAAACCACAGCTGCTTTGTGTTATCAAAGAACATGTAAAAAAAAATGAGCAGGAGCTCGCCCCCCAGATCCTAGGAGTTGATGCTGCCCTGTCGCGTGCCCAGCTTAGACCGGGTCAACACCGCGTCACTCTGTTGTCAGAATGAGCTCTCAAGTCCATCTCGTAGCCAGGAACTGGGCTGAGGAACGATAGCTTGCGATAGCAAAACCTACTGAAGCTGTCCGTTCCAAACCTTTAGATGGTGACAGGATTCTACTGAACGTCATGGAGGGAGCCAGTCTTTGTCCTGCCCCATGTCCTCTAGGGTCACCTGTGGATGGCTTCAGAAGCCGAGCATAGGGTCAGTTAACTTGCACACCTTGCCCATCCTCTGCCTGTCCTTCCCCAAAACCCCTCTGGCCCTTGGAAAGGGGGCAGACGTTAGAGTTTAATCCCTCAGAGTCCATTTCCATTTCTTCATCAACTCTTCATCAAGCCCCTGCAACAGCTCTAGCAGCCCAAGTGGTCTCCCGTAGCGGCTCCACTCACTGCGACCACCCTGCAGCGGTGAGCTATCTGTGGCGTACTTGACCTAACGTTGCTGCGGTCTAGACAGGAATTCTCCACTCTGAGAGCACATCGGATTAACTTGGTGGCTTTCAAAACTCCTGAAGTGTAAAAGGACCCAGGACAATTTAGGAAATAACTTTCGGGTGGCATCCGGGCAGTGGGGTGGCTTTAGAGTGTACCCCAGGATCAGAGCAACTGGCCTCTGCAGACAGAGCAAAGCCATCCTAGGGGTCTTGAAGTTTGAAAGATACTTCGGCAACTTGCATGGTCCCCCCACTGCTGCCAGATACATTCTCCCCTCTAGCAGGCCTTCTGCACTGGGAAGTGTGGTGACGGGGCGATGTCTCAGGCCACTCTGGGGATGCATGCGGCCTGTAGTGCTTTGGTTTTCCTCCCTGTGTTGTGTGGTCCACTGCTTTGTCTCCTGAAAAAATGCTATCTCCTCTCATTCTCCTTAAAAAAAAAAAAAAAAAAGACAGTTTGACTAGGTGTTGTCCGCTCCTGTAAGCCCATGTAGAGGTGGTTACATAGTGAATTTGAGGCCAGCCTGGGCTACATGAGACTTCGTCTCAAAAAAAAGTTTAAATTTAGTGATTGATGATTGTCATTCTTCAGATAATAGATAAAAATAGGCACATTTCAAAAGTCAATTTAGCCAACTTTCATCAGCCCAAAGGAAGAGGATCACAAATGGAGGGATCATGTGCATGGAGTGGCACAGAGGGGCGGGCAGAAGAGAGCAGGCTTACCAGTGCTCTTGCAGATCCCACATATGCTACAGGTGTTTGGGTAACGGGCTCTGCTCTGCCTCCTCCAGTCCTCTGAGCACAGACGAATGGAGGTGTGCACACACACAACTACACAGTCCTTCGCATGTGCAATCTAGCTGTCCGAGCGAGAGTGCTGCCTCCTTCTCCACAGCCCTTAGGAAGAGTGATGTGGGGGACAAGCACCCTGGGAAACTAATTTCTATGTATATCAAAGCCTTAAGTTAAAAAAACAAATAACAACAACAAAATCCCCCATGATCAGAGCTAAGAATAGTGGCTCACATCTGTAACCCCAGAACTTGGGAGGTAGAGACAGGGGAGTCAGAGTTTGAGGCCAGCCCAAGCTGCATGAGACCCTGCTCTCTGTCTAATTACAACAAACAAACAAAACCCATCTCTTTAAGGAGGTGTTACTTCTGGGGTGAGGCAATAAAAGAATTTAACAAAATTCACGAGCCTGGGTTCTGACATGCCTACACATGCTTCTAGAAACATCCCCATCCACACCCCTGTATTGTTACACTGTGTGCCACAGAAATCCTTTGTTGGGAACCACCAGGAGAGGATACCGCCCTTTGTCAGGAAGACCCACTGCCTCAGTGGAAATGACACTTGGTGGCAGGAGAGATGAGAAGCTCTTTCGCCCATTCTTGCTATTGTCATTTCGAGATGCTTCCTGGTAGGGAAAACTTGCCTCTAGCATTTCTGTATCTTCCTAAGCGACTCCCCAAAGTGCTGTGCGAGCCTTGAGTAGAGAGGAGGAGGAGGAGAAACACCCACCCTGGAGGTGGGAGAAATAACCATCCATCGGCAGTCAGACCTGGGGGAGGCTGCTGGAGGGAAGTCTAACCTCCATCTCTTACACTAACCAGGACTTCTAGTCCTTCAGCAGAGACATTGATCCCCGGGAGCACGTGTAGGGACTACTGTTCACCCCATAGTTAGAGTCTGTCCATTGCTCCAGGCCAAGAGGCCTGCTGTAGGAGGTGAGCTCCTGTGACAGAGCCAGAGCAAGGAGGTTTCCCTAAACCTGCGTCTTCAGAGACCATGAAGGCATGTACCACAGTCTTTGAGCAGGCATCAGTCATCCAAGACATCCCATCCCTGGGAAGAATTAGTGTGTCCGTGCTTCCGTCCATGGATGTTGTCCACTCCAGCCCAGTTCCAGAGTGAGGCACCGGTATTGTCTGGGGAAGGGAGCGAGCTGTGCTGACCAAAGACACTTAACTACACACTTGTAAAGGGGGGCTGTCTCCTGAGCCATTGCCTCCTTCCTCCGACATTAACACATTTCAATCTTTGATTTCTTAAAGCCATCTGACAGTGAGAATATCCCTCTCCCAACTGCCACACCTGGGGTAAGATCAGGGACTGGTCCCAGGGGCTGGGCCTTCTCCTTGACTTTATTTGACCATGTCGAGTTTTCCACTGGTGTCCTGTATTCTCCATGATCGTCCTTCCAGAACAGTGTCTGTAGTGGTTTGCACTCATCATCCGTGTCCAGTGCTCTCGAGCCGCCCAGCGTTCTCCTCTAACACAGTAGAACACGTGGACATGCATGTGCCGTGTGGATGCCGTTTCCCCCCTAAGCCCTGTGTTGTTAGCATGTGACTTTTTTTCTTTCATATCATGCTTTTTGAGGGGTAAGGCCCTAGAAACGCATCTTCAGTTCTCACCTCTGTCACCTTTGCGTCCGTTGCTGTTTTTCTGAAAGTGTCGCATGTTCTGCTTTCCACTGGGTCTGACCTCTCCGTGATAACCCTTCAGAACTCTGAAGAGAGCAATAGAATCTCCATCACCTTTTTCCGTCTTTTCCGAGTGATGCGGTTGGTGAAGCTTCTCAGCAGAGGGGAAGGCATCCGGACTCTGCTATGGACCTTCATTAAGTCCTTCCAGGTAAGAGCAGCCTAGGCCTTCACTCTCTGTCCTTGACAGCATCTGTAAGGCAGAGATGGTCCTCCTCCCGGGAGAGAGCTCTCTCTGTGTAAACACAGAGATTATGGGAGACCAAGCAAAAGGCAGAGATAAGACCCTGAGAGTCAGAGATCGGCGACATTTTCCGTACAGGAGAAATGTAAACCTCAGGAGCTTCTGATTGCCCAAAATGTCCAGCAACAATGGCGTCCTAGGGAGGGAAGGTCACTACAGACTCCCCGAAGCTTGGCAGCCTGTTATGGTGTCGTGATCTAAGTAACTTATAAAATAAAGCATTTAATTGGGGCTTATTTACAGTTTCAGAGAGTGAGTCCGTGATCAGCATGGCAGGAAGCACGGAAGTAGGATGGCAGGAATGGGTGCTAGAAAAGTAACTTAAAGCTCCCATCTTCATTGCAAGTTATAGGCTGAGAGAGACAGACATATAGAGATATAGACACATAGACACATAGACTGGGCCTGGCCCCAAGCCCAACCCCAGGGACACACCTTCTCCAACAAGGCCACACCCCCTAACCCTTCCCAAACAGTATTCAAACATATGAGTCAATGTGGTCATTGTTCTTCAAACCAGCACATAGCCTTACCTCTCTTAGATGGATTCTCTACTTACACCAGGCTACTGGGTGCTTGGTAGAATTGAGAGTTTAGTTCATCTAGGTTTCTACCAGGCCTTATTGGACACCTATGATTCCATAGGTTGGTTCTAGTCCATTTGAGAGCAGAGCCAGCTTCTCCTTTGCCGTCTGGTGCCTGCTGTAGACATTCTGCTTGTCTAGACCGAATCCGTTGAGGGTGAAGAATAAATACAGATGCGTAATCAAAGGCACAATCATGTAGGGAATTCATGGCCATGCCTTTCACTTCTTCATCAGCTGGTTTCATTCATGATTCAAATGTTATGTGAACAAATGAAGATATATAAAGAAAAAAATTCAAGTTTCCCCCCCTAATACCCTATGGGATAACAAGTAGAAAATTCCAGTGTTTGTTGTTTTTTGTTTGTTTGTTTGTTTTTTAAGTAGGGAAAAGGGAAAGAGATGGCCTTGAGGGAAAGGAGAAGACAAAGGCTCACAGGAAGGAAATTACAGTCCTGTTAAGGAGGATAGAGACTGAGGAAGAAGGGTGTGGCTCAGGAGAGACAGGCCAAGCGCCATAGGCAAGAGAACCAGTGTGTGGCCAAGTCCTGCAGTCCTTTGTGGTTACTCCAAGTTCCAGAGATGAGCTGCTAGGATAACGGAATACATTCTTGTAAAGCAATCTTGGGTCTTGGTGAAATTATTAAACTTAAAAAAAAAAAAACAAACCAGTAGGTAAAGAAGCCATGTGACAGAGTAGTGGTTTGCCCTGAGACAGTTGTCCAGCACAGTCCTCAAACATTTGGATGTCTAGGAAGAAAGTGCAAAGTTTCTCAGGAGCTCAGTAGTTCCCTTGGGGAGCTTTTGTGGGGAGAATAGCCCTGTGGGACCCCAGTAAGCACTCCATCGGTGAGCATAGTGGGCCAGGCTGCACGTCCCAGAGCTCCAAACCTGTCCTAGACAGGTGAGAAAGGCCCACTCTAGTCAGCTGTGCTTGGAATTAAGCCCAAGAGCCTAGGCAGCCCTGTGCTACCATACACATAGATGCGTGTGTCGTCTGTGGTGATGCTGAAAAGCCACGTGGGAACACGGGGTAAGAGGACTTGTTTTGTGATCTGGCCAGACACATATACTTGCTTGTGTGCTTTTAAAAGAACCCTGTGCTTGTGAGGATCTGCCAGCTTCCTTTCTTCCGGGGCCCAGCCTGTGAGCTTGTAGCTGTTTTCAGATGGGCACATGGTCCAGCATTGAAGACAGTCTCAGACACAGCGAAGTGCACCCGAGTTCTATTAAGGAAAAGCAGCTCAGTAGTTCCCTTGGATCGATTTAACCAAGAGTAACCCCCGAGTTTGAGGTCTCCATGTTTCTCCCAGTCTTTCATCTGTCTGTTGTCTGTAACTGCTGCTTTGTCTGTGGTACACATCTGGTCTGTCCCCGTGTCTTGTCATCCCTAAGGCTGACTGATGGCTCACCGCCCCTAAGAGAGGGAGTGTTCCTCTGTTTTTACTGAGCAGCGTAGAAAGCATCACTTACAAAAGGCATGAGGCATCGCTTTGCAGAAAATTTTAAGAGTTTTACAAGAGATCGAGTCGTTTACATCAGACCCCAACAGCACTCAATACTGCAGGCAGGCCCTCACTTAACACACACACACACACACACACACACACACACACACACACACACACTGCTTTTCAGGTCAGGGGCATAGACGAGTCCATAACTTATCATTGTTGTGCATTATCTTAAGTTGTAAAAGCTTATTACATAGAAAGACAAGTAAGGTCGGTTGATACATTGTTACCTTAAAGACAAGTTAAACAAACAGACTGCGTGCACAGCAGGATTAAGGGCCAAGAGACCTCAAGGTGTACTAAGGCAGAACTTGCCCGCTCTTTGAATGTAAGGGATATTTTCATAAAATGTATCACTGATGGTGCATTTTAAAGTGTTTTTGCATTCTTAAATGGCTTTTGACCCTCTGGCTCAGTCATTAAAGTCCTTAAGGTCTCGCGGCAAGGAAAACCAGAACGAAGGTTATTTTGCGTGAGGAAGTTTCTTGGCTGTTCTACAACCGCTCCCTGATACAGGGCAGATGGAAGCTGTCAGGGAATCCGGTATTTTAGGAAGATTTGGTCAAGCAGAGTTTTCTGAAGGATATAGAGTTCATTTAAAACTCACTGAACTCTACATGCCTATAGGGGAACATATTTAGGGTCAGCACAGTGCCTGCCCACACTTTGTAATTCTAGGTATGCAGGTGCACGGGTCCCTAGGAGTGGAGTACTGGTGCTAGGCTGGGCCTCGTGGGTTGTTGATCAGGTACAAGCACAGGTATGGGACACCCACCAACCTGGTCCTCTGTGTCCTGCAGGCACTCCCATATGTCGCCCTCCTCATTGCCATGCTCTTCTTCATCTACGCCGTCATTGGCATGCAGGTAAGTGGCAGCTGCTGTCCCCTCACAGTCCCTACTTAGGCCAAATGCCTTGGCTACCAAGAAGATGAGATAGACCACTACCAGACTCCCATTATAGAGCTGGTGCTCAAAGACGCAGCGGGAGCATATTGGGCTAGCACCTGTCCCCACCAACACACCGACCATGTCTCAGGACAATGAACTAGGTGAGGAGACCTGCCTGTCGTTCTACCTCTCAACAGTGCTGCCTGCCCTCGGCGATCAAGTCTCTCACCACACGAACCTTGGGAGACCATTCAAGATCCAAACTGTAGTAATGACAAAAATCTGATTTTGCCCTCTAAATGACTTCCTCTTCTAGATGTTTGGGAAGGTTGCCATGAGAGATAACAACCAGATCAATAGGAACAACAACTTCCAGACGTTTCCCCAGGCAGTGCTGCTGCTCTTCAGGTGACTGGGTCCTCAGGGTTGGGGTAGTGTGGGGTTCCTAGAGTCTGAACTTGGGGTCATGCTTGCTCTTGGTCCCGTTATCTCGTGATGAACTTGCTTTGTTGTTCTTGCTCAATACTTGTTACTTATTTTGTTTTGAAACAGAATCTCACTCTGTAGCCCAGGTTGGCCTGGAACTTACTCTGTAGTCCAGGCTGGCCTCAAATCATGACAGTCTTCCTGCCTCAGCTTCTCAAAGTGCTGGGGTTATATGTTCACTAATATCAGCCGTCTTACCCCTTTAAGAACATTATTATTGTTTCATATGTACGTGTGAATGTGGTGTGTGTTCAGGGTGGACATGTCACTGTGTGCATGTTGAGATCAGAGGACAAATGTGTGGAGTCAATCTTCCTTCATTTTCATAGAGGTTCTAGGGATCAAACTCAGGTGTATTGGGCTTGCACAGCAAATACCTTTTACCGACTGACCCATTTCACTGGCCCCAATTTTGGATTCTTAAACAGAACTAGCATTTCAGTTAGAGAGGAACTGACTGCACTGTTAAAACTGCTGGAAGTCATTCAGATTGTCACTGACACTTAGACCACCAGAGAAAAATTGTAGGATAAATATGTATGCGTAAGTACTCATTGAAGAGTACCCCAGAATACATCCAGGGAAACAGAAACACAGTGGAAACATGGGAATTTGTAATTCCCAAAGTTAACCTATAAGCACTATATGCCCAAGAATAAGGTGACTTCCTGGAATGCTGGGAATTGTAGTTCTTGGGAAATAACAAAGACTCATTGGAAAGTATTGAGGCCTATAAGTTAGTCCTTAAAACCCCATGCAGCACTATGGCTCTAGGCCATTTCAGCTGGTGCATTCTGGCCAATGGTCCTGACCAAAGTCAATCTCTTGGTCAGTATTTAATTTAAAATTTAATTTTTAATAAAGGCTTGCTTTAAATTTGGCCCCAAATGGTACTGTTGTTTTTTTCTGGTGAATCACAGGATTAACATATTGGAGCATTGTAGCCTCACATTTTATTATAAGATTGGTTTTAATCCCAGCTAATTTAACTTTGCAAACAATCTTCCTCACCATGAGAGAACTTTCTAGAAACAAGGAAGCAATATCTAATGACCCCAGTAACTGTAACAATTCATTTATAATTTAGGTGGTTTCCAACTCTTTCCTTTCAACAGAATTAATCAGGACTAATCATTAAATAATTGTAACAGGAATGTTTAAAGAAGAGACAAGAAAAATGAATATCCATTCCATACAGAATTGCAACAGATATTGTATTATAAATTGTATTATAAATTGTACTATAAATTGTATTATACCAGGGCTTCTAAGTAGCCAAATTGTATCTATAGGGCTTCTAGGCTGTCAGTAATCCAGATGGCATTGCTACCGTTACATACAATTTGCACAAGTTAAGAATTTTCCTCTCAAATGTCTAACCCATCATTTCCTTGCCCCTTCCCCTAATTAAAGCCCTTTCTCTTCATTTAAACAGGTGTGCAACAGGGGAGGCCTGGCAGGAGATCATGCTCGCCTGCCTCCCTGGGAAGCTGTGTGACCCGGACTCAGATTACAACCCAGGAGAGGAATATACTTGTGGGAGCAACTTTGCCATTGTCTACTTCATCAGCTTTTACATGCTCTGTGCGTTCCTGGTAAGCAGTCTTGGTAACCCCCTTCTCCATTTACAGAACTGCTGTAGCATTTGAGGGTCAGACCAGTAACACCCTGCCCTGTTGTAATTCTTTGAGGCAGTTGGCATCCTCTGGGCCCTACCAGGCGGATGTTTGTTTTGCTTAATCCGCCACGTGTCCCTGCCATCTGGGATGGGTTGGGTGCTCACTGATAGGCTGGGGTAATTTCCAGCCAACCTTGTTACTGAAGGCTGCTGTTTTCCTTTCTAAAATATCAAAGGCACTGTAGTGGCTTTAAGTGCCTCCAAAGTGTGAGCTGTCTCTTGCTGCAATTAAATTATAAGATTACAGTGTGCTTCAGGGTACCAGCTAATGCACCCACCCACCCCCTATTGATTGTGTGCCAAGCCATCTGGTCAGACTCCTGCCCTTTCCTTGACTATTTTCCAGTGAGACAATATTATGGCTTGCCTCTGCAACCTGGATACGTGGGCTCCAATATTCCATGCCCTGCAGTTAGGAGGCAGATTAACAGTGCAAGGGACCCTCCCACCACCCTCCTGATTCACTTTTCCAGATCATCAACCTCTTCGTGGCTGTCATCATGGACAATTTTGACTATCTGACGAGGGACTGGTCTATTCTGGGGCCTCACCACTTGGACGAATTCAAAAGAATATGGTCTGAATATGACCCCGAGGCAAAGTAGGTTGACGACCACCCATCCGGCTTTCGAGAGTTCTTTGGGAATGCCGGTGGTGATTTCTCCGGGGTGGCGGTGGTAGACTGAAAGCTCATTTGGGGACCTCAGGCCGTGCTTTGCTTCCAGGGGAAGGATAAAACACCTTGATGTGGTCACTTTGCTCCGACGTATCCAGCCTCCCCTGGGATTTGGAAAGTTGTGTCCACACCGAGTGGCGTGTAAGGTGAGTGTCCTGCCATCCGACACTGAAGGACAACCTAGTCGCTGTGTTGTTCAGCGCACACATACGCTAGTCTACATTTGCCAGGCCTTTTCTAAGGCATCGGACATGTAGAGATAACATTTTCTGCCTTGGCCGCACCCTCCAACTCGTAACCCTTAGAGTTCTGTCAGAGGTAATAATAGGATGAAGGGAATACAATAATCTGTCACCAGGTCAGACGTCTGAGGAAATGACATTTAGGCCAGTGGCTGTGAATGTCGTATAGCAAGTGCCAAGTCCCAGGGTTGATCCCCACCACCACTAAATCCATAATAAAAAACAGAGGAGACATAGGAGTCCGTCAGAGTCAGGGTTTCTTGGAAAGGAGAGTCCAGACAGAAGCCGGAAGAGGACAAGCCTGAGACCGGCCAAGAGCAAGGCATTGGATAAGCATCTGACTAGAACAACAGAGCAATTGGCAGAGGCCTCCGTCCCTAAGCTGATTGAATAACCTGACCACACCGACTCCTGCGGAGAATGATGGAATTCTACGTCACCATCTCAGAGTTGATCGTGTTAACATGAAGCAGACTTGAGGAAGTAATTGCATGGGACCGTCAGGATGTGGGCAGCAGGGATGGGGAGTGAGGCACGGGCAGCATGGAGATGACCTGAGGAAGTACGGTGGTTCCCTGCTGCCGGGTAAGGAGAGGGGAATGAGAAAGAACCAATCTAGCCCCTGACTTGGCGATGGTAGACATTCGACCCTAGCTTTAGCCAATAAAATGTTAATTTGGGGTTTTTGTTTTGTTTTATTTTTGAGTTAGGGACATATTGTGTAGCACTGGCTAACCTGGAATTACGTATACAGCATCCCCAGTCCAAGAGATCAGCCGGTCTCTACCTTCCAAGTGCTAGGATTGGAGGACTACGCCACCATGCCCAGCTAGAAGTTTTTTTTTAAATTAACACTGTTTAATTAACACTTATCGTGTGTCAGGCACATAAATCTTTGTGCGTATGATCTACTTCAGTCCTCACAAGGCCTGTCAGCCTGCCCTGATGACTGGAACCCAAAGAGGGTGTCCCTTACCCCAAGTTCTTCTGCAAATCTCCCTGATGCTGGTGTGAGAGGTACCTGGAGGGGGAGGGGAGTGGGAAGTATTGATCTACTCTAAAAGACCAAGCCTTCAGAGAAGCCATGGAGACCTCCCTGAGCTAGCACATGCTGTTCTGGCTCTAGAAACTTTCTGAGAGGACAGTCATGAGTTCCACTGGGTGACAGGCTCAAGTCCCGTGCCTGGCCCATGGATCTGCTGTGTTATCTAATTATCATAAAGTCCTGAAGGATGTACCTAGAGGTCACAAAGAGCTAACTAATGAAGCATGAACACATGGACAATGAAACTTAATTATTTAACATTAAGTAGCATCCGATTGTCAACATTTATGTTTCACGGTTGAACTTCGAACTTTGTTATCCCAGGTTCTTCACAGATGTTAGGTTGTATCTGTCAGCATTCTCCAGAGAAATAGGATGATGGGGTGACTCTGGGCCTATATATGTGTATGTCTGTATGCGTGACCATTGTATAGCTGCCCATGTATAGATGTACACACACACGGGCATATACAAGAAAAGGTTTATTAGGTGATATGGGCACATGTGATTTTGAAGTTCCACAGTCTGTCATCTCCTAGTGGGAGACTCAGGATATCTGTGGTACATTTCAGTCAGCAGTAGACTGACTCTGACTAGCTCTACCTGAAATGGACAGGCAAAAAGAAAAGCCAGTCTTTTCCCACTTTTTCTTGTCCTGCGGTTGAATAAAGGCTACCTACTTTTACAGGCATCTGCTTTACTTAGGTCATCAATTCAAATGACAGTCTCTCCCAGAACACCCTCACGGGTAGACCTAGACATGATATTTAGCCCAATGTCTGAGCAACCCATAGACAAGTTATGTGGTACCTATAATTAGCATCTTAGAGATGCTCCCAGATGACCATTGAGTTGAAGTGAGGGTAGCCTCGAGCATGAACGGGGAGTAAACAGAGCATGAACATCAAAAGGGAGCACGGCTGTTGTGGACTATCTGCATTCTCGTGAGGAACTCTTTTTCATTCACAGAGATTGGTCGCCATGAACATGCCTCTCAACAGTGATGGGACAGTCATGTTCAATGCAACTCTGTTTGCTTTGGTACGGACGGCTCTCAAGATCAAGACTGAAGGTAAGCACTGCCTGGAAGCAGGAAGCAGGGCAGGCATCAGGAGAGGGAGATACACACGCACATGCGCACACACACACACACACACACACACACACACACACACTTTGGTTCTCTTTGGGCTTTCTCTTGATTAATGGGATGCATCAGGAAAGGATGTGAATGCAGGGAAAACATCTCCGTCTGACCAGTCGATCACCATCCTTTATCGTTTATGTTTTCCCTTCTGTCCCACAGTATCTGGAGTTGACACATCACACTGTTTCCTGTACTGCAGGAGAAACAGGCAAGGGATTGGGGCATAGACAGAAACCACAAAAATCCATTCCTGCTTTTCTTCTCCAACATCAGTAAGGCAGCTCGCTGTTCCAAGCAGTGGCTTCTGTTCCATAAAAAGGAACCATATGCAAAGATGCCAGGGAACGTTGTGTGTAGACTGGGTATTGTGTGTGCACACACACATACAACATGGTTAGCATGTGGGAGCGCGAGCAGGTCCACATCTCAGCCTTGCTCAAACCTGGCTGGGCAGGCAGTACCTCTGGGGTTGGCTCAGAGGCTTCATTGTAGGAGACATGGAGAGCAGGTGCTGCAAAGGCTGGAGAGTGAACTGAGGTGAGGAAGCAGAGGCCTTGCAGAGAGGCAAGAAGGGAGATGAGAGAAGACAGGGGAGACATACTTCCAGTGGGAACACAGGTGTTTGTCACAACACTGCAGTTCTACCCAGCAAAACTAGCCACTGCTCACCTAGCATTTGCTGCTTATGCCACAAACAAGAATCATTAAGCATCCCGGAAGGGAGGAGGGTCCTACATGGTGATGTATCAGTAGAAAAGACAACCATCAGATGGAGAGGAGTCAGGATTACGAGGGCAGAGGAAGTACCTACAGCAGGGCTTGAGATGATGAATCTTATTTTGGTAAAGTTTATCATGTAGGAACAAAGGCAGGATTGGGGGGCTTGGTAGAGATGGGGTGAAGGAGGAAGAATGAGAGAAAGAAGAGGAAGAGGATGGAGGTGAACAGGAAGAGGAGGAGGAAGAAAATGGAGGAGAAAGAAGAGTAGAATGAGGAGAGAGAAGAGGGATGAAGGGAAAAGGGGAGGAGAAAGAGAGGAGGAAAAATGGAAGAAGGGGAGGATGAGGAGAGGATGGCGGGAGAGAAAGGAGGAGAGAGAGGAAGAGGGGAATGACGGGAGGAAGAGGTAGAGGCCGAGGAGGAGGAGACGGCAGCAGAGGCAGGCGGTTGCCTTCTGGTCTGGGAGCCAAGGGAGGAGCATAGGTCCTATCTGAGGTAGGTTGTTATGGCAGCAGGGTGTAGCTCATGAATCCCATGTGGAGATGATCATCTCCCAGTGGTGGCTTGGTAAATGCTTCTGAATATAGGAAAAGTATTTGCCGCTCGCTGTGGAGAGCCAAAGGGGAAGGTTCTGTCAGAAGGCAATACAAGGACCCAGCACCATAGTGAGAGGACAGGAGAGCACTGGGCCTCAGACACAAGTCTGGTCTGTGCAGTGTCCACACACCTCTCTTCTTGCCTTTTGGATTCAGGCAACCTGGAGCAAGCTAATGAAGAGCTCCGCGCTGTGATAAAGAAAATCTGGAAGAAGACAAGCATGAAGCTACTTGACCAAGTTGTCCCTCCAGCTGGTGGTCAGTGTAATCTATTTCCCAAGTCGTTCTTGAGCAAGGAATTAGCTTCAGTGGCAAGACCTCCAGACAGCCCAGAGAGGAAGTGCAGGACTCTTTCCCAGACCAATAGGGTGTGAGGCCCACAGCTAAAGGAGCCCATTGATTTCACCCGAAAATATTTGGGGTGATATGAAGAAAGTCAAACCAAAGAGGGGCTCCAGTGGGGAGGAATCCAGACCCCGTGAGGCTAGAGCAGGGTTTTTGCTGTCATAGACAAGTCAACGGAAGAGGATATGACAGCACTCACAAAGCGAAAAGCTTGTACTGTCGCCCCAAAAGAAGTATTTAAAACTAGTCTATGGTCTTAAATATCTCAAGATAAATGGGTAGTTTTCAGAAAAGAATACTTCTAAAGTAATTTCAAGAAGACCGAATTTCCCACTGTAGTCACCAAGGACGTCCTTTAATGAGGTTTAGAGGTAGAACTAACAAGCATGTTTATTTATTTCCTTTCGTTATTTATCACAAATTAACTGACTAAACATTTAGAGTTTGCATATATATAATATCTCTCTATATTATATATATATACACTGTTTCTCTATTTTTGTTTAAATACTTGTGGACATTGAAGTGAGATGGTTATTTTCCAACTGTTTTGTTTCAAGTTTTAAAAGTGCAGAATCTCCTTACCTGGTGCCCCATCTCCTAGCTAACCCTGGCCTGGAAGCGCAGTAAACATCTGGTATGTTTTATAACCAGTACAACTCTACTAGGGCGGCATGGTTCAGATTCCGAAGCCGAATCCAGCGTCCAGACTGTGAGAGCCTGCGGCTCCCGAGGGCCCGACGGAGCCAGGCACTAGCCCGTTCTGCCTCTTAGTAGGCTTGGCCTTCATCAGTGATTTGGGTCACCCATAGCTGGCCTAGCCACTGGCTCAACTCTGGGAAAATGGCTCAGAAGGGAATGACCAAGATGGCGGGAACTCCCACCTCAAGACCCCCAACTCCCCGACCTGATTCTGCACTTTTAAAACTCCTCTCGGTTTCCGCTCTTTTCCTTTCAGCTGCACATCCCAGTGGTCGCATGGCTTAGGTGAACCGCTTCTTAAAGAATGTTGTAACACTGTGCTTGAGCTTCCTCTGCAGCCTCCATTCCTCTCAACTCCCAGAATATTCTGAAGCAATTCTGTTTCAGGGCGGTGGCATGGAACAGAGTTATCTCTTGCCAACTGGATTCCCCTCCGTTGTTTGTGGAACTGCAGATGCATTATCCAGAATAGCAGGCTGTGCCTGTCTGTGTGTAAACCTTCCACACACTAGCCCAAGACACTCACCTCTCTCCTCTTCCAACTCTGTCTCTTTGGAAACACCACCCTCATAGTGGCCCGTCTGATGCCCACAGCAATAGCCCTCCTCACATGGGGTGTGTTTCAAGTGTCACCCAGATCACTGTAGTGACACTCCATTTCTTTTCATCTTACTAGGAAAAAGAATAGTTCAGAATTTGGCTCATGATCCAAACTCTCTTCTTTTGAAAAACTGACCAACATTTATCTCTACTAAACTTTTCAAGAAGGATGAACATACACATAACACACACACACACACACACACACACACACACACACACACACACACACACTCTGGGGTCCGGTGGTTCTCTCTGTTTCTTTACATGGTTTGGGGGTTTAGGATGATAGATATTCATCTATTCTCCCATGTAATGCCAGCGAAGAAAGAACTAGAGTCTTAGGAGGAGCTAGAATGCTCCAGAAGTTTCTATAGTGCCCAGTGTTATACCTGCTTTTCTACCTTACATATCACATAAGCACATTGTCACCAAAGGGGACCACACAGCACCTTCAGGCCTTGGTGGATAGCTCTGAGTTTGGTTTTAGTGTCTACCTACCTACCTATCTATCTATCTATCTATCTATCTATCTATCTATCTATCTATCTATCTATCTATCCATCCATCCATCCATCTATCTATATATCTATTTATCTACCTACCTACCTACCTACCTACCTACCTACCTACCTACCTACCTATCTATCTTCCAGTGGACCAATGGTTCCCAATCTTTCCCTTATTATGGCACACTTAAGAAATGACACCTTGGGACAGATGGGTGGTTCCAAGCCTTAGTGTCCCCCATAGTATAATGTGGTTAGAGGACAATACAATGAGCTGCCTGTGTCCTTGGGGGTGCTCAGGAGACACCATAACTGGATGAGGGAGCAGAGCTGGATGCTTGTCTGGGCAGCTTTGCCACTGGGATACAATCTGAGCTGCTCATCATGGGCTTGCCGGAAAGGAACCCACTGTGGAAGCCATGCCGGGAGCATCTTTTTCTCTAGTGTCTGTCTGCAGTCTGACCCCTGCTTGTCATGGGGCTGAGATGTCTCAGCTTGGAATCTTACCTGGGTTCTCAGTGCTCCCTTGTTATCTCTACCAGGTCATGGACTTCCCCCTTTCTCTTTAGAAGCTTCTTTCCCTTGGAGAGCCTCCTTCCTTTGGAAACTCCTTCTTCAGCCATATCTCTGGTTCCTTGGTACCCTATGTGTCTTCCTGTCCTACTGATACAAGATGGCTTCCCCACATCTATTGCTTCTCTCTGTTCCTTTCCTGTCCTGATCAAGCTTTAGCTATTCTTGTCCTTAGGAGCTCTTGTTCAGGCCAGGTCTCTTGGTCCTCCTGCGTTATCTCAGTAGACATAACCATGTCACCCTCTAGTCCTGCCCTGCCACTCTAAAGTAGAAAGGATGGCTGGCACTTCTTATATTAGAAAATCCTGGTATAAAGTAATGTGAGCCTCTATATTGAGTCAGGGAGTTTCCCAGGGCTTAGGGGACCCTGAAGTACAAAAACTATCAGTGTTGTTGAAGGCAGCATAGGTTCTGGACTTCTTGGGCACACTGGCCCAGCAACCACTGACCTATTTGGAAAGAGCTAGAAAGGCCAGGGCAGGTTTATACCACCAGAATTGCACTGAAAGGAAAGCAGGGATTGGGTATGGCCAGAACCAAGCTCTCTGTAGAGAGGTAAAGTTGGAGGAGGAGAGGGCCCTGGGCTCAGGCCTTGGCCAATTGACCTGGGCCAGTCGTGTAACCTCTCCCTCTCTAAGAAGAGTGAGGAGCAGAGTTGATATGTAGAAGTTATGAGACACACAAGGAGTTTGGACTGGGCTTGGCCACCCCCAGATACCCAGCCATGGTGTCTATCTGTGGTTGATGGATGAAGTGAGCAGAAGCTAGAGACATGAGCTTTGCACTCCGAATATCTTGGCTCGCCTTCCTACGGATGGCGCCTTCCTACGGATGGCGCCGTACTGGATGGCGTAGGTGAATCAGCCGTCAGTCCGGGAGCTGCGCGTTCAGATCAGCACAGAGCCCCAGGTTTCTTCAGTATCTCCTCCATCACCAGGGCTTCCTTGGCTCGAGCTAAGGAGGAACATAACATTTCTCAAGGCCAGTTCCTCCCAAAAACAGACTGTACAATAATCCTAGGCAGCTTCTGGCAGGAATGGCTGGAGAACCTCCCCCAAGTGGCCCAGAATCCCCCAGATGGGAACCATAAACCAGCCATACCTCCCATGAGCACTAAGTAAAACCCACCAAGGTTGTATTCATGGATAAAGCGGATCCCAGTGACCCCAAGCCTCCTATGTTCCAGCTTCCATTTCAGTGAGTGGTACTCTTGGCTTGGTTTGAAGTGGTGACTCCTGTCATTGTAGGGCACGTGACATGAGGATAGCCTACACCTGGGTTGGGGTGCTTTATGCCTCTTCTATTAAACATCTTTAGTTCTTCTGACAGGGAACTCCATTTTATAGGGGAGAATGCAAGCTCACCTAGGTTGATCCTCTTGTCCCCAATCCACGTGGCTCTTGCAGGGAGGACTTGACCTGAGTACCTACAACTCCTCAGCCCCTACAGGTCCTGCCAGGTGTCCTAGAATCCTTAACACAGCTCTACATAGGCTAGGCTGCCAATGGAGCCTTGCCACTTTCTACCCAGAAGACCTCAGCACCCTACAGATCTGGTGGCATCAACCTTGCGGGGCAGGGGACACAGGTTACCCCGACATGTTCACAGTGGTTTACCATGAGACAGTCAGAGCTTCTATTCTGCGTCATGCATCACCTTCAAAGTCGTCAGCAGAGTCCTGATTCCCCAGTGATACGTGTTGGAGGTTGTTTCTGAACAGAGCAGAGATAAAGCCTGCTCATCGCTGAAGTTAGTTGGAACTGTCACTGAAATGCAGACATCCAGCCGTTCTGAATTCCAAACCACAAAACGGCCTCAGAGCTTTATTGGCAGAGAATGGGGGAGCGTGCGAGAGCTGGATCTGCAGTCTCTGTTCCGACCTTCCTCTCCTTCCAAGCTCATCCGTCACCTTTCTAGGTCTCCCATCTTGTGACATAGGGATCTGGATGCTTAATTGCACTTGATGCTTACGGTAATTACACATGCAAATCTCTATGCACAGGGTGGAAAAAAAAACGTGGCCCGCGAGGCCTTTCTGTTTCGTAATGTTTATTTTAAGTAAATAACCAAGGTGGCGTTTCCATACCGTTACTAATATGCTGCTCTATTTAACTCGTGAGAAGTAGACGTTACTTTCTGCAACTTTGAGGATCAGTTTACTTAACTGACTCTAGCTTTGAGCCTTAACTGCTTTGCAAAGCTTTGCTTCCTGCTAGACTGAGCAACCCGTGTTCTAGAGGCCGACAGACAGCCCAGTGCCTTCTGTGCACTGTCCCACCCCACCCCTGCCCCAGCCAGAAGTGAGGGTTTAGGCTCTTGGTCCAAATGTGCTGATTCGGGAGAGCTGTGTCTGGTCTCTCCGTTTAGATGATGAGGTAACCGTGGGGAAGTTCTATGCCACTTTCCTGATACAGGACTACTTTAGGAAATTCAAGAAGCGGAAAGAGCAAGGCCTGGTGGGGAAATACCCTGCGAAGAACACCACGATCGCCCTACAGGTGAATGGCCCTCTTGTCTGTTCTCTTCTCACTAACAATTTCACCAGCTTTAATTCGAAGTGCTAGAGAGCTGACTATTCGTGGTTGAGCAGTGCCACAAGGATTTTCTTTAAACTGAGATACTGCACACTGCCCCCCCTCTGTGGACTAGCCATTTCCGGGCCACAAGGTAAGTACTACCCTCTTACCGCCTTCTCCGGTGAGCCTTGCACCTGCCCTCATCTGGTACGTGTGCAAAGCACTCAGGACAGCCATGACGGGAAAGGAGTGAATGTCACCTCACACCCTAGCTACCCGGGCCTTCTCCAAAGGCAGCATCCACGAGGCAGGCCCCACCCCATCCCACCCCCATAATCCCGGGCTCAGGGTTCGGCTGCCCAGAAAAACAGCTTTCCATCAGAATGCAAGTGCTTTGTTTTGCTTCTGTTTGTTTCTTATGCCACGGCTTGTCAGTTTTTGGTCCATTTCAATAACATCCATCACTCCCTAGTGCGTGCTGTGTGTGTGTGTGTGTCTGTGTGTGTGTGTGTGTGTGTGTGCATGTGTGTGTGTCTGTGTGTGTGCATGTGTGCGTGTGTATGTGTGCTGTGTGTGTGTGTGAGTGTGTATGTGTGTGTGCACATGGTGTGTCTGTCTCTGTGTGCTATCTCCTGATGGCAGTGAGGCCCACTGTGCAAGTGTCACATCCATAGGCCAGTCTTTGACCCATCTCCCTTTTTCCAACTCAGGACCCATATACACACACATGCATGCACACACGCACACACGCACGCACAGGCTACCCCTGCCAGGACCCTAGAGTGTGAGTGTGGCATCTAGAAATATCTGGTCCAATCAGGGGCTAGGCATCCAAAGGCAGTAGAATCCCAGAGATGCCTAGAGCTCTGGGTGGACAGCAGGCATGAAGAAGCGAGGAAGCATGCTAGACCTTGCAGGCAGGGGAGCTAGGGAAGGTGGCTTAGGGGGGGCTGGTGTTTAAAGAGGGCTGGGGACAGAACTCAGGAGAAGAGAAAGGGGAAGTACAGAGGTTGGCAAGCTGTCACCAAGTCCTGTCACCATGCTCTCTGGAGTGCCTTAAGTCTATCACAAAGAAAGACATTTTCCTTGTGGTTTGAAAAGTTGGCATGAAAACAACCTTGACACCCAACAGGGGTTCTCACAGTTCTTGGATGTGGCCTCATAGGTGTCGATAAGGTACAACTTGGGACAGTCACGTACTGTGCTCGAAGAGCAAATCCCCAGCACTGTTGTGTGTTCAAAGGGGTGACAACTGTGGAAGCGAAGGCCTGACTGCCATCTTGCTGTGAGAGACTTTGAAGAAGGATAATGGGGAATGTTGGGGGCGTTTGTACATCTCAGGTTGGTAGGTGACCTCGTGGACAGTGACCAGCTGACTCAGGGTGAGGTCCCAGGTCTGGAGGTGGGGATAGCACGCTGGTGCGACAGGTGGATACCCGCACCTATTAAAGCCAGTCTGTGTTCTTTCGCTCCCTGATCATGTGACCTTTTGGTAATGAGTGATGGGCTTAGCCATTTGGCTCACTGTATCGCAGAACAGAGGCTCTTTCAGCCTCCTGCTGAACTGGTTTGCAAAAAATGACAGCTCTAACTCTAAGAGTAATACGGTTCACAAGTAGCCTCGGATGACAAAAACTAAAAAGTCCAGTTTGCAAACTTGAGTAGGTCCCTGGTTTATACCTTCCTGGTGGCAGCGTTACTAGGATGGCCACTAGCAGAGAACTGGTGTGCACTGAAGGTTGTCCCCCCTCACATGACCTTCTGCCCCATAGAAGAGGCTGGCTGGATCTCTGACTTCTCTGGGTATCCTCTACCTACCTGGAATGACTTGCTGCTCTAGAAGTGTAGTTGACGGGATCAAAACTTGTCTTTCTAAAGGGGACTTGACCTCTTTTACACCTAATGTCACAGTTTGTAGCAGTCAGTTTGTCTCTGAGTTAAGAGACTAGTCAGGTCTCAGTGGAGGGTGTGGTTATGCAAACACTTGACGTCTATGAATGGGGGGGGGAGGGGGAATACTTTTTTTGAAGTCCCAAGGCTCACTCTGGTGGCATTGTTTTGATATTCCGAAGTAGCGTACATGACACATGGCTTAAGTCACCGCATTTTGCAGATGGAGTTTTTGGAGCCTTGAGTTGGTGCCAGCAGAATGCTGTAAAGGTTCTGGGTGAGAGACAACCACATTGTGCTAAAACAATACTGAGGGCTTCCTCCCATTTAAGTTTTTCCAGTTCGTTAATCAAAGAAAGAATCTTATTTCATTGGTAGAAGTCAAATATTTCTAGTTAGATGGTATAAATACGTTCTCCTAGGGTTCTATTGAGAATTGAGGCTGGGCCTGTAATTTATATTAAGTACACAGCATAGAAAATTAAGTTGTGTTCATAATCTCGACAGTTAAGTTCTAAAAAGGCATTTGATTCCGAAACAAACATTAAAAATAGAAAGTGTTTGTCTCTTTGATGGATAATTCTAATTACATTTTTGGCTTCCTCTGCTGCAGAAATGGCTTTAAATGTGATTTGTTACCCTCCATTTAATTAGTGCATTTGGAAGCCTCCTTCTTTGCATTGGGAAATATCAAGGGTGGTGTAGCAGTTAAGGAGCCAGGGCCGGTCATAGGAGGAAGGCACTGCCTGCAGCTAGGAGGAAGGTGCATCCTTGAGACAGCTGCCTAGGGTGGACTTGCCTGGTTGAGAAGGAAGCAGTACGCTTCTGACAGCAGGGCACCGTGGGGTGGGCGAAGCAGGGCAGGGCGGGGCTCCCAGGCTGGTTGGAGTGGGATGTGGAGTGTGGCATTAATGTGTGAGCAGAAGTGAACAGCCAAGCTTGTGCGTGCTGGCCTGCAGAGTGAGGTCTGTCTGAAGAGCTCTCAGAGCTGGCACCCAAGCTGTGCACCTCCATCCCATGCCATAGATCAGCCCGATCGGTCTCCCCACGTTCAGACCAACTGCAGTGTCAGCCTTCGCTGTGGTGGGTGGTGACTGAAGGTTCTCCTGCCTCTGCATGGGAAGGAGCTGGGCACCTGTGTCCTCTGGCCTCTCTGGTCTGAATGAGTGTGCACTCCCCATCCATCCACCCTCTCCATCCCTCCATCCTCATCATGACGACTACACTTCTCTCCAGCCCTTCTGTGGGGGGAGCCGGAGAGAAGCTGCATCTGGCCTTTTGGTTTCCTCAGTCATCCGGCATAAACATATCCCCTTCAGTTTGATTCCGCATTGCACTTCATCCATGTTGCTACATCCAAGTGACCTGTAGGTTTCCACAAGGAACAAGGAAGAATAGGAGCATGGCCACACAGCCACAGAAAGTCCCGGTTCCCTATTCATGCGAACGCAAAGCTACCGTGCTCTAGCTGAGGGCTTCTGTGTCACCCACCATACGCTCTGATGAGCCTCCTGTCTCTCCGATAACCAGAGATCCCAGAGTGGGAACAGTTCTGTTCACTTCTCTTAATTTTAATGTTCAAACCTTTTGTCTGCTCTCCTAGAGTCTGAGGAGACTGTCCTCCTTGCACCCCATGTGACAGGCCACCTGAGTGAACCATAGGAGTCCCAGGCAGCCATTCTGTTTAGAAGTTGGGTCTGAGGACCCCGGCATTTGTGATTCTATGGGATTTTGATGTTTAGCTTGAACGGCTTCAACGTCTGTGGCTTGGCCGCAGGCGGGGATGGTTGGGAGATGCTGGTGGTATGCAAGTAGCCATTAGCTTTAATCGGCAGTGTTTCTTACTGTGGTCTTCTCAGTACCCAAAGACAGGAAAGCGTCTCCCCGAGAGATCTGACCCGTGGCTGGTCCTGCTAATCATGTCACCTCAATCTGGAAGGCGATGAGACTCCTTCCTCTTTTTTTAGAAGTATTGTTTCACCCAAAGCCACAGCACCGCTCCAAAAAAAAAATTATATATGTATATACGCACATACGTGTTTTCCTTTTTTAATGTAGGAGGAGAGCAGATGCTTTCAGATGAGATTTCACTGGCTGATTCGTTTGTTTCAGATGCTTGAACGGATGCTCTAGAGTTGTCTGCCTGAGCTACCGCACCAAGCTGGTTAGTCCGGAGGCGCTGTGGCTAAGGCCTTGAAAGGGCAAACTCCCCCTCGAGCTTATTTCTACTGAAGCAGCATTTCAGGAGAAATGCAGGCACCAAAGCCCTGGGGAGACCCCTTGCGAGCAAGGCACTCCTCCGGAAGGAAGGAAGGAAGGCAGAAGCCGGGCTGTGTGTGGCTCATCTGTGGAGCCCTGGCTGCCTGTTGCGGACACTGCTCATGGTGGCTCCTTTTCATGAAAGGGAACATATGAGTTATGTTTTCCCCTTCCAAGCCAGAGACTCAGTGAGAGGGAAAGAAAGAGAGAGAGGGAGGGAGAGAGGGAGAGAGAGAACGCAAAGGGGCAGCCACCCCACAGAGAAATCAAATGAACACAACTTGCTGACGATGGCCAGTGAATAAAATAAATAATGTTTTTAATATATATATATATACATATATATGTGTATGTATATATATATGACTAAGCAGACCTGTGTAAGGCAGACAACGGACTCTGCCCCAAAGTCCTGCATCCCTAGTTTGCCCGGACTCCCAAAGACTGGCAGGCTGATTGGAACTGAGCAGACAGAGTTCCTTTCCTGTGCCAGCACGTCACAACCTCCTGACCACCCGGCCCTGCTTGCTGCAGTGACCTAGTCCAGAATGCACTGTAGGTGGAAGGCCAGGAAGCTCAGACACACCCATTGAAACTAACACATACACCCGCATGCCAAAACCAACCAGGCAACAGCTCAGGTTCCGTCTCCCCTACCGTGTCCGCGGGGAAACGCCACCACACCCAAACCTCATCTACCATTGTTCGTCTCTAGCCCGCACTCAGAGCCAGTCTGGGACGCCTCTTTGGAAGCAGTGTGGTATAGTTTCAAGGACACTGGGAGTCAGGGAACCTGGGTTCTAGTCCCAGCTCCAGCATTCACTTGCTGCGTGACCTTGGGCAAGACACTTAACCTCTCTGTGCCTCAGTTTCCCCAACTGTAAAATGGGGGTAATAATGTCGACCTACCTCACAGGGCTGTTGTGAGGAATCGCTACGTGACTGTAAAGGCTCCTTGGACGTATAATTGCTTATTATTAAGACTTCAACAATAATAATATCATATGCCTGTTTACTACCAGAACTTCAAGAAAGTCTTGGTTTGATCTCTTTTCTGTTCTGTAATGTAGTTATCCATCGAGAATTCTCCCCCCTTTTAAGATCCTAGGCAATGCATAAAGATGTAAGCAGGTAATAGCCAGACCACGTTTCCAAGTAGTAACAATAGGAGATTTTTGACCAAAACGTTGGTCGATGAGGGCTTTGCTGTCAGATTCTTAACACCTCCTCAGAGGGGGTCGAGTCTTAACCTCTGAAGTTAGTCTACGATGCCCAAAATGGCCAAGGTAGGAGAGTCAGTATTCAAAGTTTGGGGGACGAATCTAAAAAAAGAAGAGGCAAAGGAAAAGGAGAGGAAGAAGGTGGGGGGGCTTCCAATTCCTTGATCTCCTTTGCTTGGCCTGGAGCAGGGTGTGTGTGTGTGTGTGTGTGTGTGTGTGTGTGTGTGTGTGTGTGTGTGTGTGTGTGCGTGTGTGTGTGCATGTGCGTGTGTGAGTGCATGTGTGTGTGTGTTACATTAGTGGATGGGATGAGTTGGTGGAGTAGAGAATGAGTTGAGGTGAGTCGAAATTGAGGAAGAGGGAGCCAGGACTCTGTGCAGCCCTGTTCTGCAGAAAGAAGTGTTTCTCCAAGCATCTCTGGGGTGCAGCTACCCTGAAGGCCAGGCTCAGATGGTAGGGCACTCCCCCAACCCCTGGTAGGCAGGATGCTTCCTTAGACCTTTCACAGGGAAGCCTAGAAGGGCTTTTCTCTAGTCACACCTTGTAGCTGTGACATTTGCCCTTGATCACAGAGGTTCCCAGCCTTGAGGCTTCACTTTCCTACACCATGGCTGACTTCCTGACCTCGCTATGCTGACAAGCCCAGCTTTGGCTCATGTATGGATGACAGTGAGACACGAAGCTAATGTGGGTTTTATTCATTCTCATGGCTTGAAGCCCCCATGGGTGATTGTGTTGGAGTGGGTGGGAGCCAAGCCATACACCCTGGTATGCCTGCCCCTTCAGGAGAGAGCAAAGCCCATCCATGTCTGGCCTTAATGCTGTACCCATAGCTGTTGCCTCTATCATCCAGGTCTCTCAGCCCCCCTCCCACCTTTCTCCATGCTCTACCAACCACAGGGCTAACACTTAGCCCGGCAGGGCTCCGGGCTTACCTCTGTGATGACGGTGAGCCACTGTGTCAGAATCTACAGGGAACTGATACATCACCCTGAACGAGAGAGAATGGTTAGCCTTGCAGATGTGGGGGGGAAAAGACTGTCTCTTAGCCGAGAAGCTCCCCTACCCCACATTCCCTACCCCAGCCTTGGTGTCACTTCTGTTTCTTGATCCTCGTGTAGTTCTAATGGGTAGGATTGTCCAGGCCTTTCTCCATGTGTCACCTAAACCTGTAGAAACTGGAAAACGTTAACTTGCTTACAAGCCTGATTTAAGGAATCCCTGCAAATGATGGCTCTTGGTCCTGGCTGTGTTGCTGAGGAACAGAGTTGGTTGGTCAGAAGCCAAGGCTGCTTGAGGGAAGACAGCCAGCATCAGAGAGGGTTGCCTCCAGCTTCCACACACAGGAGCCCAGGCTTCCTGATGTCTGGGTCACAGTGAAACCGCAGGAGCCTGTGCCATTTTTCCTCAGAGCCCTGGCAGCAGAGTAAGCATCTGGTGGAGAGGAAGATGTAAGAGACTAGTTGGGTGTCATGTTTAAAATCTTCAAAGACAAGTACAGCAAACCTGGTACTTAGCACCTGAATCTGTGGTGCTAAACTTTTAGCCCCTGGGTCAAATGTGTCAGAGACCAGCATCTGCCTGTCACAGGGAATTCACAGCAGGGTGGGAAGTAGACTCTTCTCCGAATCAAATGTCACGGTATGACCCAATTCAGAATTAGTCCCCAAGATGACCAGCACAGCTTTCTGGAAGAGAGAGGAAGGCCGTTCTGTACTGAGAGGAGTCATTGTTAGGTCCCAAAGACATCAGTGAAAAAGTTAAGGCAAATATCTAATAGTAAAGACTCTAATGAACGCATTCTCTTTACTAATGTGCACCCAGTGTCCTTCAGTAGCCTAATGCATCACTGCTCCGTTATCCACAGCAAGGGGCTTGGTGAGTAAAACTTAGGGTTCTCAGGTGAGGGGTACCTGGGCAGACTTACTCTCCTTGGTTATGTCTCAGGCCTGAGAAAGTTGACTCTGGGACAGTAGAGAGACAACCCATGATGCAGTGTTGAGGGCAAGAAGCCATGGTATACAGCATGCCTGCCATACTGGAACTTGAGAGGAAGAGGTAGAGAAACGCAGGAAGAGCTGAGCACTAACCGAGAGGCCATGACCACGCTGCTGGGTGGAGAACAGATCAGTCAGCAGCACTCGCAGTGAGACCATGGCTGTGCTGCTGGGTAGAGACAGATGGATCGGCAGTTCCCAAACATTTCGATCCTAGGAACTTTCCTAGTCTTAAAGTTTATCAAGAGCCCTTGTATATCAATATTTACTGTCTTATAAGTCAAAGCCGATTAATTTTATAAACACAAGAATACGTAAGCACAAAGAGGCCGGGTGGTGGTGACAGCCCTGTCGTTCAGCCTTGGAAACCTTGCTGCACACTCAGAGAATGAGAATCTATGAGGCCAAGGGCATCCAGTCTTACATGACCCCCAGGGACCCCTGAAGTTGCCCCAGGATGCCTTGATGGACCACGTCTTGAAACATCACTCTGGGGAGATGACCCAAAGTTCTCCTTAAAGGCAGAAGATGCTGGAGCCTCGCCCTGACCGTCTGTGCTCAGGAGGCTCCCATGTAGCTGCAGCTCTCCTCAGTGGGCTGCTTCTGCCCCTCCTCAGCCTGTGCAACACACACGTCCTTGAGGTCAGGGGTCAAGCGGTGTGGCCATGCCTCACTCTCTGTGCTGACCTGGAAGAGCAGTGGTTAGAATTAGCGAGTGTTAGAAATGTGTTCGAATCCTCGCCACCTCTGCCTAGCACAAGTGGGAATCAGGGTGTGTGTGTGTGTGTACGTGTGTAACAGTAAGGGATCATTTGTCACGTCCGTGTTGTGGGGTGATGTAATGGTGAGAATAAGGGTGTGTGCGATGGCCCCAGAGCATCGTGAAGTCCATGCGCTGGGAGCGATCTAATTGCTTGCCTATGTTAGAAGGATCACCTTGAATGAGTGTGTGCTCGAGACACGGTTACCACCTTCTTCCCTGCAGGTTGCTAGGCATCCTGGGAAGAGCAAAGCTTCTTCTTGAGGCTTTAACAAGTTCTGGAATACAGTAGAACCCATTGCATCTCCTTTTGGCTCATTCCTTCTCAGTATGTGGGCTCAAGATGACAGGAATAGAATACTGCCAAGGGAGCCTAAAATTTTGGAGCCTAAATTTTATATAACGCCATCTGCATTTTTAGGAACCATTCAAAGATGTCTCTGATTCTGATGTCAAACTTAAACCAGGAATCGAGGTGGAAGGGTTGGTAGTGAGGCTCAGTGGTCCTTGCTTAGCATACGTGAGGCCCTGGTTTAATCCCCACCAAAATAAGGTGGAACACTGCAACTGGTCTCTCTGGTCCTTTGCCGTCATAGGTGGCTGAGGTAAAGTTGTTAAATATCCCCTGTAGCTTTCAGAATGTGGTGGCACACGTGATTTGACCAGCCTAGTGCCGCCCTTCTACTCCTGGTGTGATGACTAGTCAAGGAGAGGGGGGCTGTCTGCAGCTGAGTAATGGCGTGTCATGCCTGTGACTCTAACCCTTTATATCAAACCCAAGAACTGTACACAATGGATGCAAAGGCCACGCCATGACATTCCTCCTGGAGGGAGGCTATGATAAAATAAGGGGTGTGCCCATGTGTGCAGAGGAGGGGTGGGGGCGGGGTGGGGGACGGAACGTAGACAAACCTGTTCGTTCTGTCAGAATTTAATCTCCCATCTTCTGACAGAGAGCTAATCTAAAACCGTTCTCTGTAACTGAGTGTGGGCCCAGTCCTGCCCCTCCCCCTCCCCATTATCCAGAACTTGTCATTCGAGAGGTGACTGCGTAGAGGCGGCTTTGGTTAAATGAGGCGTGTCTGGGTGAGGAGAGGGCTGTGCCATGGTAGTGCTCATTGGCAGGAGTCTAAAGCCCTGGCGCCCACATCGTGAAGATGGAGGGCCTTTCCCAGGGCCGGCTGGAGACTTGCCTGTCTGTCCTCCACTGCTACAGCGTACGTACGTAGGTCTGGGCTGGGGCTGGGTGTTTGTGTGTGCGTGCTGTGGAGTGAGAGTTGGCA
The DNA here is from genome assembly GCF_021556685.1 of Rattus norvegicus. Lineage (NCBI taxonomy): Eukaryota > Metazoa > Chordata > Mammalia > Rodentia > Muridae > Rattus > Rattus norvegicus. The sequence continues at coordinate 5,330,453 of NC_141549.1, read as the reverse complement.
GATGGCTGGCCCGAGGAAGCAGGCAGCAGATGCTTTTCAGATGCATCCAGACAGACAGCACTCCACCCTGCGGGTGAACCAGGCAGGAAAATGGGCAGTTCTGCCCCACAGCAGGGCATTGTTTTATCCTGTTGCTTCAGAGATGTTTAGAGAGAATATATTTTTGGTGACTTAATCATTAAGTAGAGTAAATATCTATAAAATTCCAATTAAATGGTGTCTAAAACTTAAAGGAGCAGTCTACAGGCAAAACGCCAACATTTCTTTTTTTAAAACAGATATTTATGATAACAGCTAGCATTTTAAAGTCAACCAGAATCTAGGCTTGATCCTGTTTAATATTTTGTAAGATTGGACATCTTAAAATGAGTCAATAATGTTTATATTTTATAGCAGTTCTGTGTTTATTCAAAACTATAACTCTACTGTGCTGTTAATGGAATGACTTTATATGGCTGTGTGGATTTAAGTGCTAATGACCACATTTCAAATTAAAACAATATTTTTGCTGATAGAGATAGATATACAAAATATGAAAGAGTAGAAAATTTTACTGACTGTAATGTGCAAGAAAAAAATACTTTTTTTTAGTGTTGTGAATGACTAAATTCTCTGAGGGTTTAAGGTAGTGGTCTGTACTTCTGGAACACTGGATTCTGTGCCTATGGGATTTGGGAACAGCCTAAGCTACCTTTTAGCCTGATATGTGTGCTAGGACAATTCTCATTCTCATGTTTTGTGATATGTAATAAATTCAGGGTGCTGTGCTTAAGCTCCATTTCAATTCTAGTTGGGAACCTATGTGTTGGTCCCCTGCCCCAGGTCCTACCCAAGAGAGCGAATCCGCCCCACTCTTACCAGGTGCGCTTTGCGAACTAGGATCATGGGTTCAAAACCCTCCACTTTCACATCTGGGAAGAGTGATGCCTTCTCTCCTCCTGTCTCTTTAAATAAATATGTTGTCATTATTTGTTTGGGGAAGTGGTACCCCAAGCCACCTGTCAACCCTCTCCATGATTTATGTTGCAAACAAACCTTCTGTCTGTTTACTGCCCATCCCTGTCAACGACATCCTAATCTCGTGTAACTCTGAAGATGTGTGGGAGACAGTTTCTGTTTTCATTATGTAACTGTTACATGTGTATTTCAGTGAAATGTCAACTCATCAACAAAGGATGATGTTACAAATTATCCAAATAAATAGTTTTCTATTTCTTTTAACCATACCTAGTCCAGTTAGTCAAATGAGAGCAAGACTGTTATTTAAATTAGCGAATGTTCCTGGCCCTACGTCTTGAAAAATCTGCATTGATGTGCACGCTGTACCTGGGAGTATCAAACACGATGGGCATGATGCATGCAACAGGGGTTTTCGAGCATTGTGTCTTGTCTGAACTTCAAATATGTAAGAGACTTCTCTCGAAAAGGCAGACAAGGGGACTTTCACCAAGCTTCTTGTGTCTTGAGAATTGCCCGCTAGAAACTGAACGAGTGGGTATGTGTGGCCATTCTTCACATGCCTGCCACTGTTCTGAGTAAGACCTTCTACCGACACACCCCTGGAGCTGCCTCCATGGTGTTCCTGAGGAATAGAGGTGGGTCTGTTGCAGACCTAGAAAGTGTGCTTGACTTAGGAATTGGGGGTGGGGGAGGGAGAGAGAGAACACACTTTGAATAGCACATGTACATTAGTGCCTGCAGTTAGAAGGGCAGTAGGAAGTAGCTTTGTGGCCACGTGGTGAACTGTCTGGGAGCCCAGGATGTGCCTGTCTCTCCTGCACACTGATATGTATGCTGGAAAGCTGACCTTACCGCATTCTGCGGTTACGTAAGAAGCTTGCGGTGCCATGCTTAAGCTTCCTGCCAGTTTTAGTTGGCAATGTGTGTTTGTCCCCTACCCCAGGAACTAAGGTTCCTTTGCCTAACATTCCTAGGCAAGACCCTTAAGACTTCAGTTCCCTAGCATGGCCCTTGTCCCTACAACTCATGAAACAGAAGGACCTGCTGGTCTGCAATCACAGAATGGTTCAGAACAAACTAGCCCCATTCGCCCGTTTTGCAGAACCAACCGATGAACCAGATGTTCTTATGGATGCGTGCGGCTGTTTTATGCAGGGCCGCTTGAGAAATTTCTCAACAACTTCACCTTTTGAATTAACCGTTGTCACCACTGGTGTCTGCAGATGACCAGTTTTAAGTATTTTCCAACCAGGGGTTCCAGCCCTGCTTAGCCCACTCTGTTCCCCTCCTCCACCCCCCCCGTTCTTCTCCCTCCCTTTCCCTTTCCCAAGCATCTGTCTCACCACAGAGTGTCTCAGGCATGAGCACTGCTCTTTGTCTCCGTCCTCCCCAATGCTACTCACCTTCTGTGTGGCACCGTGAAGAAAGGACACAGCTGTGAGCAGTGCAGACTTTCCCAGTCCTGTCATAAGTGATCCCCTGGGCTAAGGAAGGCCAGCAGGGAGGGTATGTGGGGGAAGTTTAGAACCCAGAGTTATCACCCCTGGGTCTTGTACTGTCTGGAGATGGCAGTCATACCTCAGTTTGTGTGGCCTAGTACCTCTGCTAGTGAGTTCTTAGCCAAGGATACCCCGAGAGCTGGAGTGGCTCCATTGCACAAGAGCCTGTGTGACTGTTGATCTGTTTCCTTGTGATCTGAGTGTGCTGGTGACTGCAATGTATGATGTCACCCACCTGTCCATGCTTTACAGTGAGTCCGTGGCCCAAACGGCTGCTCATTTCTCCGCACCTAAGCCAGCTCATTTCCGTGCAGCCAGGCAATTCTTGTCCCTCTGTTCTTTTCTTAGGGACAATCAGATGATATTCCCCGCCCTGTTTGGGGCTCAGGATGTGGTTCTCTAGAAGCAGCCTTTCTGAAGGCTGTCAGTTAGTCAGGGGCATACACTCTTGGCTGTGACCCACCCCTAGGACTGGTAGCCAGGTAGTATGCTGTAAGTGGGGTATTTCATGGGGAACTTAATTGATGACAGGCTTTATCTAATCTGCCCAAGCTAGCTCCATTGGGACCTACGGACATTCCATCCCTCACAGCCTAGGTCACAGTTACAGTCAGTCAGTAGTTCCTTGGCTTGGCCTTTGGAGAAAGCTTCCCTCTCACCACTCCATGAGGCTGGACCCAGGGCTCCTTGACATCTAATCTGTTCTGCCGTTCTCATTGACCTAGGCGGGATTAAGGACCCTGCATGACATTGGGCCAGAAATCCGACGGGCTATATCCTGTGACTTGCAAGATGACGAACCAGAAGACTCCAAACCAGAAGAGGAAGATGTATTCAAAGTAATTATTCCAGAATAGCTACTCACTGGCCACATGGAAATAATGGGGCGGGGCTTTGGTTGAGGTGGTTCTGATCCACAGAGGAGTGTGGAGAGTACAGACTGGTGGCTGGGGCTAGAAAGGCTCGCACATCCTGCCCCACTCCACCCTGGGACCTCTCCTTTCACCAGCACCTCTTGTGGGCCGGACCAGCCCCTTTCCTGAGCTTTCCCTATCCCCAGTTATCTGCTTCTCAGCTTGGCCACAGCCAACTGACCAGAGTCCAGGAACATTCTGGGTCTTTCTAGCAGCTGTGCATGCTGCCTTCCTTCTGCTCCAGCCAGTTTCCCTGATCTGCCAGCCGGCCAGCCCTCAACCTCCCAGCTCAGAGAAAATGTCAAGTACCCCACCTTGGGGCTACCCACCAAGCCAGCTGGGCTTAAGTCACCTCATCCTGGAGCGACCGGAAGAACATACCCAAGGGGCAGCAGAGAGCTCCCCAGCTCAGGGCTTGGTAACCTTCCTCATTTCAGGTGGGCCCACTGCCACACGAGTACGGTCACCTGACCACCGAAAGAGGTGCTCAGGTCGTCGTTACCCAGGGATCCTCTGGAGCTTGCCTAGGAGTTTGTGTTTCGTGTAGAGAAAAAGAATGACCTGACGTAGCTAGCCTGCATCAACTACTTGTTAAATTACCTGGTGTTGTCTCCCATTATTTTGCAGAGAAATGGTGCCCTGCTTGGAAACTATGTCAATCATGTTAATAGTGATAGGAGAGAGTCCCTTCAGCAGACCAATACCACCCACCGTCCCCTGCATGTCCAAAGGCCTTCAATTCCACCTGCAAGTGATACTGAGAAACCGCTGTTTCCTCCAGCAGGAAATTCGGTGTGTCATAACCATCATAACCATAATTCCATAGGGAAGCAAGTTCCCACCTCCACAAATGCCAATCTCAATAACGCCAATATGTCCAAAGCTGCCCACGGAAAGCGGCCCAGCATTGGGGACCTTGAGCATGTGTCTGAAAACGGCCATTACTCCTACAAGCACGACCGAGAGCTTCAAAGAAGGTCCAGTATTAAAAGGTAAACCTTGAGAAGATGATGCAGTGTCTGCCCTTGTCGTGCCCGTTCTGCAGGGCAAGTCTTCTGCCCTGGGCTCTGGTACACAGAAACTCCCTGAACCTGAGTGCCACTTGCCTCTTGGCCTCTCTTTATACTGCCCATGGGAGGGCCCTTCCACTATCCGCCTGCGGCATGGGGTGTCCTCTTAAAACAACCGCAGTCACAGAATTCACCTTCCTCGGTTATGACACCATGCTTTGGGGTGAGGGGGTGGCTTTCTTCTGTAAAGGGCCAGTATTGAATGAAAGGGGGACCATTCATTCTTTCTTGCAAAACTACCCAACTTTTCATAGCAGGGTGAACACAGCCAGGGAACGATCTTAAATGAAGTGGTGTGGTGTTTCCATAGAGCTGTGTGTGTGTAGACACCGACATTTGGACTTTGTAGGATTGGAAAGGGCAAAAGGGTTCTCTTCTTTTTACTTTGTTTTCTGCCTTTTATAAGTGTAAAGGTCTCTCCCCTGATCACAGGCCACATGACCACAGACAGTGGGCCAGAGCTGGCCAGCAAGCTGTCGTTCGCCCAGCCCCACTCCAGAAGACAGGCTGATATCTGTCATCTAATGCTTTTGGAAATGTTTAACTCTTCTTTTCTCCTCCCTCCCTCCCATGGTATGCTTTTCCTGGATAGAACCCGCTATTATGAAACTTACATTAGGTAGGTGCTTGCTGCTTCTGTCTTTGTTTTTAAAACTGTGCCGTCCTTTTACAACCACTGCATTTGCTCAGTGCCGAGTATCTAATGTTCTCAAAATGCTAGAGCTTTGCATCCACGAACGGGCAGTTCCCACTTACTTCTCACAAAGGAACTGATACCTGTCAGTCTCCCCACTTCCCTGCCCCTGTAGAGCTGGGGAGGTCTAGCGGCTTTAGGGTTCCAGATTCTCATGTGGGCTTAGGAGAAGCATAAACCAGACATCCTAAAAACCAGGCACCAGATGGCTCTGGTTAACTTCCGTGTGTGTGTGTGTGTGTGTGTGTGTGTGTGTGTGTGTGTGTGTATTGAGATGCTCTCATGTACATATGTTAACTGGACTTACTTATGGGTGGAATGGTCATTTTGCTGGGCACAAGAGAGGAAAGGGCTTCAGGCTCGTTCCTTCTAGTAAAATCAGGAGGTTCTTGGCCCAAGGAGTGAGTGAATGCAGCGCTCTAGGTTGATGTCCCTGAGCCCACTGGGGCTCCTGTGGCTTGAGGCTGGGAGGAGGCAGGGTATTTCATGGGAATAGTGTTCCGACCTGGGGCAGGGCAGCCTGTGAAAGCTGCAGGACACGTTTTCCTGGAACACCTCTTTGGTGGCACAAAAGCCAGAACTTCAGCAACCTCAATTTGACAGGGTGCAGTGGGCAGGGCCCAGATCTCTGTCCCAGGTTCTGAAGTCACATTGGCTGGAGCTGGGGCAGGGGAGTGGGAGCAGGTGTCTGGGAACCTAGGGGCTTTTCTTGGGACTCCTGACAGAGTGGAGGACTCTGAGGGCACTTTGGCCAGGGCCTGAGTAGTCTTGTGGCCATGAGGCAGGGATGTGTAGGTAGAAGCAGACATTCTGACAGAGGATGCAGGCTGGTACCTGACAGAGGAGGCATGGCTGAAGGATCTCTCAGATCTCTTTCCCAACTGCAGGTCTGAGTCAGGAGACGAGCAGCTTCCAACCATTTGCCGTGAAGACCCTGAGATACACGGCTACTTCCGAGACCCCCGCTGCTTCGGGGAGCAGGAATATTTCAGTAGCGAGGAGTGCTGTGAGGATGACAGTTCTCCCACCTGGAGCAGGTGAGGGGCTCAGCCTGCGCGGGGTTCAGAAAACCAGTCCTCGTCCACTCTGTTCCCTCTCAGGGCTCGGATAGCCACATTCAGGATCCCTCTGGTACATTGAAGCTGGAATTCAAGCCTTATCTCACCAGGGGCCCCTGGGACCCCTGGGAGGGTTTTGGCCTGGGAACAGGTTCTACTGCTGTCAGAACCTGCCATCTCAGATATTAGATTGTTTTAGGGGGTGGGTATGTCAAGGCAGGGCCTCTCTACTTAGCACTGGCTCTCCTGGAACTCGCTCTGTGGACCACACTGTCCTAGAACTCAGAGATCTGCCTGCCTCTACCTCAAGTGCTGGGTTTAAAGGTGTACACCACTACATCTGGACTGAGAGATGAGTTCATATTAACTTAGGAACACCAGCCTTGGCTGTGTCTGCAGAGCACCCTGGCTGGTGTCTCAGTGACCCCTGCTTCCTGTGACAATGAAAGGGTCTCTCCTGAGGATAGGGGGACAAGAGGCAAAAGCAGCTTCTCTCAAGCAGAGGGTGCCTCTTCCAACTTCTGTCCTGTAGAAAGGATGCTGCTGGCTAAAATAGGCATTTTACAGAGGACCTAGGTTGCCATGTATCACTGGGCAGTTAGCAACTATCACTTACTCCAGTTCCAGGAGGATCTAATGCCCTCTACTGGTCTCAATGGGCACTGCATTCACAAAGCACACATACATGCTCGCAAAACATCTATAAAATAAAAATAAGTCTTCTCTTTTTTCTTTTTTTAAAAAGACACATTGCAACCAGTACAGGAGGACAGAATCTCCTACCACCACCCTCCCTGACCTATGGCTCACTTCTCAGCAGGCTGGGGCCACCGGGTTGAAATGGTGCCGTGCCAAGGCCGTGTCTGGCACTCGAGACACAGCCTCCAGCCCCAATTTCCTGAGCTGGTCCTTGCTTTCCACCTGGAAGCTTCTCTTCTACCACTTGGGTTAGGACAGAGCTTGTAGGAGTTAGGTCAAGGCTCGTGGCACAGAACCTCACATGTACCTTTCCCTGTTTTCTCTCACCAAATGCCAGGCAAAACTACAGCTATTACAACAGGTACCCAGGCAGCTCCATGGACTTTGAGAGGCCCCGAGGCTACCATCACCCCCAAGGTTTCTTAGAAGATGACGACTCTCCCATTGGCTATGACTCACGGAGATCTCCAAGAAGACGCCTTCTACCTCCTACCCCACCATGTGAGGCCAGCTTTCTTGTTTAGGGTGAAGCCTCCCAGAGGGCACCATGCCTGTCCCTCCATCCTGGCCCTGGGATATTTATGGATGTGTGTTACCAGCAAAGTGCGGTTAACCCTTACAGCCAGTCAGTACCCCGGGAGACAGTGCTTTCCTGACCCAAAGGAAAATGGGGGCTCTCTTTTCTCCCAGTTATCCCCAAGTCTCTGCCAGCCAACCCCTAGAAGGGCATTTGAACTCTGCCAAGTGTGGATGTTTGGTGATGGTTAAGAGTATCCATTTCTTGTGTTTCTGAAGAATGAAGTTTATTTAACCAAGGATTCTGTTTAGTGACTAAGAGTAGCCGAAACCTAGGAACGAGCTCCTGAGCCCAACCGTGCATGCAGGAAACAACATGCCCACCCCAGCGGCCACAGCCTGCTGGGGTGGTGGTCTAATCCATTTGAGAGCTTAATATTTAATTAACCCCAAACACATGCTGCTAAATGAAGCCTCTCCTTCAGCCACAGATACCAAATGAAGCAGGTATAAGCGAGGCCCGGCAGGGGTCTTCTCCCTTTGGTTCCTGCACCCCCTTTCCAGGTCTGTGTCTTCACTTATCCCACACCCGCACAGCCAAGGGGACACTTGAGTGCCCTGTTTCCAGAACTGTCCAGTTTGCAGACCTGGGGGAGGGGACACATGGCTAGATTGGCCTGTATTCTTAGACCATGGGGGTGGGTAAGGGCAGCTATGTCTTACAGAGACTGCAGCGCAAAGCTCACTAGATGAGGGGACCCTGGGCTTATTTTAGCCGTAGATCCTGAATGGGTGGGAAGGGCTTTTTGTCTTCCAGTTCTGAACTGCTGGCCTGCCTAGTCTTGGGGTCTAGAGGTTATGGTGACTGAGAGGGCTGTGTTTTGTGATTGCACTGGTTAGTAGGCAAGCATTGGCTTTCTTTATAAGCAGTACCGTTCACCCGGGAGGCCCCGGGATTCTCCAGTACCGACTGTTTCCTCTCCACTGGTCACTGCCGGCCAGCCAATGACCAGGGCTTGGCCTGCTCTTCATTGTATACCTGTTTGCAAAGGTTTTTGTGAAGTCCAAGGTGTCTGGGAGGCCTCTTGGGTCCAGTCCCTGAGGAACTCCTATGCATGAACTGAGGGCTTGCAGACTTTGGTTGTGCTAAGAAAGCCCAGCAGCACAGAAAGAACCTTTGGAGTAATACAGCACAGATGGGGGTGGGGTGGGGTTCCCTGGGGTTCAAGACAGGTTGGAAGCTTCTAGAACCCCGACAGGCTTGGTCAAAGAATCCAGAGCTCTAAGCCTGATAGACTGTAAATCCAAAAGCTGTGGCCCATCAGTGAGCCTCTGTGTGCAACTGCTGTCCGCAGACAGCAGGAACCTAGATGTACTCACATCTAGGCTAGGGAAGGTGGGGGGTTCTCTAAGCAAAGAATTTGGCTATCTTCCCTGGTTAAGCTGGTAGACAGAATCTCTCATTTTAAAAACAGAGGCTTAAATACGGGCACCTCAGTGTTTGTAGGGCAGAGATAGGATAGCAAGGCTTGTCTAAAATTCTAGAATGGATCTCTGCAAGACATCTCAGGGCTTGTCACTCAGTACAGATTCCACTGACGGGCTGTCTGAGAGCAAACATTTGGAGTGATTCGTTGCTCCCTTATTGAAACATCCCACTGCTGGGTTGCTCCCTGCAGTCTTCCCATCCCTAGTCGGAGGATGATGTAATCGTTTCTCCTGGATGAAACACGTGGCCTGCTTCTTCCTAGGCTGCTTGCCTCAGGAAGTGGTCCTGACTCAGGAGAAACATTGTCCAGACAGAACTTATGTCACCATTCATCATGTGCTCTCTCTCCCTTCTCAGCCCATCGGAGGTCCTCCTTCAACTTTGAGTGTCTGCGCAGGCAAAACAGCCAAGATGACGTCCTTCCGTCGCCTGCCCTGCCTCACCGCGCTGCCCTGCCCCTGCACCTTATGCAGCAGCAGGTGAGCCAATCCGGTCTCACCCTTGCCAGGGCCTCACCTGGGATGAGTCTCCCCTAGGATACAGGGGAGAAGCAAAGAGCCTGCCCCTTCCAATCCTTAGAGCAGCCTTCCTTGGTAGGTTCCCTCAGGGCTCCATTCTGCTGGAGTTGCACATGCAGCAAAGGGTTGGCTTGGCATTCTTGGATTCCGTGCTTCCTGTCAGAGAACACTGGTACAGTCTGAATTAAGGCAGTGCAGCCCAGTAGGAGTCCCAGTAATGGCGGCTGCCACGAGTCATTCCTTTGGACAGCTGATTCCTCCATTAAGGCACTCTCGCAGCTTCTTGTGCATGAGTCTTCTGTTCCTAAGAGTGGGCGGTCTTCTCTACGGGTTAAGGGGGCCACTAGCCTGTTCACCAGGGGCTTACGGATGGATATACACATGCGCTACATATATATGTGTAGGCGTAAATGACACACACATACTGTCCAGGGTTTCATCGCTGTGAAGAGACACCATGGCCATGACTTTACTCTTACAAAGTAAAACATTTCACTGAGGCTGGCTTAGAGTGCAGAGGTTCAGTCCGTTGTCACCATGACAGGAAGCATGGCAGCATGCAGGCAGGCAGGCAGGCATGGTGCTGTAGGAAGAGCCAGGAGCTCTATATCTTGATCCAAAGGCAGCCAGGAGGAGGCTCTGGTTCCACATCGAGCTGAGCCTCTGAGCATAGGATTGTCAAAGCCCACCCCCACAGTGACACACCTCCTCCAACAGGCCATGCCTCCTACTTATGCCACTCTCTGGGCCAAGCGTATTCAAACCACCACACTTATGTCCATGATGTTTCTTGAACTCTCTCATCAGAAATGCTGTGTGGGGTGATTAACCAAGGGAGATGCTAGAAACCTGCACCCACCCACCCAGCCAGCCAGCCAGCCAGCCAGCCAGCAGATACAGATCTCTCTGCATTCTGACCCCAAGGGCTGAATCCTTAAGTACTCAGTGGCCATTGAAGATTTTCTAGTCACCTCTGCCCACACTTTAGAAACATGTTTTGGAGTTATTTTATCTTACATGCCTGCATAGGTGTCTGTTCACTATGTGCATGCCTGCTGCTCTTGGGATCTAGAAGGCATCAGATCCCCAGAACTGGAGTTACAGATTCCTTGGCTACGACTAGTGTCAGTGCAAACGGGATATATTAGCAGTCATCCCAAGATGGCTCTCCCATGAAGGACATGTGAGAATCATGGCTGTGCCCAGCAAGCAGAACGCTCATTGCAGGATGAGGAGGCACTAGAGGAGAGAGAAATGGTGGTTGTCCTGCATGAGCCAGAGCTCATGGTTATCCCTGAAGTGTGTTTCAGTACTGAAGCTCGGAGAGACCTGGGTAGTATGTTCACACACCACAGCTTATCCATCTTCCCAGTTCCTCCTCATCCTGAGGTAGCCTGTAAGTTAGTAACTGACAGCTCAGTCATGGAGAATGCCTTACAGCTTTGAGGAAAAGGAAAACCCAGTCTTTTAGGAGGCCCTGCTTCCCTGGCGAGCTCACTAAGCTGTCTCTGCTACACACGCATCTTTCCCCAGTCTTTGAGAGACATCCCTGCACAGCAGCCATACACCAGACTAGGGCCAAGGCTCAGACCTCTCTGCTTCCCTTCTCAGATCATGGCCGTTGCAGGCCTAGATTCCAGTAAAGCCCAGAAGTACTCGCCGAGCCACTCTACCCGGTCATGGGCCACCCCTCCAGCAACCCCTCCGTACCGAGACTGGACCCCATGCTACACCCCTTTGATCCAGGTGGATCGCTCAGAGTCTATGGACCAGGTCAATGGCAGCCTGCCGTCGCTACACCGCAGTTCCTGGTATACAGATGAACCCGACATCTCCTATAGGACTTTCACACCGGCCAGCCTGACCGTCCCCAGCAGCTTCCGGAACAAAAACAGCGACAAGCAGAGGAGTGCAGACAGCCTGGTGGAAGCAGTGAGTATGGGTGGCCTTTGACCTCTGGGCAAATCGTAGGCAGCAGCAGAAACGGGAACCGCGGTCACATGGGGAGAAAGCAGTGGCGTCATGGTGGGCTCTGCAGCCACACAACCTGAGGGTGGCCCCTCGGTGCCATTTAAGACTGAACGAAAACCAGCTGGCATGGCCAAGTCCCACCAAGGAGTCCTGTCACGCCATGTCAGTCTGTGCTACATCCCCAGTGTTCTCACTCCTGCTCAGCCGCGTGCAGCTTCTCAGCCTTTGACGCCAACAGAGCTGAGGTCCTTTACAGCCAGCGCTGTGTATAAAGTTTAGCAGACGTAGCTGGTGGGGTCCCCAGAGCATGGGAACAGTGAGAGCTGAAGGAGAACTTCCCTCATGCCATTGATCTCTCACTGTCCAGGTCCTGATATCCGAAGGCTTGGGACGCTACGCAAGGGACCCAAAATTTGTCTCAGCAACAAAACATGAGATCGCCGATGCCTGTGACCTAACCATAGACGAGATGGAGAGCGCGGCCAGCACCCTGCTCAATGGAAGCGTGTGTCCTCGAGCCAACGGGGACATGGGCCCCATCTCACACCGCCAGGACTATGAGCTCCAGGACTTTGGTCCTGGCTACAGTGACGAGGAACCAGACCCTGGGCGAGAGGAAGAGGACCTGGCAGATGAAATGATTTGCATCACCACCTTGTAGCCCAGCGAGAGCAGGCTTGGCTCCAGCCTGGGATGGGCACAGGAGGGCCAGGGATAAAGTGCCTCATAATTAGGAAAGTTTAGGCACTAGTTGGGAGGAAAATGCTCAATTAGACTTTTGTACGAGTGATTTCACGCCTCAAGGAAGCCATAAACCTGGTAGGAGCAGGTTCTGAGCGGCCAGGCATGTGCTACGCATGCCACATGCTCGGGCCCAGCCCCAGAAGACAGAATGTCTGGCCCCACCGAGAGGATGGGCGAGAGCAGCAGCCTGGCCTGCACAGAGACCAGGACTGCCCAGGAGTCCATGTCTGCCACCCAGGGCTCATGCCCACGCCCCTTTGCCTGCAGACACGAGAGAGGTCAAAGGTGATGACAGTCACCATGCCTGTGTCGTTACCTCAACCATCGGTCTAGCATATCAGACGCTCGCTGGGCCCGGCATATCCGTGTCTGAGCCCCCCTCCCCCAGAGCACTGGTTCCTGGTTTCTGTGCAGCCGTTCTGAGTGGCGCACACCAGAACCCAGCCGCTAGTGGTCGCGATGAGGGGAGTGGGACCGGACCGTTTTGTTAAGCGATGCCAGTTTACATAAAGAGAACATCACTCAGACGGTCAGTTCTGTCACATTAAGGGCAATTGTAAACTGGAAGGGTAGCGCACTTGCAAACCAGGTAAAACTTAGATACATTAGTTTGTTTAAAAATTATAGATTTACTGTACATGACTTGTAATATACGATTTGTATTTGTAAAGAGATGGTCTATATTTTGTAATTATCGTACCGTATTTGAACTGCAGCAATATCCCACGGGTCCTAACAATCGTAGTTTCCCACCAAAACCTAGAAATTATTAGTATTTTTACTCGGGCTAAACAGAACTAGGAGAATTAGAGGCAATTCTCACATATTCAGTAAAAAGAATCTTTTGGGGATAAACTTTTGAGTTCATAAGAACTTGACACTTCAGAACTTTTTCTAAAGTATTTTGAGTTACTATAAACCTATCTTTACATAAGATACCCAGTCGACTATTTGGAGTCTTTTCTTTGGGTTCTATGATTTTATATTGCACCTCTCATCCACATGGGTTGCCGCTGTCTTTGGCTTAGTTTTAATAATCCTCTGGTCAGTTAGCTGTATAGCGGGTCCAGCCGGCTACTCAGCCCAGTGGCATCCATTGGGTCTGACTTCCTCAGCTGCCCATGCAGGATGCTTCTGGGTCTCTGTTGCAGAACCCCATAGGTGAACGGCCCACATCTGCTCACATCCCCAAGGAGGCTTAAGAACTACGGGGTGTACTGTATGGGGGCAGAGGGTAGCACTGTGGGAACCTATGAATGCCGGGGTCTGTGAAGGCCTGATGCCTTGCACAGCTGCTGTGCAGGGTTCTTTGAGCGCTGTCACCCACAGCTGATTGGGGGCTGAAGTTTTCACGGGAACGCAAGCACTGTGCACGCCTGGGGACAGTTAGGTTTGGAACCATTACAACCGTCAAGGTTTCTGTCAGCGTCACGTGATCACATCCCATCACTCTGCTAAGGATTCTCTGCAATCAAAACTACAGGTAGCAATTTGGGTTCAAAATTTTTAACTAGTACACAGACAACCTGTGGAGACAATTTTTTTTTTTTGTAAATAAATGTTATTATAAAGACCTCGCAAACCTCTTCGGAAGACATTCTTAACTCCAGATGCAGGCAAAACACTTCAAGGTTTGTAAATGACTATTTCCTGACATAAAGCCTTTTTTTTTATTAAAATGCGAAACATTCTTCAGAATAAACTGTGTAATAATTTCATTGTATGGGGAGCTCTCCTCACACAGCTGGCTCTGCCGTGAGAGCTCCAGGCAGCTTCTTCTGCCATGGGTCTCCTCCGAGGCCGATAGTAATTTCACACCAGCTGCAGAGAGTGCTGTTCTCCTAAAGGGCTAAACCATCATCAGCATTTACCTTGGACTCTGTCTTGCTGGGTGTCTGTCTGTCTGACCGTGCAACGTAACATCGGCAGATCACCCTCGCTGTGTGTTCTGCAATGGGTGATCTTTCCCCAAGTCAGCCGTCAATGATGCCGCCTGGCTTTTCAGGCTGTCCCACTTCCCAGTATGTCTGCTTAAGCCTGGTTCAACCTCTCATCTAATATTAAATTTCTCTTTGTAAGAAAAATTCGAAGTTGTAGAGCATGGTTCTTTCCCCGCACCCCTTTAAGGAAGTTTTTAAAGACTCCTACCCCACCTCGACCCCCTGATTCTGAGTCTTTGGAATACTGCTTTTCGTTTAAGCTCATGTTTTTTAACGACGTTAGGAAGTGTGGAAGTCATGATGATCTGCTAACCATCAGTAAGAACCTCGCTTAGAATGTTCGTTAGGTGTGTGGACTCCCACTCCACAGGTCTAGAGGGGTGGGTGCTCTTCGAGGGTGTAGCCCTAGCCACTTGGAGAGCTTAGCAATGGTGCCACTCTACAGGGGCCCAGCTCTCAAGCCAGAACAGCTTTATTTTATGCCGTGTGCTTTTAACCGTCTAAGATCTTCATCTCTGCCATTATTTCAGGGATGGGGTGTTAGTTTACTTGTACAAATACCACCAAAGCATGGATGCAACCCTCACAGAAACCCGCTCCAGTGCTGCTTTCTGGGAGGGCAGTGGAGAACTAGGGAGAGGCTTAGAACAAGGGTGAGGAGGGTGGTGGAGGATTATACAAAACGGCCCTGCCAGCAGGGGCTACGCGGGTCACCAGCTTGGACCTAGGGGTAGGTCATGTTCTTTTCTCTCCTAATTTTGAAGGTTAAAAAAAAAAAAAAAAAAAAAAAAAAAACACCAAACAAAAAATAAAACCCCACTTTGCATTAGATTTGATATTGTGGTATTTTATCAGTGGAAATATGAAAAATCTTGGGGCCTGAGGGATGTAGTGTACGGGGTGAGAAGAACCTATTTGAATTTATGGAAATTACCCTGCAGCTGGTACTAGAGGCAGAGCTCATTTTACAGTGCTCCCACATTCTGCTTCTGGGACTGCTTCCGGTCATGCTAGCGAGTTGTTCCTGTCTCCATCCATGATCTGTCTGTGACCCTGTCAGGAGCACGCTTGGCTAACAGTGAGATGGGCCTCAGTTCCATCAAAACAGCAGGGCTCCCTGCAGTTCTGGGCACAAGTACAGCTCTTTCTTTTTGATGCTTCAGGTCAACCCTAGGTGTGTGTGTGTACCCGTTTTGGCGATGTGTGGCCTCCCATGTTTTGGGTATTACATGCTCTTTGCCAGGAAGCGACTTAACTAAGCCTGTCCAGTTCCCCATGAGTCTCGGTCTAACTGCTTGTGTGAACCCCACTTTATAACGGGAGCTGGACTGTACCCCTCTACCACTCTGGCTCCCTTGTGGCACTGGGGCTTCCGGACAGCCCTGGAATTTGATCCAGCACTGCAGGCAGGACTCTTCTGCATGTTCGTCTGTTCTGTTTGGGCTGGAAACAAAAACAACCATCGGGGCTTCAGTGGGGATCCCTCCAAACCACAGGTTCTGTCCTGACGCCATCTGTGAGTTCTGGGCATGTAACATTCACTTCTTGTCTCCAGAAACTTGTTTCGTTATGTAGGTAAATCATGTTAAGGTATGAGAGAAGTGCATAGCCCTCCCAGGGGTGGCACCCATGCTGCTAAAGATGCTATGGATGACTGCTGTCTAACACCTAGGATTTTCTTGATCTTCTTTTGGAACAGGAAAAAAAGGGAGGGGAGGGGAGACAAGGAGCAGGTAAGATGAAACAAAACAAGCCCGGTTTTCAAAGTAAAAGTGATGGTTTGTACTTTTTTTTTTTTTAAAAAAACCCTTCAGAGGGTCTGTCTCAGGTGCAGCTATCTGGACTCAAACGTCCAGGAGGCAGCACATACCAGTCAATCCTGGGATAGGAGAGCCTAAAATCCTGCTATTCCCCTCCACTCTTCGCTCAGCAATGTGATTTCTACACAATGATCTTTTTCTTCCCCACTACAGATGGTGGCTTTGGACATCTTCAGAAAAATTGGTCTAAAAATGCATTTGGTCTTCATTCTCTTATAAGGACAGTCAGGATGAGGCATCTTGGCTCAAAAGTAAGTTACCGATCACATCGAACGTTCCAGATCAAGGCACTCTTGTCAACGCTGCCGCTATCCGCTCTCCTGACCCAAGACCCAAACACTGGCTGGTTTATCTTTCACTCCAAAGTCCTCTGCTGTTTCCCGTCAGCCTCGGTGCTATGCTGTCTGTTGCCATGTCTAGAGACTAAGAAACGGTCTGCAGAAGTAGCTGTGGTGCCTGGTCCACTTCCTGGGCCACCATGAAATGCTCTCGTAGGCTCATGTCCTTGGCATGAGGTAGGGACTAGCAGGTGGGACTGGCCCTACGTTCCTGCACTTTTGTGGTAAGGGTTAAACAATGAAATCGTTGGCAGTAAGGCCCAAATGGCCTCTTCTTGAACAACATCCTGCAAGCCTCTCCTCTGGACGGTTTCATAAGAACAAGAACCAGAGAGGTGGGCATGAGTTATGCAGTCACCTGAGCCCTCCTCCATGCACCTCACACTTCAGATTTAAATCAGGGCAGGAGAGGAGTGAAGAGGGGGAGAAGATGTCCTCCAGCTGGCTGCCCTTCCCTCTAGTCAGGGACATGAGCTCAGGTAACCAGCCCTGGCTGAGCTGCTGCCTGGCTCTTGGCTTCAGTTAAAGCTTCCTTGGAGAGCCCAGTCCAGTTCAACCACCCTGCCTTTGCAGGGTGACCTCAGGTGGGAGACCAGGGAAAGGAAGCATCCCACTTATGGAAGCAAAGCTCTGAGCCGGAGATGGCTGGAGGAGAAAAGAAAAAAACAGTGGCAAGAG
This sequence comes from Rattus norvegicus, assembly GCF_021556685.1. Taxonomy (NCBI): domain Eukaryota; kingdom Metazoa; phylum Chordata; class Mammalia; order Rodentia; family Muridae; genus Rattus; species Rattus norvegicus. The sequence goes on along the minus strand of NC_141549.1, from coordinate 5,313,545 downwards.
TTACCATCCCTAACTGCTCACGCCAGGAGGGCAAGAAGGCCCCAGTGTGCTTGCTAGCTTTTTTGTGGAGGGCCCTCAGAGAGACACTGGGGAAAGGGACTTGCCTCACAAGCTACCATGATCTCATTTGCTCAGATAACATGAAAGTCTGAGCCAAGAATAGAGGTATCTGGGTCCCAAGTTTCTACAGTTTCAGAACTATCTGGGGCAGGACTGTACTGGTTGGATCTCTTGGCTTGACAGGAGTTCCTCTGTTGTCCTCAGGCAGTGTTTGTTTGTCTTAACGCTGGGTGTCCAGAGTCTGGGGCTTGTAGACAGGAACATTCTCGTCCCCGAGTGCAGGGCATCCCTTAATAACGTCAGCTGCTTTCTCTGCAATCATGATCGTGGGAGCGTTCAGGTTGCCACTGACCACACTGGGCATGATGGAGGCATCAATGACTCTGAGGTTTTCTACCCCGATGACCCTGGTTTGCTGATCAACCACAGCAGTGGGGTCAGAGGGCTGGCCCATCTTACAGGTACAGGAGGGATGGTATGCACTGTCTGCTTTTGCCCGCACAAAGGCATCTATCTCTTTGTCTGACTGGACATGGCTTCCCGGCTGCAGCTCTTTGCCCCGAAAGGGAGCGAAGGCTTCCTGTGCAAAAATTTCCCGTGTCAGCTTCACACACTGACGGAAGTCCTCGACATCGGTTTCTGTGGAGGAGAAATAAATGAGGTCTCCTTCTCTTATTCTGCTGGCCAAACCAGGGGACAAAGATCGGGGATGTGGCGAACCAAGCTGCAAGTGCCTGTCACCTGCCCAGAGGCAGTTACTGGCAACCAAGTATCCTAGACAAACAGCGCCATGTGTGTGTCTGAGGTCTGGCATCTCTGAATGAGCGGTAAAGATATGTAATCTATGTCTGCTACCATGTAGCTGTTTAGCCCCCGTGCCATGGGGGTGGGGAGTAAAGCCTCGCTCATGAGGCATGAGGGGCATACAAAGGCAGGCTTGGGAATGCAGCGTGCTCTTGGGCAGGGACACCAGGTGGGTGGCCTGGCAGCTGTTCCTCCCACAGATGGATCTGAAACTGTTACCTCTGTCCTGCTGTGCAAAGCAAGGCCCAGGCTACCTTGTGTGACCCAGAACTGAGGGCAACCCCAGTGTAAGGCAGCAGGATCCAAGGTAAAGAGTAGGGACACACGGGAACCTATGGCGGACCCAGGGGATACAATGTAGCTTCTGTGTTACCTGTTGACAGGTAGTTGGGATTGATCATTGGGTGGTCCTGAGGGTTGGTGCTTCTCAGTTTCAGCCAGCCCACACTTGTGGCCCTCATGGTTCCCACATGTACCTAGAAGGGTTCAGAGGTAACGGTTTACAGTAATCTCCATTAGCTACAGAGAAGCCCCAGGTTCCTGTGGGTGGGGACTCAGCACTCGGTATTCAGACTCCATCCTGTCTAGCCTTTACTCCTTTGCCTGAAATGGTCCTGGATGATCCCGGGGCTGAGGAAGTTTTGCCTATTGTCACTGTTACAGATCCTGCCCTCCACACATCCTGTGGACTGACTCCTGGGCTTTCTCCCTTGGCTAAGTGAGGTTTAGGCTCCCTTTCCTCTTCCAGTCAGACATAGCCATTACGGGCAGAGTACTAAACGTAGGTCTACATGGTGGGACAGAGAACACCATGAAAATCTATTCTTTTGAGAAACATGAAGGCTGAATCTCTAACCATGGCTTTCTGCGTACCTGGTAGGCCTCCTGCTGGGTAGGTTTCCGCCCATGGTCAATCACTTGTGATGGCAGGAAGTGGAACTGGATGTCCGGATGGGGGACCCCAGGCCGGCTGCGGATGAACCCTCCGGTCTCTAGATGGGCTGTGGCTCCATCTCCTGGAGGTCACATGGGGACAAGGCAGAAGAGCCAGTCAGCATGCAGCAGGTGGCCCAGCTCTTCCCCATGTCCCTCTTCTCCCCCATGTCTTTCTTGACCTGGGCTTGGGACTTGGCATCAGGTTTGTCTATAATTTCCCTCTTCTCCCCAGGCAGCTACACCCAGCATTTCAGATGGGAAAACTGACTTGGGTGATTGTCATCTAACTTTATTCCTAGCAACTTGAGGCCTGTCTTGGCTCGTCAGGAAGAAGACCATGATGCCCACAGACCACAGCCACCGAGTTCTCCGGGAGGGAGGCCCACCTGTGAACCTCCAGAGCCACTCCAGGCCGATGCAGACCTTCCGCAGAGGCTTCTGGGCAGAGTGGAGGGTGATGGGCTGTGTGCAAGCATGCTGAATGTAGATCTCCAGGTGGTCCTGCAGGTTCTGACCAACTCCTGGGCACAGGAAGGAATCGTTAGGGAAAATGGCCGACACAGAGGTGAACCCCTGGCTCTGGAAGCTTTCCTCTAGTCCATTTGTCTTTTAAGCCAGTTCCTGTCTACCCTGACCCCAGCCTTAGAGTAGTTGTTTCCCCGAGACACTACTTGTGCTCTCTCAGACCAGACTGGCTCTTTCTCGGATGCTGCTAAAACTACATGCTCTGTCTCTCTCTACAGCAACCACTCAGGTGCCCTCCATCAGTCCTCCTCAGCAGCACCCTCCAAGGACAGGGCCCACAATTACAGCAGGTACTGCGCTTGGTGAGTGTCACTGTGTGTGTGCTGGCCAAATTGACACTTGTCAGCTCCATCATCCTCTCCCCCCCCCCCCCCAGTCTGTTGAAGGAAGAAGCGGTACCAGCATTCTATGCAGACACAACCTAAGCTCATTCAAGCTCAAGCTCACACTGGGCAGTCGTGCCCAGACCCCTTTCATAGGCCTCTCTCAAGGAAAGCTCCCTATGAAAGGCCGGCCTCTTGTGTATGGAGGATAAGGAAAGCCCTCAGGGACACGACACACCGTTTCTAACATGAAGCTTGGATCTTCACCTGGATAGAGGTTCTGGAGCCCTGAGCTGGCCTCATTTTGTGCTTAGAGCAGCTAGTAAATCTTGGGGATAGACCTTTCACACCACAGGCCCGTCCTGGTGGTAACCTTAGCCCTGCTGCAGGATGCTCTCCTAAAGGGTGCAGAGGCTGACTGAGGGAGGGTGGAGGAAAAGAGCACAAAGACCCCAGGGTCCAGGGATAAGAGTGTCCAGGGAGACCCAGAGGCCCTCGGATTTATATGAAGGATGGATCTGACGCCTTCAAGAAGCGCCCCACCCCCCACTTCAAGCAACAGGATGCTGGGTTCTACAGAGCTACCTTCCAGGCAGCTGTCAGGGAGGGAGCTCACCGGGCAGATGGCACACCACAGGGATGCCCAGTTTCTTGAGGTCATCTGCATTCCCAACACCAGAGAGCATGAGCAGCTGTGGAGAGTTGATGGCGCCCCCGCTCAGGATCACCTCCCTGCTGACGTAAGCCTGGAAAAGGCAGAGGTCTACGGGATCACACTACTTGAAAAGCCAGCTGTTCTCCTGCCTCTTGGAGAGGCACCCAGGTCCGGTCATTACCATGAGAATATGGCTTTTGGAGGGGGGATGGGCATGGGTGGGCGGGACTGGGCGGGAGAGGGCAGGGGAGGGCAGGGGAGGGCAGGGGAGAGCTGTGCTGGGCGGGGAAGGACAGGAGAGGGCGGGGCTGGGCGGGGGAGGGCGGGGGAGATGGGGGGAGGGAGGGCAGGGCTGGGCAGGGGAGGGCAGCGGAGGGCGGTCTCTGACATATTGCTGAGTGAAGAAAAGCACCATAGAACGATTCCACTTGTGGTTTTGTAAACTTCTAGGATTGATCTAATGGTTTCTGGTGGAGCCCTGAAACCATGTAGAAGGTACTAGGGAACTCTCATGGGATAGATGTGACAGGTAGAGGCTCATGGAGGCACTAGGGACCATGGAGTCTGCAGGTGTCAGGAGTTGGGGGTCTTCTAGACCTCTGGTCTATGGGACCTCAAGGACAATCCTGCCATTGCTACTAGCTAGCTGTTCACTCATCCTCGGGGCAAGCGCATGTGGCTGGGAGACAGGAGCAAAAGCCTGATTGCCAGGTGGCTGCCTGCCCCTTCCTGTGGCCCACACATTCCACAGGAAGTCAACTCACCTTGTGGCTCTGGCCGTCCTTGATGTACTCCACGCCCACTGCTCGCGTGCCCTCAAACAGCACTCTGCTTACAAGTGTCTGGACCTCGGCCCTGAGGTTGGGGCGGCTCAGCGCTGGGCGCAAGTAGGCACTGGCCGTGCTCCAGCGCTTCCCTGCAGGATGGAACAAATAAGGTGTGACCTGCCGCCCTTCCCCTCTGGGGAAAGCAAATTGTCCTGCCCTTGACAATGCAAGGCCTGCCTTCAAGGTGTATCCGTGACCTGGATACACTACCCCGAAACCCAGGCTATTGGAGCCCCATGGTTTGCTCTATCCCGCTGCGAGCAAGGTCTGGTACTACCTGCTCTGTGTCTACTCGCATCCATCTGCAAAGAGGCAATAGCTGGGACAAGATGGCCTTGTGCTGTCTCTTTCTGCCTCAACTTGCTTACCTGCAAGTCTCTACAACACCACGGGTCGTTCATTACACAGAGCTGTTCCTTCACTCTTCCAGAGCCCCTTCCCCTCCCCCTCTCCCTCTCCCTAGTCAGGCCACTGTGTTCGGACCACAGGACCGAAATCCCTACCTCTCTCAGCTTCCTAGATCTGTGGCTATAGGGCTTGGTTGCTGTACCCAGGTTTGGCAGGCCCCTGGGGATTCTACAGTTACCTCGGCTGTACCACGTGACCTAGAGGCACGGTGAATGCCCAAGTCGTTGGGCTGTGTCCTGTGATACCTATGGGGAATATGGCATCTCCCTCAAACCTGACACAATCCTTATTTTGGTACTTACTGACCATGATGGGATCAGGAGGGAAGGCTATAATTAGCAGGGGGAAAATTAAAAATCGGTGCCTTGGGGGCTGGCTCATTGGTTAAGAGCACTGACTGCTTTTCCAGAGGTCCTGATTTCAGTTCCTAGCAACGACATGGTGGCTCACAACCATCTGTAATGGATCTGATGTCCTCTTCTGGTGTGCATGAAGAGGGCTACAGTGTACTCGCGTCCATTAAAAAATAATATTTAAAAAAAAAAAACAAACAATTGGTACCTTGGTGGATGGTCATGTCCATCCAGCCGAAGCCCTCCTGTTGGAAGCCATTCATGTCTTCAGTGAAGGGGTAGCCAGCCTGACGTGCTGCCTGCAGGAAGGCCTGGTGGAGTGGGTGGTTGGTTTTGCCCCGAGACACATGCAGTGGGCCATCCCCACCACGGTACATATTGGCACCTAGCTCATGTTTCTGTGCCTTGCGGAAGTAGGGCAGGCAGTGTGCATAGTCCCAGCCCTCAGCACCTTGGCGGTGCCAGCGGTTATAGTCCTCCGCATGACCTCGGATGTAGACCATGGCATTGAGGGAGGAGGAACCCCCCCAGACCCGGCCTCGTGGCCAGTACAGTACCCGGCCATCTAGGCCGGGCTGAGCCTCAGTGTGATAGTACCAGTTGTATTTGTCGTCGCACAAGTTGGCCACAAGGGCAGCTGGCATGTGGATCTTCCACTGAAGCCGCTTGCTCCCCATCAACAAGTCCTTGGGCCCCGCCTCCAGTAGCAGTACCCGATGATTCGGGTCCTCAGTGAGCCGATTGGCCAGCACGCAGCCAGCAGAGCCTGCGCCCACCACGATGAAGGTGTACTCATCCTTGCCCCCAGAGGCGGCGCTAGCAACAGCGCAGCTGCAGGGGGGACGTGGCTGGCCCTGCGCAGCCCAAGCCAGGGCTCCACGTGGGCTCAGACATCTTTTGCTCCAGCTTCTAAGGACCTGCCACATGCTTCCAGCCGGGTTCCTCTCTCCACGGACACGAGTGGGAAATCTCTCGTCCTAGAACAGAAAAAAACGGCTTTGAGACTCTCAACTCCACGGCATGTGCAGACACAGTCTGGAGTTAGTTGGTCATGCTGCTATAGCGAAGGACCTGCCTAGCTTGGGCAAGGACATTGCACAAAATAGTCACTGCCCATAATAGCCACTGCCCTGGAGAGGTAGAACCTGAAGGAGGGATTTTTATTAGGGTTCTGTTAGTCCAGAATGGGGGTTGGGGAAGAGGGAGGTTCCTCCCCCACCCTACAGGCTTGGGGGTTCCCTGAACTACTTCCCTGTGATATCCATAGGAACTTAGAGACTGGACATTTGGTTGCTAAATGGGAGGAAGGTGCTCCAGCCTGACAGACAAGGGGCTACTGTCCTACTGCAGATGGGACATTGCATTTTATTACAGGAATACACAGGAAAAATAATAAAAAGCTCTCCAGATGGAGAGGGATAAAGTAAGTAACTTTGATGACCCATTGAGGCTGAGGGACCAAGGCTATGGAGCTCACAGTCTGAGAGATCCCAGGATGCACCAGGACCCAGAGTCACAGGGTCTGTGACTTTGCAAGGTCACCTTGTAAAGCAGTAGCTTTAACAGAGTAAAGCCAATGGCCTTTAAAAAATGTTGGTTTCTTTTGTTTTTGAGACCTTTCCCTTTCCTCCCTCCAAACCTCCCGTGTACCCCATCTTGCTCTCTTTCAAAGTCACAGCCTCTGCTTCAATGGTTGTAAAACACAAATAGATGTGTGTATGGAAATGCATCCTGCTCAGTACTTACGATGTTACTCGTATAAATATGCCACTGACGTTTTATGGGTCTTCTCTCACCAGGGTCCCACATGCTTGGTGCAAAGATTGAGAAGAGCCTAAGTATGTCACTGAACTCCTGGTGACGACAGCATCTGAACTCCGCAGCCCCAACAACAACCTCTAATCTACACTAGAGCTGAAAGCAAGGGGCTGACGAGTCTTGTCAATCTTGTCCTGCCCAGACAAAGATCATGACAAATCCCCCTAGTTTTCCCTCAGCCCCGTATCAGGTAATCAGGGCCCTCCCGGAAGCAGAGGAAGGCCTACACCTATGAGACAAAAAGTGGCAGAGTCTTCTGGAACAAGAATTCTGCAGAGCCCCACCCCCCCCACCTCCAGCTCCAGGTCCTATGACATGGCACAGGGTAACAGTGCCCAGTGCTCAGCTCTCCAAGAGATTGACTCATTTTCCTCAAAGTGCCCTGCCAGGATAGTTGCACCCTTATAAGAGGACACCATTTACCCATCTCCGTTAGACTGCTACACACAAGTTGGTATTCCATAACACTTTGGAAACACACAAATACACTCTTTACAAAGAAAGCATGCAACAGAACCAGACTCCCTGGCTCCTAAGTCAAGATCACAGCTATTAGAAATGATTTAGTTGACAAATGGACATGCTGAAAAGACATTCAAGAAAGTATCATAGCTCTGTGGGCAAAGGCACTTACTTCATAAGCCTGGTCGCCTGAGTTTAGTCACTAGGACCCAGGTAAATAAAAGCCAGGCACAGTGGCACACATCTGTAATCCCAGCACTCCTACAGTGAGATGAGAGATAGAGACATAAACGGCAGAAACAAAAGGGACCCTGCTCCAATATATGGAAGGAGAGGTCCCCAGCTCCCAAAAGTTATCTTGTGACCTCTATGTCCATACTGTGGCATTGTATACCCCCACACCTCACTAAAAAATTAGAAATTTGGAATGATATATTTGATTTACAAAACAAAAAATGCAAGAAAAAGCACAAAGGAGCTTTGCTTAAATGTAACAGGAGGAAAACTGTAACACTGAAGATAGGGATGAAGAGATTTTCCTGGATGAAAATGTGAAGAGAGAAGTGAAAAAGGGCAGAAGAAAAGAACGGGGACTTGGGAGCTTTTAGACCATCAAGCTGAAGTGTGGATAAGTGGAGTCCAAGCAGGAGAACTAGACACAAATAGATCAGTTCTGTCAAAGAAACAATGTGCCAAAATGCACACCCTGTGAAAAGAAGCAAGGTACGAGGCTAAACCAATATACATAGTAAATAACTAATAAGTAGCAACATTTCAAAACAAAGCAGCAAACCCCAAGCAATGGATGGTAGGAAAGTTCCCCCAAACACATAAGGGTGAGCATGTGCTGATTCTCTCCAGTCTCTGTCAGAGGAAACAGAGAGAATGCGTCTTTATCCATTCTAAAAGGCCAGCATCAAACTAATACCAAAACCAGACAGCCAAAAACATCAAAGACAACTGCAGATCAGTATCTCTTATGAACAAAGATGAATACGTATCCTGGTGTGGGTCTTACAGGGGGCCAGTACAGCGGGTGGGGAAATGGGGGGTTTGAGGAGAAGGTGGCCAGGCAAGAAAAACCCCTCAACTACGTCTTAGTAACTGGATTCCAGGTATTTTGTACCAGCAAGATGGTTCAGAAGGTAAGTACTTGCTCTCAGGAGGAAGACCTGTATTCAGTCCTTGGAGACCACATGATAGGAGGGAACCATCTTCCACAAACTGTCCTGTGACCTCCACACACACATGCCATGCCATTCTGTTTTACACACACACACACACACACACACACACACACACACACACACACCACACACCACACACCACACACATGCACACACACATACACACACACAGAGAGACAGAGAGAGAGAGAGAGAGAGAGAGAGAGAGAAAGAGAGAAATCTTAAATGTTTTTAGTGTTTTTTATTCCAGCTCTACATTTAAAAAAAAACTTATGTACCATACTCAAGTGGGGTTCACCCCCAGATTTCACATTTGAAACATTTCACATTTGAACATCAGTTCATGGGGCCCTGAGTTTGTTTATATCCCTCACAGACCTGCAGGCTGGCTTCCCTACCTCAGATTCCAAAATGAGATAATCGTTCATCCATTTCATGTGCAAAAAGGGACTTTCATCCAAATCCAATATCAAGAACATGAGGATGGCAGACCCGAAAATATCATGTGACCAAAGGAAACAAGGATCCGTGTAGTAATTCGTACCTCCAAGAACAAGGACCTTGTAGGGGAAGGATGGCTAAAGAATGGCCTGAAGGTCATGCATGCTGCCCCACCAGGAGTTAAAGAAGACAAAGAGAAAGAAGGACAGAAGGCAGAAGACACAGATGATGGTGAAAAAGACCCCTACATTGATTTCTTAAAGTCACTGGCAACCAAACAGAAGCTTCAAAGAGACTGGACAGACTTGGGGGCGGGGTAAGAAAAAGAAAAAGGTATAAAAAAGAAAAAGTTATAAAAGGGCAGAAGTATAAACACACACACACACACACACACACACACACACACACACACACACACACATACATACACACCAGATCCTCCCTTTCCCCTCTTCCTCTTCCTCCTCCCGCTCCTCTCTCCTTCCTGAGACTTCAGAAAGCAGCGGCTAGTAACAATAAAGGGAAGAGAAGAGCAGGAGAGGATATTCAGGGACTCAGTATAGAGAAAAAGCCAAGGCTCCTAAAACAAAAGAGTCCTGAGGATATTATAGCAAACGGGGGCACTCATGTTCTGACTGGAAGTGCAGACACCATCATCTTAACCCAGAAAAGAAAGGGTCTGACAGAAGTGGGGGATCGGAAGTCATTGCAGGGCCGAGAGCAGCAAGAGAAACTGGAGTCCTGAGTCCTGATGTCACAAGCAGAGGGAGGTGGGCACAGCAGTGTCCCTGTATGGAATGGGCAGAAGAAGGACACCAGAAGCCACAGCTATCAATGGCTGCAGACGAGAGCAGCGCTCAGTGAACAACCAGGAGAGCACAGCAGCGCCACCCAGAGGGGAGTAGCAGCCAGGAACACCTGCCCGAGAACAACAGGGCTCCATTTCCTCACTGAACAGCTCTAGCCAGGGCCAACTTACACTCTATCATCTCTTAGATCTCTCTCAATTTTCCAGTTTTGCAAATTGTCATTTCAAGTACAAAACAACACGACTATCACCAGGTTGAACTTCACAGATATTTGTGATGTAATTAGGGATATAGAAAAAAAATTTTTTTTCTGTTAGCAAACTCTTTCTTATGCCTTCTACCAGATTTAAAATACATAAGTAATTGTGTGATTTTGTTGTTGTTGTTGTTGTTCTGAAACACCGTTAAAACTGGCATTCACCTTTAATCCCAGTACTTGTGAGGCAGAGGCAGATGGATCTCTGTGAATTCAAAGTCAGTCTTGTTCACATAGCAAATTCCAGGCCAGACATAGTGAGACCATGTCTAAAAAAAAGGAAAATAAAAGAAAGGGAGGAAGAAACAAAGACAATTATCACAAGGTGGGGAAAAAAGAGATACAGAATTACGCAAAAGTTTTAAAAAGTACCTTCCCACTGTCCAACCTGAAAAAGGTTATCTACAGAACCCCTATAGTGGCAAGGAACCCAGAAGCTTTCCCACCAAAATCAGAAGCAAGGCCAAGACACCCTCTCTCACCAGTTCTAGCATCACATTCGACTTTACGGCTCAGCAGTCAAAGGAGGAAACTCAAGAAGCATTCCGATTAGGAAGAAAGACGAACGCTTCTGGCCAACATGGTCTTCTATGTAAAAAATTTGAGGAACTGACTAAAAAGGTCCCTGGAGCCAACAGGCTGCTCCAGGGATACCTCAGGAGACAAGGCCAGATACAAGTGTCAGTCACACTTCGATATGCCAGCAGTGGGCCTGGACCACTCGAAGGGAAGACACAATTCCACTGAATTGAATGTGCCAAATGAGAAGGAATAAATCAAAAACACCTTTGCAATTGGACAGAGCGATAGTCTATATTTTGGGGCAGGGAGATTCAATATTGTCTTTGTTCTTTACCATTTAACTTATAAATCAGTGCAATCCCATTTGGTATCCCAGCAAAATTTGTAAGTATCGATAACCTGATCCAAAGTTTATATGCAGATGCAAAAGACCTCAAAAAAGTCAACACAATGTTCAAAGAGAACTAAGTTATAGGGCTGACACTATCTGAACTCCAGGCTTGCTGGAGTGACGGAGAGTACGCCATGGCCAAAGAAACAGGTGACCATCGACAGAGCAGAGCAGAGCTCAGAACAATGTCATGGAAACAGATCCATCCACCAAGCAGCAGAATGGAGAAGAAATGGCCTACTCCACAGAGGGCGCCAGAACCACTGAGACACACAAGGGAAGCTAGATCTGCCGTATCTTTAATGTTCAAAATGGATCGCAAACCCAACACAAAGCTATAAAAACAATCCTAGAACCCAACAGAAACGCCCAGTGTCGGGGACTGACAATGATTTCCTAAGATAGGGTGCCAAAGGCAAAAACCTAAACACAAAACTGAAGACTGGTAAAGCAGATCTCATCAAAAAAAAAAAAAAAAAAAAAGAAAAAGAAAAATGCCTACTAAGACACTGTCAGGAGAAGGAAGGGACAAGCCATTGACTGTGCCTGAGATGAAGGACTGTCACATAAAATACACACATCATAAACTGCTAAGTGTGCATAATAAATGTCCTGACTATCAAGTGGGTCAAAGGGAAAATAGTTGCACAATAACTGAAGACTTCAATGTTCAGAGTTCGATAATGATAGATGAATACGATAATAGAAGAAAATCCACTATCAGCCAATTGGACATAACATGTATACAAAGTGCTCAACCCAGCAACAGGAGCATGTTTGTTGTGCTTTTTTCTCAAGTGTACAAAAACCAAACTCCAGGACAGATTATAAATCTTTAAGACAGAAAACATACCAGGAATCTATTTGGAACACAGTGGACCAAAACTAGGAATCAATATGCAGAAGAGAATTCACAAAAATATGAGATTAATGCTTCTAAAACCCCAGTGTGCCAGAGAAGAAATCACAGAGGAAGTTAGAAATATGTGAAGCAAATGAAGGAGAACACACGAGACACCGGGACTTATGCAACAAGGCGAGAGCAGTGAATGAAGGAGAACACACGAGACACCGGGACTTATGCAACAAGGCGAGAGCAGCGTTATCAGGCTCTTCAGAGTCGCATCTTCAAACAGAGGGAAGATCGTTATCCTGCGAACAACTAGAAAATAGAGCAAACCAAACCAAGGCTAGCAGAGGGAAGGAAACACTGTCGATCTGAGCAGAGATAGAGAAAAACAATGGAGGAAACTGATGAAGATGAACTGGCTCACAGAGAAGCATTGAACTTGGTGAGCTTTAGGGTTATGCTTGGCACTGACAGCAAGAAAGCTTCTCGACTAAGAACAGAAGCGACATACTGTTGCAAGTTCTTGCCAAAACACTTAGTTACACACACGCGTGGTGGGGGTGGACAGACGGGGTGGGGGAGAGGGGGAAAGAGAGAGAGAGAGACAGAGACAGGGAGACAGAGACAGAGACAGAGACAGACAGAGACAGAGACAAACAGAGACAGAGACAGAGAGAACAAAAGATTAGGCCTAAATTTAGCCAAAGGTTTAAAAGCAACACTGTATTAGCTTCTTTATCCTTGCTGTTACAAAATATCTAACAATAGCAACTAAAAGAAAGAAGGGGTGTTTGTTTTACTTTGGCTCACGCTTGAGGGGATACAGTCTATCATAAAAGGAAAGGAACTCAGGCAGGGGTGCGAAGTGGCTGGTCTCCTTACTTTTGTACTTAGGCAGAAGAAAGGAATGAATGCTGGCCTCTGCTGGCCTTTTGTTCAGTCCAGGGCCTCAGCTTGTGAATAGTCGCACCCACATTTAAGGCCGCTGCTCCTGCCTCCCTGTCAAATTTCTGGAAATGCCCCCTCTAACACAACCAGAAACATGGCCTCTAGAAGATTCTGAATCCTGTCAGGTTGACAATCACAATTAACTGTCACATTGGTTATTGAAAACTATAAAATGTTGCTAAAAAAAAATACAAAAAATGGTATAAGAATAATAGAAAAAAAATCCCACATTCATAGATTGTAAGAATTACTGTTGTCAAGATACCAGTACTACGTAGTTCCTACCCAGTTTCTACCAAGTGACAGTGGCATTTCTTTTTTGCTGTAGAAAAACTCATTTTGGGGACTAGTGAGATGGCTACAGGTAAAGGTACTTGCCAGCAAGCCTAACGACCCGAGTTTGAGCCCAGAGTCTATATGCAGAAAGCAGAGAAGTGACTCACACAAGCTGTTCTCTAACCTCTACATGAACACAGCGGTACATGCACAAACATGAAAGAATGAAAAGAAATAAAGAAGGAAAAAGGAAGATCTACTTAATTGATTATATGGGATCCCAGGGGACTCCAAGCAGGAAAACAGTAACAAAAACACCAAACTAAAATCCCAGGAAGAATAAAGACTCACGGTTCTGGAGTTTTAAGTTACTGCAGCTCCATAGTCACAAGAACTGCAGTGCTGTCAGAAGCAGAGACACTTGAACTAATTCAGCAATACAGAAACACGTGTTCTTGCATAGAGGGCCCAACTGGGTTTTAACCGGAGCCTAAATCATTCAATGAGGAAGCAGAGGTCTTAGCAAATGCTACCTGGGAAGCAAGCCACAGGCTAGAGTGTGCACTTGGACCTTTGCTCTTGCCACAGTCAAAAGTCAATCCAAGAAGCTGGGGAGATGCCGAGTCAGGAAAGGGGTTGCTGTGCCAGCCTGAGGATCTGGGATTCCCAGAACCTATGTAAAAGGTCAGGTGGAGGGGGCTGGGGAGATGGCTCAAGTGAGTAGAGTGCTTACTATACAACCATTAGGACCTGGAGTAGCCATGTAAGAACTGCCACACACGTGTCTGTAACCCAGAGTTCTGGAACATGAAGAAAGGATTATGGGAATTTGCTGGCCACCATCCAAGTGCTGGTTCACTTTTTTTCAGAGGGAAAAAGGTGAAGAGTGAAGTTCTTATTTGGTGTCCCTCAACACACGTGGAGTGAGAGCACACACACGTGCGCACACACACACATACACACACACACACATACACACACACACACACACACACACACACACACACACACAGAGTCATATGTGGCACTTTGTGCATTTGATCTCACTGATAGGGAGGCAGAACTAGGAGAGCCCCTGGGACTTGATGACTAAGCAGCCCAGCTGAATCAGGAGCTGTGGGTTCAATAAGAGACCCTAGCTTGTCTGACGAGGAAACACATGCCTTTAATTCCAGCACTCGGGAGGTAGAGGGCAGGCAGACCTCTTGAGTTTGGAGTAGCCTAAGCTATGAAATAAATAAATAAGATGCAGAGTTACAGACGACGCCAGATATTGACCCCTGGCCTCATGCATGCACAGCCACACACATGTGCACACACGTGAACATGCACATGTGAATATACCACATACACACAAATTAATTATAAAACTCTGGTGAAAACATGGGGGAAATCCTCATGACATTAGATTTGGAAATAGTGTCTCAGATACCACACCAAAATTATAGGGAATAAAAGAAAAAATAGATAAATTTCAGTTCTGCAAAATGTTAACAACACTTTTGGGCATCAAAGGACTCTGGCAAGAGCAAAGGCACACAGGGCGTAAGGTGGACACAGATCACTGTGTGAGGCAGACCTGATCTATGTAGAGGTCCAGGGATACATTGCAAGACTCTGTTTCAGAAAACAAAGTCCAAGCGAAACGACAAGCCCACAGAATGGAAAGCACCTGCCAGCCTCTTGTCTGACAAGGCACTAATGTCCAGGATGCACAAAGAACTCCTGGAACTTAACAACAGCAAAATCCCGATGGACACAGACAGGCAGAAGAGATCTTAAATAGTCAGCTTTTCTAAAGAAGATGGCAAGGGAGCACAAAAAGACGCTTAAGCCTCCTCCAGTCATTAGAGAAAGGCGAGTCAAAGCCACCAAGAAGTATCAGCTCATATGCATTAGTATGCCTGGAACGGAACCAATGGAAAATAGCCAAGAGTTGCCAGGAAGGCCAGAAGTTAAGAGCCTTTGTACACTGCTGCGAGGGAGCCAAGTGTTAGCCACTGGGGGATACAAGCTACAGGTTTTTCAAAAAGTTATAGAGTTACTACATGGTCTAGTAATCCTACCCTGTAGGTATTCCCAGAAGGGATGAAAGGCACACTCCCCGAGCAATGCCTGGCAATGCCACACTAGTGCTCATCACAATAACCAAGCGGAGAGATGCCAAGTTGCGCAATCTGATGATTAGATAAGGCAATGGAATCTTATTCATCTTTAAAAAGGGATAGAATCTGATACAAGCTAAATAACTGAAACACGAAAGCATTACGATAAGGGAAATAAACCAGATACCCAAAGGATAGGTCACTCTGTAGACAGAGAAAGTGGATTAGACGTTACCGGGGACAAGGGAAAAAACTGTTTAATGGGAACAAAGCTTCTGCCTGGTTAGCTGAAGAATTGTGGGAACGGCCCACAGTAGTAAGGTAACACAGTGAACTTAAAAGTGAATTAAATAGCCACTCCCCATCCCTCACCAAACAAACAAAAAACAAACTAAACAACAATAAACAAAAACAAAACCAGGGCGCCACCAGCCCTGTGGGTGGCTGCTGTGACGCGACTGTTATTTGCATGAGCAAGGTCTAAAAATTTCAGGACCTCCTGGCTCAGTCATCCAAACAGAGCTCGCTGGTCCAAGTACAGCAGCTTCAGGCTGGCTTAGGGTACAAAGCCAAATGCTGTCGTAAAGACATCAAACAACTAAATCAAGTCATCTAGTCAAACCGAGGGATCTGAGAACAGCGATTTCTCTGAGCAGTGAGCACGTGGAAAGCTTTCAATCTGCATCTGCTGGTATTCGGTCTAAGCTCCACCCCCACGGTTGCCTGGCAACAGTCAGCTGTGCTGGACTGTAAAGGGAGCTGCTTGCCCCCTCCTCTCCTTCTTGCTCTCTCTTACTCTTCTCTTCGTTCTTCTCTGCTCTCTTCCCTTCTCTCCCCATACCCCGTCCCCTCCCCCCTCATGTCCGCGACCGGCTTTTGTTCCTTCCCCTCTTCTGCTTTTCTTCTCTCATTAAACCTCTCCACGTGGAACCACGTTGGTCTGGTGTGTTCTGTCCGGACAGGGCCTGAGCTTTAAACCCCAATGTTGGTCCCAGCAGTACCTCCTGTGCTTTATTTCCTGAAGCAAAGGACAGTATTAAAGCGGACAGACGGAGGGGCCTTCCACCAGGAGGTGTGGATCTGCTGAGGAGATGAGAAGGCAGAGGATTTCCTCCCGGGGTTCAGTTTCCCTTCCTTTCCTTTGCCGCAGGTATTGCAGAACCATATCCCCCACCACATGCAAAGTCTTCCACTCCTCTACCGTGACACCCTTGCCCCCCAACTCAGGTTAGTTAGGGTCTGGTCCTGAGATAGCCACAGATCTGTGTGGATCTGGTGTGCAGAGAGGACATTAAATGGAGGACCTGGAACCCAGGGCCACCACCCCCTGCTGCTTTGCTGCTGTGTTTGCTGCCACACGGGTCTCCAAAGCATGATCTAAGCCAGCTGGCAACTGAAACTGGGCATTGAAAAGTGTGTGCAACTTTGTGGTGAGAACGTTCAGTTGCTTGTGGTTTTGAGTCCATGACCAGCCAGCCACACAGTCTGGCGATTTTGGGATGGTGTTAGGTTATGAAGGAACGGGAACCAGAATAGAGCGCTATCCACCGTCTCAGGAGTCCCTTACTTGGAATACAATCTGTCTTTGGAGCTGTGCAGCTGGAACACTGGAAACCATCTGAAAGACCTTTTGAGCAGGGCTCCTAACGGCACCCCCCTCCTTGGTGTGTGTGTGTGTGTGTGTGTGTGTGTGTGTGTGTGTGTGTGTGTGTGTGTCTTAATATTCTCCCAGTACATAAAAGTACATACTATACTAGGGTCTGACCCACGGACCCCAGAGCTCCTGGTTTTCAGTCATCCAAGAAGAGCTGGCTCTGGAGAACACTGAGCGTACTCAGCCATGCCCACAGCCTAGCCAAGCATAGGAGCTGTTTTAGCCTCAGGAACTCGGACTCCTTGACAAATACCGATTCTGTTCTGGGCCTAGTTGGGGAGTAGTAAGCCTGCCCAGGAGATAATGGGCACACTGGGATCTTAAGGTCTTGGACTCAGCGTCTCACTTCCAGGAATTTAAAAGGATTTCTGAAAGGCTAGAACAAAAGCACCAGGGGGTCCGACCTGGGTCGTTAACACCACAAAGAAACTACCACCTCAAAACTTACAAACAGGGTTCTGCTTACTAAAAAGTACGGCCATCCATACAAAAGGGTCCCAGAGACACATTTAAATAGTGACCATATGGCCCCAGCACCTTAGACAGACTCAGGTAGACCTGAGTCCAGAGCTCAACTACTTAAGGGTTTCAAGGCTCAGGAAAGTTGCTTCCCAGTAAGTCCCAGCCCTGCCCAGGCTATTTGGTCTTCAAACCTGTCACTGATTCTAGCAGGTAAACCCATGTTAGAGGCCACAGTCACCCTCACCAAGCTGGAAGTCATTCTCAGAACTGGAGGACTGGGGTAGATCAAATGATCTTTGTCACCTGGCCTTCTAGTGCAGGTTTTGAATTGTACTTTAATTTCCTGAGGACCCAGATGAGGGTGCCAACTGAAAGTGGGTTTGTGCCATTAGGAAGAGCCTCTATGTCATCAGGTAGGGACACTGTCCCATGTATCAAACCGACCAGAGACACAGTTGCCTGTGCTGAGCACTGGGCATGGGTTAAGTCTCCCAGGGGACAAGGACAGCAAGGATCTTCACAATTACTGCCTGAAGAGAAGCAAACCCCAAGAAGTCGTCGGAGGACAGACCTACCTCCACCACAGACCCTACCGACTAACCCACACCGAGGCAGCCAAAAGGTAACAATCTGAACAATGGTGAACATGAGCGTGAGGCACCAAACCCTCACGCCAGAGCCAGGGAGGACAAAGGGTTGGCTGCCCTCCTACAGCCCAGCAGATCCTGGCTGGCGGCACCACCACCTCATCCCCACATCTACAGTGTTTCTGGGTGAGCGCCGGGGCGGCTCAGCTTGGAGTCTCAGTCTCAGAGCTGAGACATATGGTCTAGTGGCTCCAGTAGGAATTTCACGGTTACCTCCGTCCCTGGCAACCCAACTCCCTCAAAGAGCTTCCTAATGGCCTCAGAGACCCTGCTGTTCCTAAGCCTGCCTAGCTGGTCCCTCTCTGCTCCCACTCAGCTCTGGGCTGCTCTTTAGTTCCACGAGCACATACTCGACCCTGGCACGCATGACCTTGCCTCCAGGTACTTGTCCCAGTTTCTGTTCAACTGCCTCACTCCTCCCTGTCCTCTGGCCTCACTGACGGATCAGCCTTGCAGAAGCCTGAGTCTACACTGACCACGTTCACCGGGGACTTTGCTGAGTCTCGCTTTCCGTGTGCTGCACCCTGTAATACTGGCCGCAGCACATGCTCACTCAAGGATGGGCCTGAACATGGCCTAGAGCCAACTGTTCCTGGCAACAGGGGCAGGCCTATACATCTGCGCTTTGACAGGCAGGAGGCACCAGGCAGTAGGCACACAGGAGGTCTAGATCATAACCTGGCCATGGCTACCTAGACATACACAGACCAGAGCTACGGTGACACGCTCTTCGCTGCGTGCCCTGGGCACCCTAGTTAACTAAAAAAAGCTTTGCCAGTGGGGTGGGTTGTCTCATGGCAGTAATTCCAGTCCTCGGGAAGATGAGACACGGGGGTTCATGGAGAGTTGGAGGTCAGCGTACGTAGGCTATGTAAATAAATGTCTTGACAAAAGGGCAGAATTAAATGTTAATAAACCCTAAGGCACTCTCTTCAAAAATCTATTTCCCTTCCTTTTCTTTTTTTGTGTTTGTTTTTTGTCTTTGTTTTGTTTTTTGTTTGTTTTTTGTTTGCTAGTTTTGTTTTCTTATTAGTATCCTGTTTTCTTTTTCTTTTTTTCTTTCTTTTTTTCAGAGCTGGGGACCGAACCCACGGCCTTGTGCTTGCTAGGCAAGTGCTCTACCACTGAGCTAAATCCCCAACCCCAGTATCCTGTTTTCTTGAGACAGGATCTCAGATATTTTCCAGCCTCTATCTCCTGAGTGAGCTGAGATTGCAAACCCATAACCCTGGAAGGCTGAAAATTTGTCTGTTTCTTTTCTTTCTTTTTAAAATATACATATATTAACATTTAAACATCAGCTCTTACACTGGCCCAGTACTGTATGGAAGAATTGCATGGCACATGCATGCTTGGCTCTGTTTTTGTGACTTATTTGCTGTGCAACCTACCTCGCCTGTAACTAGAGGAAGAGTTGTCCTAAACTCACAGAGAAGAATAAACAACTGAAACAGGAAACCTTTTGCTCCCTGCCACGCTTTACAGCGTCATCGGACCCAGGAAAAGGAAATAGCCAGCTCCAGCGTTTTCAGCTTTCTTCTTTCCCTAAGCTCCCAGCCGGGAGGTTACTAATAAAGGGGGAGGTAGCCCCACCTCTTACTGGAATTTCTTCCTTCAGTCCTCTTCCAGTTAGCCAGGGAAGGATTGCATTTCACAGGACAAAGGCATTTCACTAATGGTTCAGCTTCCCCATCTTTTCTACCGGGAAGGTGGTGATCTGGTGCGTTCTCTCTGGAAGATGGGACAGTCTCTGGGTGCTGGAGGCTCCGTGAAGCTTCACAGAACCAAGAGGCCAGGACTACAGATCCCCGTCTGTTTGTTTCTAAAGATTTGTTTACTTTATTTATATGCATACACTGTAGCTGTCTTCAGGCACACCAGAAGAGGGCGTCGGATCCCATTACCGATGGCTGTGAGCCACCGTGTGGTTGCTGGGAACTGAACTCAGGACCTCTGGAAGAGCAACCAGTGCTCTTAACCACTGAGCCATCTCTCCAGCCCCCAAAGCACTGATTTTTAATTTCATCCGTATAGGACCATAATTCTCTTAAACTCAGATTTCTCCTCCTAAGAATCTCTCTCTCCACAGCCACGTAGCAGACAACACAGCAGAGAGAGACCCATCTCCCACACAGCAAGTTACTTGGCCTCCGAGAGATGATGTCTGGTCACAGAGAATAAGGCCCTCTTGTCCCCTGTAGCACAGGCAGATTACCCTCTGGTTCTGTTGGTCAAGACACTGTGGATGGGACGAAATGGGGTAAGGGAAATTCCCTACCCCAAAATGAGGGCCATAAAATAGGCCCAAGGCGTCAACGAAACCTGTTGTCAATGGAATATGGAGCCCCTCCCAACACCTTGGAGCCAGGAGGTGTCAGAAAAGCAGGCCGTCTGGCTTCCCTCTCACCCTCCACAGGTGAAGCCAGGCCCTCTCCACTCTACTCTCCACTACAGAAATTGATTCCTAGACACTGCATGCTCCTTCCTCTGTATCCTTCCATGGAGTCACAGGGTTTGGGGCATCAAACCTCTCACACCAAGAAAGTCTGCTCCCGCCATTCTGAATGGAGTCTTTTCTTTCATTTTCCACCTCCGCTTATCCCATCCATGGAGCAGAAGCTGCCAAGAAAACTCTTCAAGGATACCGCATGTCCCAGGGCCTTGCCCTTGGAGCATGACCTGGGTCAGTTCAGGTGACACACTGGGTTCTGTATTCAAGAATGAATCTGCTCTCTGTGCTCATCCCTACTCTCTGGGGAGCCCTGGGGAGCTACAGGCTCACTTGGCTTTTCCAGTGTGAATGTGAACTATCCTTGCTGGGCTTATGTGTCTGAACACTTGGTCCCCAGCTGGCAGCGCTGCCTTTAGAAGGTTGTAAAACCTCTGAGATAGGGAGACACGGCTGGGGCAATAGGTTACTGGGTACGGACCCTGAGGCTATAGCCCAGCCCACTCTGCCTGATGGCATCTTTTGTTGGCATCCTGCACAGAGCCGTTGCTACAAGCTCTGGTACCAGTAGCTGACCCACTCAGCCACTGTGTCTTCTCCACCCTAACAGAGTATGAGTCAAAATAAACCTCTCCACTCTAAAGCCGTTTCTAGACTGTTGGAAATTTGGTCCCAGTCATGAGAGAAACAACCATTATGTTGGTAGCCGGGATTGCCTTTACCTCCAACAGTGACACCATTTGGTCACTGTTGCCATGGCAATGGCCATACATCCCCAGTATTCCTTTGCTTCATTTCCCAACTTCACCTGGGAGTAGTTACATCACATTCCAAATAAAAGATAGACAACTTCTGCTCTCTCTCTCTCTCTCTCTCTCTCTCTCTCTCTCTCTCTCTTTCTCGTTTCTCTTCTTTCTCTTGCCCCTTCCCCTTGTCTTGTTCTCCCATTAAATCTCTCCAAGTGGAACCGTTGTTGGTGTTGGTTTTGCTGTGCTTTATCTGGACAGGTGCGGGCCGATATTTAACAACAACGCATTATACTGCAAACCAGGGGATATGTTGCTCCTGTGTGTGGGGAGTGGAGGGGTTAACCTGCCACCTCTTTCCCTTGAAGTCTTATATGGAGGGGACACCAATTGCCCACGGTGTATTAAGAAGATAGGATGCAATAAAGCTATTGTTGGGTGGCTCTCCCAGAGGTAAGAGACCAGCAGAAGGGAATGGACGCAGCTCAGGTCAGCTCAAGGATGGTGCTTACGCTCCAAGTAGGAGCTGAGCGGAGCTGTGCTGTGCTGTCCTGTACATGGGCGAGTGGACCCAACAGCCAAGAGGATCTCAGAGCAGCTGGGGACATGGTACAGTGTGGCCCCAGCTGAGCAAGGGTAGGTCTCGGTTTCTGGGCTCTTGGGCAGTAATAGGACAACAAGAGGAAAATGAACTATTCCTCAGGGGAACTAAAGGTCCTTCTTGTGCCAGGCCCAGCATAGATGTCAGAGCTGCGGACACTGGCAGCCTGGTGGGCTTGAGTTATCAAGTTGTACCCAGCAGGGACCAGCATGGAGACGGGAAGGGGGGTTGTTTCATTAAGACTGACAGAAGCAGGTGGAGAGTAAAAACATCCCCTAAAGTAGGAAGGGGTGGGCACGGGAGCCACGGTACAGAGGAACACTGACTTCTAAATGATGTGTATCTGCTTCTGCCCACCCCACAGACCTTGTCCGCTCAGGCTCCACACTCCTTCCCTCGAAGCTTCCCCACAGCATCCTAACAATGTCCTCAGTGACTCAGTGATGCCACTGTTCTCCCCACCACATCCCCCCACAGTGGCCGCTGGGGTGTCCCTGGAACCAGAAGAAGTGAGAAAGGAAACAGGTAAGGGTCAGCTTGGACCTCACCTAGGTGACATCGTGTGAAGAAGATGACTGACAACAAGGGACTCCTCTCCTCATCTGGGGATAGAGTCTTAATACCGTAAAGCTAATTGATACCTACACTAGAGTGACATCCTGTTTTCAGGTATGCCTGCCAAGCATAGAAAATACAGAAAACAGGGCCATCGTGCACAGAAACCACATGCATTTCTTAAAAATAAGCTCAGGCTGGAGAGATGGCTCAGTGGTTAAGAGCACTGGCTGCTCTTCCAGAGGTCCTGAGTTCAATTCCCAGCAACCACATGGTGGCTCACAACCATCTGTAATGGGATCTGATGCCCTCTTCTGGTGTGTCTGAAGACAGCTACAGTGTACTTATATGTAATAAATAAATTAATCTTTAAAAAAAAAAAAAGCTCAAGTAACTAGAAATGGTGGGGGATGTGGTGGGAGGATCTGCTTTGTTTTGATAAGTTTGTGAGAGAAATAAGGGGTCTGTACACTGCTCGTGTCTGGCCATGCTGCTCTTACCTAGATCCTGGGGACAAGAATTCAGATCTGAGGAAGATAGGAAACCATTGTCTGTCAGATATGACAGTGGTCTTGGGGTATACGCATTAACACCTTTTCAGAAATAAACAAAAACCGTCAGGGAGTGGGGTGGGTGGGTGGGGCAGATACTCTCGAGCCTTTATTTCCTTAATCCTGTATCTACATGACATTTACATGGCAGATTACGCATTTTGTAAAAAGCACACAAAGAATACAGTGAAAGAAAAAACAAAAAAAGGGTTACCCACAGGGGATAGGAGGGCAGGAAACTTAGACCAGAGAACAGCCCAGGAGTTACCGCCTGGGTTCTCTCTTGCTAAATTTGCATATGCTTTCAAATTTTCATACCAGGGAGGATTTCAACCAGGGTAGACTGAGAATCTCAAATATCATCCACAAGGGAGGGGCAGAAAGCACTAAGGCGGGAGGCAGAGGCCTGGTCCAGGCTGAAGGACAAGCTTAGAGACTGGACACGGTCCTGTTCACTCTTCCCAGGAGCCTGAGGCCTTCTGGAGACGCTTTACTGCAGCTGTTCAGTGGCTTGCTTTATTGCTGGGGTCAATTTTCAACGTGTTTTAAGATGAGACCATGAGAAATTAAAAGAATCTGAAAATAGGTAAGTGAATTCACCACAGGAAGTTCGAGCATGTTAGAAACTGCGCCCTGAATGCTGGAGCCTACCCAGCAGTTCTGTCCATCAGAGAGAGCTGTCTTTCCAGGACTTCATTAAGAAACAACAGAAGGCAATAGGCAGTGTGGAAATGGATCTTACTACAAAGAACTCACGCCCTCTTGGGCTCACAGGACAATTAAATGCAGGATGAAATCCTGGGTTCTCTGCCTTCACGTGTGCGTGTCCTGCTTACTTCGGGTTGAGCTTCTGCTAGATTCTGCAGAGCTGTGTAAATGACTGGGGAGCGCGTCCATCCACTATCTGGTCCCCCAGAAGACTGGGGCAGAGAGATAAGTTAGTTACCCTGGATTCCACCACCAACAGAACCAATGGGGCAGAGCAACCCCAGAGGAGGGCAGTTGTCCCTGGGCGAGGCCATTGTCCCTGGGTGAGGCTGTGACCCGGATCGTTTTGTTTTCCCCTCAATCAGTAATCTTTAGACCACACTGCAGAATCAGAACAGAGACAATAACCAACCAGACCACACCTTCCTTACAACTGCACGCCTCTATTCTTTTTTTTTCTTTAAAAACTTTTATTTGTTCCTCTACAACAGAAGTAGAGTAGTGCAAGAAGCCTGTGCAACAGCGTGTGTCCATGGAGTGGGTCTCAGATCTCATCTTTTCCAAAGCGGGCTTCTTGTTGCAACCTTACTCCTGGGTTTTCCAAATCCAGCACAAACACCTCTGCTCTGTCTTCTCCTTCATAGCTGCTTCCTAAGACGGGCTTTCCTGTCTAGATTTGCGCTTGTCAAAGACCTGTCTTAGCAGCCTTCTTGTCCTCAATATCCATATAGATGCATCTTGCTAGTTCAGGGAAGTCACTGGGCTCTTTACCCAATCTCCCCAATGTGGCCACATGGATTCAACCTCCTCTCTCCGTTTTTCACCTCTCATCTCTAACTGACATACAGGGGTGTGTGGCTTAGCCTAGCCTGCTGGGGCCAGGCTTTTGCCCTAACACTTGGGTTACATTAAGAACAAAAGTTCCATAAAGCCTATGTGGTCTGAAGCCCAGTTCACCGGCCTACTACTTAATACCTGTTATTGAGCACCAAGCCACCTCCTCGTCCAATGAGAGTGGGTTGTGGGTCCGTAGTACCTGCCCTGCTTCAGGCCCTTCACGACTGTGATCAGGCCCCCAGCTTACATACATGCCATGCGCCCTTCTGACCTTCTGAATCTTTAGCCACAGGAGGTTCCAAGAAAGCAAGGAGAGCTGCTTAAAGGGGAACTCCCCAACTACTCCCCTGTAGTAAACGAAAACAGCTGTCACTGAACTCATGGCAGAAGCAAATCCTGTTAGAGGTTGCTTAGTGCCTGCAGCTCTAGGTTCTAGAATACACTCCCGAACACGGTGGTGGTGTTCCCCCTCAGGGAGGGGGTGGGGTGTGGGGGTGTCATGCAAAATAAAAATGCAAATATCAACTTATAAAACAAATGCGCTTGTACATGTCTTATACACTGGGGTTCCACGTTCAAGTCTCCGACTTCAGAATAGCGAAAGATGGTTTTGGTCAAGATCCTGGAGCTGTGGTCACAGCTCAGCCACACCTGGGAGACCGACTCTAGGGGGCTCAGTTTTTTGATTTATAAAACTGGACATGGGGCTGGAAAGACAACGGTTCAGTGGTTCAAGGCATTTGCTCTTCTTGTAGAGGACCTGGATTTAGGTCCCAGCGTCCACATGGTGGCTCACAACCACTCGTAGCTCTAGCTCCAGGGTGGGGACCGGTGCTCTCTCCTGGCCTCCATGGCACCAGGCATGCTTGCAGTGCATTTAAATACATTCAGGCAAAATCTCATACACGCAAGATAGAGGATACGTAAGTCTTTGAAATGGAAACAGCTATCTACCACATAGTTTCTTGTTTTTATGAGGGAAAAAGGAAAACTCGCAGAACACAGTGGAGCACACCTCTAATCCTGCCGCCTAGGAGGTCAAGGCTAAGGCAGGGGATTCATGATTTTGAGACTTTGCGGGATTTAAAATATTTTTTGCAGGATCTAAAATATTTAAAAATACAAAGCTCAAAGCACATTGAGATTTCACCCAGTTTATATGGTCTGATCCTCGCCCCCATTCTTACTTAACCTCATGCAAGTACCTTTTTTCTCTTCCAGGACATATAGAATGTGACCCTTAACTGCCACCAATAATAATATCAACTACAGGTTAACCCAACCATTGGTGATGGAAACCCAGATCATTCTGCCTTCTCTTTCCAACACAGTGCCAAGTGCCTTTCCTTGCATCCCCACCAGCCTGACTCTCATCTATATAATGAGGAGCTGAGGGTAGGAAATGGCTTCCCCATTTCTTCTGTGGTCTATACTTTTGGAAGCCCCGATGTGATAATAGAAACATGTAAATCAACACAAGTGTCCATGGTACAGAGTTCACATGCCAGAGGTCATGCCCTTGCTGGTTTCACCTCCTGGAATTGGCTGAGGTAGCATTAACACTGAACTATAATCACGGCTGAGTCTGGGGTTTTTCTATGCCCCTTGTTCTGGGCAGAGAACATATGGCGTTCTATGCTCAGGTTCAAGATCAAGGACTGGCAAGTCCTGGCTGACTCTCAGGGTTTCTGGCTCAAAGATAGCATTAAATTAGTCATGGACGAATCCAAGCAGCTGGAGTGGAACAGAGGGCAGAGGTAGCACCAGAGACTGGAATGCTCCAGTAGCTACTATGCCAGCTAGGGCTGCCCAAGGAGCCCTCCCTGGCAGGCAGCTGGCATTCACCAGAACCGGCTCCTTCTTCACGAGACAATGAATCCACTGTTAACTGCCCAGAGACTTGATTAACATTTGCAAAAAAAAAAAAAAAAAAAAAAAAAAACACAAAGTGGAAAATTCCACCTGTGTGGGCGGAAGCTAGACTCAACTGTACGTCAACAATCCTCACAGCCTTGCTCTCTCCAGGACGGATACAGCAGAGTAACAAAGATCAAGGGTCCAAGAGAATTTTTCCATTTGAGAACATGGAGACATTAGAATAAAAAAAAATTTTTTTTAATTGTCTCGTCTCCCCTGCTTTAAATCTATGCAGCAAATTTAAACCCATAAACTCGCTTTCCCACTCTGGTTTCTTCTGAGTTTCCTGATGGCTCCGTTAGAGTGACAGAGGTAATGCCAGTTCCATGTTATATGTGCCTGGGGAAACTGAGGTGGCAAGAGACCAAGAGCTTTGGCCATGGCCAAGGGATAGCAAGTGAGTCATAGAGCCAGGAAACCCGGCTGGAGTCTCAGCTGCAGTGGCCACACAGACCTGCTGGAAGTCTGGGGGATGGACGAAGTCATCTTCCAGGCCTGGACCACACTGTGACCTTCTCCTACACGATGGAAGAAATCCAAAGCAATCTTCCCAGGGGTGCAGGCTTCGGCATGGCCTTGGAGGAAGGCATGTGCTGGTTTACTCACTCATTCTGAGATTTCAGGAGCAGCCTCCCCCCTGGACATGAAGACTTTGCTGAGCCAGGCGGCTCCGGTAGCCCTGCAGACTGAGTGCATGACTAAGGGCAACCCGGGGAGAATCTCTAAGGATCGCTCCCTTCAGATTCCAGACACCTCTTCACTATGACGGCCCGCTCATTTAGTTGTACAGGAGAGGCAACTGAGCCTCTGAGGAGAGCGGCGGTGGCTTGCCTTACATCCAGAAGAAGAAGCTAAGCCCTCTTCGGTGGCCCTGCCTGCCACACCCACTCCAGTGGAGTCTCTGTGACGAGAAGCTCTTGTGCGTCGTTTCTGTCCAGACAGAGGCATGTGCCTGGAATGGCTTCCCTCCTGGAGGTCCTGGCCGTCTCCCCTACAAATAGATGATGACTGGGGTCTATGCTTGCCGTGGAGGTGCCTTCTGTATTCTAGCCTTGGTGATCTTAGCAACTTTAAGCCTGTCAACAATATCTGATTTTAAGAGCATAGCAGTGTGGGAAGATGGTCATGTACCTTTAGATGTCTCAGGAACTGAAAGTTCAGAGACGGAAACGTCTCACACCATCATGATCCCGACGAACTCAACGGCTGCGA